>NC_062970.1:37119974-37124533 GCF_023119035.1 Salvia hispanica
TTTTAATTTTGTCGTTTCTTCTAGATTTCTGCATTTTAGATAGGTATTTGGATAATCACAACAAACTCACTATAGATTTCCAAATTTTCTCTCACCAATTCTTTTATTAAAATTTACTGTAATTCAATTTCTTTTAATTCAATACAATTTCAATTTAATTTAAACTCACCTTCATAATTTTACTATAAATGGTGAATAGACCACACATAGTCACATTCATTTTATTATAAAACTAAGAGTAAAGGCCAATACTGGTCCTGAACATATGATCATTTTACGATTTTGGTCCTAAACTTTATCTTTTTGATTTTTTGGTCCTGCAAATTTCAAATCGGGTCACAATTGGTCCTCCGTCAATAGTTCCGTTAATTTTATAACGGTCAACGGGTTAAACCCAATTTTGACCAAATTAACTTTTAATTTTGATATTTTACTCCCCCTAATTAATTCCCTAATTAGACTAGGTCCCCGCGCTCCCGGCGGCGGAGCCGGAGGGCTCGTTTGCGATGGAGATGGAGCAGGAGACGTCGGCTTCAACAGAGCCGGGGCTGGAACCGAAGCCGGAGGGGAAACAACCAGAGCCGGCGTAGGTGCAACCGGTGGAGGAGGAGATGGCACCGGAGGCGGGGGCGAGGCGGGAGGAGGAATTGCCGGCTCATTCATCCTTCGCGAGTTCCCTCCAGCAAGCTTCTGTGACTCATCCATACGCTTGATGCGGCACTTGTAGAGAAGGAACACCATCTGCATTGGAGTCGCCACCGTCAGCGGCCAATCGTCGGCGAATTCTCCTACCGCCACCAATTCCCCGCCCACTCCCACTCCTCCCACCGCTAGTCCGCCTCCGGTGACCACTCCGACGCCTCCAGCAGCAACGCCGCCTCCGGTTTCAACACCACCGCCAGTCTCCGCGCCTCCGCCGGTGGTTAGTTCTCCGCCACCTGTTGCTACACCCGTCGCTGCTCCTCCTCCGTTTAGCACACCACTGCCAGCGTCGCCCTCTACGCCGGCAGTTCCTCCTCCCGCACCTCGCCGCCGCCTCCCGCCTCGGTGCCGCCTCTCCATCTCCTCTCCACCGGTTGCACCTACGCCGGCTCTGGTTGCTTCCCCTCCGGCTTCGGTTCCAGCCCCGGCTCTGTCGAAGCCGACGTCTCCTGCTCCATCTCCATCGCAAACGAGCCCTCCGGCTCCGCACCGGGAGCGCCGGGAACTAGTCTAATTAGGGAATTAATTAGGGGGAGTAAAATATCAAAATTAAAAGTTAATTTGGTCAAAATTGGGTTTAACCCGTTGACCGTTATAAAATTAACGAAACTATTGACGGAGGACCAATTGTGATCCGATTTGAAATGTGCAGGACCAAAAAATAAAAAAGATAAAATTTAGGACAAAAATCGTAAAATGACCATATGTTCAGGACCAATTTTAGCCTTTACTCTAAAACTAATACATAAAAGTGTGACTCATAGTTTACTAACTTATTCAACTTAGTTTTCTTTACATTTCTTAAAACTCGCGCTCACACTAAATGTGACACTTAATAAGGGACGGATGCGATATTCCCCCCTCGTTGCATGCATGCGGTCCATTGACTTTTTCTTATGTTTTTCAATTTAATTGGGCCTAACGAGGCAAATGTATGGTCTGGGCTATGGCCTAGTACAGTACATAACAGTGTTATCTAAATAAAAACCATAGTATATTTACAAGGAAGTATACAATTTAAATAGAATGTGCGGATTCAGTAATAAAAGTTGAAATGGCCCTATCCGTGCTCTTAGCTAGTAATAAAAGTTGAAATAGTTGTAAGAGCATTCTCATCCGTGCTCTTAGCTAAGAGCATGGAAGTGGGCTCGGACCCACTTTTACTCCTTGTCCTTAGCTAAGAGCACAACACTCACATCCGTGCTCTTAGCTAAGGACAAGATCAAAGGTCCCACCATTCTATTATTCAATTTAAATACTCCAATTATTAAAAACATTTCTACATTATAAAAATACATTCAAAAATAAAAATTACATAATTAAAATCCTAAAAAATAAAAATTACATAATTAAAATCTTTAAAAATAAAAATACATAATTAAAATCCTAGAAAATAAAAAAAATACATAATTAAAATCCTACAAAGATGAGAATATGAGAAAAAAGATGAGAGAATGTAGATGATAAAATAAAAAAATAAGATGAGAGAATGTGATTTTTTGGTGTTGAAGTGGAGGTATTTATAGATGAAAATGTGAATTTTGTGGAAAAAAATTGAAAAATAAATTAAAAGTGGGTAGAAAACGAATATAATTTTTTGGGAAGTGGAAAAATATTTTTTTTTATTTAAAAACATTTTTTTAAATAAATTTCGAATTTTAAAAAAATAAAAATAAAAAATCGAATTAGCCATTGGCCAATCAGACGTTGCCACGTATGGATGCTCAGCGGCATGGATGTGCTCTTAGCTAAGAGCATGTCCGTGCCGCTGGCACGAACGGACGAGCTGCAGCGGCGGACAGACGACGGATGCTCAGCGGCACGGACGGACGGACGGTGCTAAGAGCACCGCTGCGGATGCTCTAAATATTTTAATTAATGTCATTATCGGTGCTCGTACGTATGTTGACTTTTTTGTATAATACTGTATAAAGTAGACTAGTACATGGAGTACTTCAATTATTTTATTGGATAGCTAATTGATTATCACAAACCAGATATCCAATTTCTTTATTCAATCATCTTACTTGTCTTCATCTTTTCTCATTTTATTTCTTCATTATTTACAGCAAAAAAGACTTGCAATATCTGCCTGTTTAAGTAGATACAAAGACGAGAGTGTGAGCACGGTAAGTTTGGAACGACACATCAAATATTGTTGGCATATTAAATTATCAACCTTTATTTAAAAATGAGCACTCATGGAATACTATGATGTTCCTACTTATATTTTTATTCTTTTTCTTCTGCTGTAATTTGTAATTAGATTTTCCGAATTTCTGCCATTTACAATTCTTTTCCTAAATTTGCATCTAGAGTTTTTCCAAAGGTACTTATATTTGATAATGCGAATAAGTATACAATGCCTGACAATTAGACCAAGTTTATCGGTCATATGATGAGGCCGACCAACAAGTCATTTCATAATTAAAAAATAAATAAATATATATATAGAGAGTTGTGATCAATGTCGAACCAATTTTAAAGACCGAACTAGAGACCAAATCTGGGCCATTAGATCTAGTTTTTTTGATGAGATGTGCTGCTGTGAAAATTTTTTCGGCTTCATTACAAGTCCATTTTACTTCATTATATAGGTTTATTACTTCATTCTGTACTTCAAATGCTTCTACACATCCTTCATTCCAATAATTTATTACATTATTCCATGTGTTTATTAAACCATATTAGCGCCATGACGTTGGTGATAGATATTGTAGAGAGAAAGAACGGCACGCGACGGCGAAACCACATTTACGTACTGGAATGAAGTAAAAACCTCTTTGGAATGAAGTAAAAACCTACTAGAATGAAGTAATAACCTACTAGAATGAAGTAATATATTCTGGAACGAAGTTAAATCTTCGTAACATGTTAGTATGACTTATTTACCTTCGATGAATTAAAATAGGCTCGTGATGAAGCAAAAAATAATTTATAAATTTCTCGTATCTTATCCATAAAAAACTAGATCTAAAAGCCCTAATTTGGTAGGGTTCGGTAGTTTGGTCTTTAAGAGTGGATTTGTGGATAATGGGACTATATATATATATATATAGGGGTGCACTAGGGTGCCAGCATAGTTAGGATAACATCATACCACCAATATAGTCCGTTAGATCTCATTTATAGACGCCTAGGATTAAGTTTCGTGAAAAAACACGGTTTGTAGTCTTCATCGTATTAGATATTGCAGCTTATCAGTATAGATATTGCAATCGTGGTAAACCGCAATATTGTTGTGGTAAGATTGCAATGTTCAATGAACAACACTGCAATCTGGTAACGTAAAATTAGAAATTTCCTATTTTACCCCTCCGTGTTTTTACACGTGGCAGCATGACAAGCACACGATTTTCAGATCCAATGGCCTAAAATTGTGGTATGGTGTTACAATAAAGAGGGTTGTCATATTAACACATCCCTATATATATATATATAGAGTCTCATTATCCACAAACCCACTCTTAAAGACCGAACCACCGAACCATACCAAATTAGGATTTTTAGATCTAGTTTTTTATGGATGAGATTTAAAAATGTATAAATTATTTTCTCCTTCATCACCAGTCTTTTATTATTCATCCGAAGGTAAATAAGTCATACTAACACGTTACGAATATTTAACTTCATTTCAGAATATATTACTTCATTCCGATAGGTTTTTACTTCATTATAATAGGATTATTACTTCATTCTAGTACGTAAATGCAGTTTCGTCGTCGCGTGCCGTTCTTTCTCTCTACAATATCTATCACCACCGCTACGACGCTGATATGGTGTAATAAACACATGGAATAATATAATAAATTATATGAATGAAGTATGTGTAGAAGCATTTGAAGTCCTACTGGAAT
>NC_062970.1:37124633-37226475 GCF_023119035.1 Salvia hispanica
TAATAATGTAGATTGTGCAGTCTAATAATGTAGTCTCGGCTAATAATGTAACACGTTGTAGTCTAATAATGTAGATTGTGCGAGTCTAATAATGTAGCCTAGTTTATAATGTAACGCTTTTAGTGTAATAATGTATCTCGGGTATTATGATCACAACCATCTAATCTGAGGATCCAAGAGCTGAGATTTGCTTTGATTTTTGATAGAATTTGCCTTATGGACCATAGTGCGCCCCTATATATATATATATATATATATATATATCAAAGCTGATCTCTCTCGGAAATAGATTCTTTACTGTGCACAACACTGTTGTGCTATTTCCTACTCATACTGTAACAGCCCGCCCTCCTAGGGTACAATAAATGCGGCAACTGCTACCAAACGGACTCGAAGAAATGAACAAAGGCTAGGGTTTCATTTAAAGAGTGTTGACCAAAAGATTAGAAAGAACTATCAGAGTATTTAAAACAACAACTTCACCTAGAAACTTGAATAAGAAAAAGGAAGGTATAATATATATGGCGTTCAAGAATCTCCAGAGTATGACATAGATACAAACCACAAGATAGTCTAAGGCCTCTAAACCGAAAGGAGAGTGCAAAATATTCAAAATAAACATAAGTGTATCAAAAACTCAGCGGAAAGCGACCAAGAGAAAGAATAGCTATGTATGAAGACACAACTACGCTTGAAGTTCAAAACAACCATCTTAATTAATTATCATGCTCAACACCCGCCACCGCTCGTCATCGTTCAACCTGCACATAAGGAAAACACATGCAGGGCTGAGTATTTTGAAATACTCAGTGAGCTCGTTGCCAAAACATTTTATAAGTTATGCCACCCTTACCATAGTGAACTCGAGTTTTTAAGCAGTTATAAGAGAATATCACGAGTATCACAAAATATATTTTCATAGATTGGCCAATCAAACATACTCCCCACTTTTCTCATCAAATTCCACAATCACAATCTTTCCATGGTGCGACGAAAGTGTGGCCACACTTTTCGCCCACGAGACCGGCCGACTAGCAAGGACGGCTCCCGATCCCCTCGTGTACACAGCCTGGTAGGGTTTGCGGCCCATACTCAGACCCGAATTCGTTTAACATATCCATAGCCCTATAGCCCAATGGAGCAAACTCACAAAATAGGCATCAGGCACACAATATCACAATAAAACAAACATATGCATGACATAATAGTTAAACCACCCTTATAACACCAATCAATACTTTTGACAAAATAAAAGAGAGTTTTAAGAGTAAAGCCCACCTCGACTGCTTAGATTTCAAGTAGTTTCGCTTTTCCGTTATCCGGCTTCGCAACCAAAGTTTCACCTTTTAATCACATAGGCACATATCACAAATTAGGTTCAACACTACTCTTACTCATGCATGTCTCAAAACTTTTCCCTTTTCCCATCGATTTATCTTATCATTACTAATCAATCAAAATCATGTTTATCACACAAGTTCCATTCGCATCTCCAATCTAGATCTAACATCGACATATGTTACGCAAGGATATTTAGCCATCGAACACATACTACACCAACACAACACACACACACACGCACACACATGAAACATATTCCCATATCCCCTTTTATCTCACTTTCACTCAACCAAGATGCATGAGGGTTCAAGAAGACCGATTAATCGGTTAGAAAGAAGAGGAATTGAGTAGAATTAAGAAGATGGATATAAAAATACCTTAAGAGAAAAACGAACGGTAGAAATTAAGTATTAGACTCGGTTCTTCAAAATTCTTGGATCAAACTTCAATTCTTCACAAAGGATGGAGGATTATTGGAGTAAAGTAGAAGAAAATTGAGAGAGTATGGAGAAGAAGAGGGGACGAAAAATGTGGGGGCTAGGGTTGGGGCTTCTCTTATTTATAGTGCTCAACAAGATCTTTAGGTAAATAGAATAGAATATTTGGTAAGATTTATTCTCCACAATTAAATAAAACAATATTATGGAGTAGGGGAGAAGAAATACCAAAAATAAGCTCTAAGGCACAAATCATGGGATTTTCGAAAATTTGGCTTCTTAATTAGCCAAGATTTTGTTTTGGTATATTTTACGGAGTAGAATAAAATATCACGGAGCAAAATAAAAATAAAAATCCTACCCCATTGGCATAGAAATAGGCGTGTAATATGTGCCTTAAATAAGGCATAGATTTTTGAATATTAACTAAAATAGGATATGGCAAGATCTCTTGAGGTATGGAAAGATTTGATAGAATATTTTAATTCTAGGTATGGAAGGAAATCAAATAAGGGATCCATAAAAACAAAATAAATTCTTCCTTCCCAAGAATAGGTGATTTTCGAAAATCACCTTAGAAATAATAGGGTGCGATTTTCTCATCAAGAAATAAGGAAATAATTAGGTTTTGGATTTAATTTGGATAAATATCCCAAGAATTAAATTAAATCCGGAAAAATAGAATTCCTTCTCCAAAAGTCCAAGGGTTCGAAAATCTCAATATTTAGATGGCTAGCATTTATGGAAATTTTCTCTAATATTCTCACTCACCCTTAAACAAATAAATTTCACCTCATAATTTAATAAATCACATGCCACATCACCTAATTAACAAGTTTGACTTTTCAAACTCCCCGGTCAAGGAAACTCATGCAATAAATTCATTTAGCAAATAATTCACATCTCCCACGTCATCAATAATAAATTTTAGGGCTCTAAAATTAGGGTTCGGAAATTCGGGATGTTACAATAATAAATATTTTATATAATAATAATATTGTTGAAAAATAATATAAAAAATATACAATGGTATGGTTGAGTGGTCATTGATAAATCTTGAAAAAATGTATGATTGGGTTGGATGAATATTGATGATATGGAAGATGACATGGAGGATATAGAAATTACTTAAACATAAGAAAAAGTGATATGAGGCCATTCAATCTTTGGTCGACCATATGTGCAGTCAAGTACGACTTTAGTGACTTGGACAGACCCAATAAAATACACTTTAGGTTCGCGGCTAGCCTTAGCCCAAGCTGAGTTAACATAGGTGGTAAAGTCGGATGGAGTAGTTTGCTTGCCAAGTGTGTTCATGTGTTCATGCTAGCTAGTCACTCTGGTTTGAAATTTGATAAGTAGTGGAGTATTAATACTTCCATATAAATTATTTGAGCGCCAGCTAACAAGTGAAAAATGCGAAAACATCACTATACTATTATTATATGTTGTGGCCAAATAAAATGTTTTTTCCCTCGTAACAAATAGTATCGCTATATTAATATAATTTACGATTTATCATCGAAGGATGCATTATTTATTCTACTATACAAGCATAGATTCATTTGTGTCCGTATGTGGTATTGATTCACGAGTTTCAATTGGTCCCATAGTTCCCATCATACATTTTCCTTCACAAATTCATTACTCGACAAACTTTTATCTAAAGTCGTAACATAATCATTCGTATTTGAAATAAAACATGCATTATGCACACATAAAAATTACATACATATACTTATTCTTAAACCGTTGAATAAATAAGGAATTTCCCTACACCTCACCCCATTCTTCTCCCACTCCCTCAACCCCCCAATTCATGTCTTCCGGCGCCACCGTCACCGTTGTGGAGCGCTGCGCCATTTCCCCTCCGCCGCGCTCCACTCCTCCGGCCACTCTCCCACTCACCTTCTTCGACATTCCCTGGCTCTTCTTCTCCCCATCTCAGCCCATTTTCTTCTTCTCCTCCGCCTCCGCCGCCGCCGCTGTGCCAAAGCTCAAGCACTCTCTCTCTCTCGCCCTCACCCACTTCTTCCCCCTCGCCGGAAAATTGGCCCTCTCCGCCGAGCCCCGCCTCGAGTATAATGACACCGACTCCGTTCTCCTCATCGTAGCCGCGGCGCCCGACGGCGGCGCGTTCAAGAATCTCGCCGGAAACCACCGCCGGAGCTGCGGCGATTTCCGCCGCCTGGTGCCGGAAATGGGCGGCGGAGACGGACCGGTTTTGGCTGTTCAAATCACTGTCTTCCCCGAAATGGGAATCAGCATTGGATTCGCGCTGCGAAATGCGGCTGCGGATTGGAGAACGTTCAACAATTTCTTGAAAGAGTGGGCTTGGATCTGCAAAAATGGCGCCGGCGGGAGACACGTGGCGTCCCATGATAGGTCAGTGATCCTTGACACTAGTGGGCTGAGGTCGTTCTTCTTGACTGAGTTTTGGAAATTGAAAAATGAAATAAAAGAATCAAATTATTATAAAAGTAGTAATAATGATATTGTAAGAGCCACATTTGTATTGGGCCCCAAAGAAATGGGAGAGATCAAGAAATGGATCCTGACCCGGTCGGATCTCTTATTCGGGTCGACCCAGTTGCTTCTCTCGCCGTATGTGGTGGCATGCGCTTTTATATGGGTGTGCTGGATGAAGGCGCATTGGTGTACCGATGCGAGTGTGGTTCATTATTTCGGCTTTATCGCGGGCGGGTTGACCCGATTGCCATTCGCGGTGCCTAGTAATTATGCGGGTAATTGTGTGGGGTTCGGTCGGTCGGCAGCGAGGAGAGGGGAATTGGTGGGTGAAGACGGAGTTGTTCATGCTGCCAAGGCGATCGGGGATACGGTGAAGAAGTTGAATGTGGACATGTTGAGTGGGGCGAGAAATTGGATATCCGAGTGGGAGGAGTTGCGGGAGTCGGAGCTCCATATTACGGTGAGTGGATCGCCCAAATTGGACTTGTATGATCTGGATTTCGGGTGGGGAAGACCGGTCAAGCTTGAAGAAGTGTCGATTCATAATCATAATGCAATCTCTCTAAGTGAAAGTAGAGAGGTTATTGGGGGTATTGAAATTGGTGTCGCTTTGCCTCCACTTAAAATGGATGCTTTCACCACGTTGTTTAATAAGGTATGACATCTTTGTATAACTACTCAATCTCCATTCCATCACAAATAAACATGTGTATTAATTTACTAGTAATAAAGTCAAATTTGAGATACGTACACAATGTGAAAAAAATCAGATTTATGTGTGAGGACAGCTGCAATTAATCTTTGATATTCGATGCATGTGATTTCTTTTCTTTCTTGTACTACTATATCAATTATTTTATACTTTTCCAATCAAAAGGTCGGATGTTTTGTCATGTTTTAATTATTGTAATAATACAGTCACAGATGACGTAGTAACGTTACATAATGAAAATCTTTTGCCTGGTTGAATGATTTTGCAAGAGTAAGGCCATATTGACTGAAAACATTGGAAACATGTGCTATTAGCTGATTAACATGATAATCATGCTGTTATCAAGTGCTACATTACTTTATTGTTGACGTAATCAGATTTTAACTTTCAACGATTAGACACCCCATTAGTCAATCAAATATTGATCAATTAATCTACTAGTACTATAATTAAAGTGGTTTCAATTATTTATTTTATATATAAACTTTTATGATAAATTAAATTGACCTTTAGCACGTCGTCTAGTGCTGTACAATTTATAAGTGGATTCATGATGTTCCATTTCATATACACCATATCTTAATTTATCTTTTTATATCATAAGTTTTAATTGAAATTCGTGTGAGTGGGAGGGTCCTATTAATTAGCATATTCTCATTTTTAAAAGTGAAACGGACCCATTAAACATAATGATGTTATATTCGTTTTTAAATTTGGGATCCAATGTTGTACTCGTTGATTTTCGAAATTTAATAATTTTCATTGATATTCCGAGATACTAGTATGTTGAAAAATTAGTAAGTATACTTAATAAACTAAATGAACAAAAATACAAACAATTATATATATATTCCCGTGGCACTTTGTGAACCTGTTGCCTATTGATATATTTTGTCTTTTACTATTATCAGTATGTACATCATATATGTTTGGTATTTTATCATTGCAAGAAATATAATATAGATATAATTCAAGGAAGGAAGGGACCATTGGTATAATGATGAAAGCCCCATGGTAGGTTTTCTCCTTTATAACACATCTGAGTTATCACACATGTACATTTCAGCCAACCAATCTACATATATCAATAATTTTAATGCATTAATTTTCTGAATATCTTACATAATTTTAAAACCAGCACAATTGAAAATAATTTGCACGAATTAAAATTTTATTTCTAATTCACTCGTCGGTTGAATAAAGAAGAATATTAATTCCAGAAATAAGTTAATACTATATATAGTCCCTTTATTATTGGAGGGCCATAACGTTTTGAAAGAGACTTTAGCTGTATTGTACTGAATATTTGTACTATATCCCAATTCATCGGTGTTTTATATCGACAATTAATATATTTTTATTTCCAAGTTCAAGTAACACTGTTTATATAATTCATGTATATTCATGAACAGTCAAGAATTGTCATAGTCTCGCATTTGATAATAAAATGTTAATTAGTCATTTCTATCGAAATATAGTTTTTTATTTGAAACTTCTTTAAGATATGAACTTATGCTTCGTGTTACAAATTTACTACCTAATAACTATAATTTATGAGTATCTTAGATGATATCATTAATTATTGAATTTGGAGTTATGCCTAACTAAATCAGGATTTATATAAATAAAAACTAGAGTAATTAAGATAACTATCCGATAAAATATACAACAACATACTCAAAATTTAAGTCCCGATTACATTTTATATATTTTGAATCAAATTAGAACCAACATGCAAGTAGATAATTAATTTTCGACTTCCATGTAGGAATAACAGACTGTTTGGCCTAGTTTAGCATAGAGAATGCATAAAATATTTCAAGAGCTTTTATAATTCTGTAAGTTGTAAAAATGTCTGAATAATTAAACGTATAAACTGGAAAGAGAATTGTGAATTAGAGAAATAAAATAAAAGGTACATACAATTGAAGTATATAATTATTGAAAATAAATTATAATGGTACAATTATTGATGTACAAATTTCAGATTAGGAAAAGATAAATTGAACTGGTGACTTTACTAGTTGTTTAATCTTTTATATATAAGCTTATTTTGGTAAACAATTTTCAACAATTTATAGTAAGTTATTTAGGAGGTTGCAGTTTCAGTCAAACATCCAACTATTTTGTTTGTCTGGAATTCTGATACTGGCTAAATTACAAAAGTCTAAAGTAGTATATATTTTTAACCTATAAATAAATTTAATTATAAATAAAAAATTAGGCATTATTCGTGTGTTTGTCGTTAATTAAAAAAAATAAAATAGAAAAGATAATAAATAAACAAAATTAGAATTAATAATTTGTGTGGGTGGGCCGTTTCAGAAACTAAGCCCGAATAATACTCAGTGGATCCACCCTACCCGAAACCCATTTATGTAGAACAAATTCTCCTTTCTCAACCCTCATTTCACTTCAATCGATCTCGCTTACTCTCTACCATCATCCAATTTCGCCGTTTCTGATTTTCCAACATCTGCAATTCAGGTTCGGATCATTCTCTCTTTCGATTATTATTTGTTTTTTTTTTAATCCGTGAAGCGAATTCGTTTTCAGTTAGGGTTTGTTACTATTAATTTATGAGTTTTTTAGCTTCCCGAATCTGGATTTCTAAACTTTTAATATTACTCCTGATTGCTGATCTGTTATCTGCTGTGTTAATGGAACGGATCCTTCCCTCTAGAAATAGATCTTTTATTGTCGTCGTCATTTCCCAGATCGATCCTTCACTTGAGATGTTGAGTTTGATTTTGACCTGGAATATCCGTTTTTCGTTTCTTTTCTTTTCATTTTTGGTGATTTCTGTGTTTTGTGCTTTAGGCGAAATTGCGGAGACCTTGTTGGTTGTTTTGGTAATTTTGCCTAAATAGATGAACTTACACCCATTTCTGGTGTTGGACATGAACTAAAAAAATTGCTTTTAAAACTTACATTAACTTCCATGTTTGAAAAAAAAATGAGTGAAAATGTAGGTCTTTAATACATTCTCGTTATGTCATTGGTCTTCTTCAAGCATGAGTTCTTGAAAATTAGCACTTGTGTGGTTGTGATAATTGGTATCAATTGCAATGAATATTTTAGAATGCACTTTGCAACAAATTTTCTTGTTTTGCATATTCTTTGTGACTCAATTGAATCAAAGAGAGCATTTCATCTTTGTCTGCAGCTGAAAGCCTTTAGCATAAAGTTAATTTGGACATGTTAACTGATCATGCTACGGACTGTTTTCTTTCTGATTTAATATTTTGAGGTCGATTAATATGAGTATTGATCCTACACTATATTTGAAAATAGCCAAATTTTTTTGTGTGGTGTTCTGCAATGAAAAAGTTATTTCCCTGTACAGCCATTAGTTACATAGTGATGAATCATGCAGGATGTCTGAGGAACCATTTAGGCCGAGAGCAAAGCTCATTGAGAAGCAAAAACTTTTCCAGAGCATTCACAAATACATCCATTTGAAGCAGCCGATGGATAAGCTCACATCGGTTGCCATTCCTATGGCTTTGGCTGGCACCTCCTTGTTTCTTATTGTGAGTCCATCTCCCAGTGACTGTCTCTTCTCATTCCTTTATCATGCTTGTGTTTTAATGGGCAACTGTATCTGTGTTTTCAGGGAAGAGGGATCTATAACATGTCTCATGGGATCGGAAAGAAGGAATGAGGAAATACCTTCTTTTCAGTGAGGATCCTGATGGAAGTTCTTTTTTTTTTTTTATTTTTCTTTTTGCAAGTTTTTGGTCTAGAAACATTGTTCTTGATCACTGAGCTCTGCATTCCTCCATTCTAATAATTTCTGAATGCAGACCATTTGACTATTGAATGTACCTTCTTCTGCCATGGTGGATATCATTCCATTTCAGTTTTTGCTTGTTTTGACAGAGAGGATCGAAAGTTCAAGAATATTAAATTTCAGTACTCCATATAGCAAATTGTTCTTATTGTTTCAATAATTATCAGATCTCTCGTATTGCGGATTAATTATTAGTATGGCAAGTTGAAATGGCAAATCAATATCATTAAAGTGACAATTGTATGATAAAATATAACACACAGTCACACAGTGCCTCCCTCACCTAGGATGCAATATCTGAAACAAGAATTTTGAGTTTTAAAGCATTCTAAGATTTCCATCGCTCCGGGGAAAGGAGAAATCACTCCTCAAGACAGATTAAGGGCTTTGAGGCACTGAGAAAGGCCAAGGTTACTCAGCTGAGCTAATATAGATGACACATTCATAGAAGAGATGTAGGAGGGTTCTTCCGGTCCAATAAGGGATCGGCTTTGGAGTGTCTTGATCATACTCATTAGATTCGCAATTCATTAGCAGGAAAGAAGTAGTATTCTTTCTCATTAATTATCGTTATGCACTGTATTATGTCTTTCTTGATAATTGATAGTATTGTACTTGCCTTCCAACTCCATCCATCCCTTTCCTCCAAGAATCTAGAGTACTCAAATCTTCAGGGTGTGCTTTAAAGGTTGGGGGAGTATTTCTTGGTGGAACCCAACTTAGTTAACGAATGTGATTTTACGATACCGCTAGGTGTAACATCATCCAGCAATGAACCATGCTCACCTGATACACCAATAGTACCTTCTTCTAAAGTTTGTTCTTGATCCCCAAATGAAAATATACACATATTTTTAGCATCACAACCAACTCGAACAGAGTCGGATAGCAACGTTGATCTGAGACTCAATTATTACTGCTTTGTATGATAATGAGATGGGTGGGCTTCTTTCTTTGTTTGTGTGTGATAGAGTGCAAACGGCAGAATTGTTATGATACAGCGCTTGAGAGATCAACTATGTAAACAACACATGCCTCCCTCATCCATCTCTATTTTTCATACTTTTCAATAAAAATATATTCTAGGTGGATGATGAAATATATATAGTTGTATTTTTGGGTGGATGATGAAATATACTTGTATTTTCTGGAGTATATATTATCCAATATTTTTAGAAAAAGATTTAATTTCGTTTAATATAAATACTATTTTCAGAGATTTTTATTCTTTCTTTCATGGTTCTGACTTCTGACTTTAAAACTATTTTAGTTAATTCTGGCCATCATTTTTATAATTATTTCTAACGACTCCCTTTCTTTAATTTTTTATTTGCAAAATTTTACTATAAAATATTACTATATTATTTATAATTTTCTCTTAAACTAGTAATAAATAACTACTTGTAATCGATAAATTAATATAAAATATAAAACTATAATTCATCAAAGTAGTCCAACTTCATAAAATACTTTATTCAGATTAAACATCTAGATAAAGTAAAATAATCTATTAATAGATATGGGTAATTATATAATTAAAATGATGCAACGCCAATCAAATCGTCATAATTTTTCTGTTTATGTGAGATAGATTCACAGAATGTGTGGTGTCTATATAAAAATAATAGGAGTATATGTTAGTACTATGTTTTATTGATGATCAATAAAATTCGATGTTAAGATAAGCAATGGATGAGAGAAATAAAACAAATAATACTACTACTAAACATACTATCCCCCAAAAATTTCGCGAGCTTGTACACTTAAATTTTTTAGACTAGATAAATCAAAATGATTTAGAAACTTACTAATAAAGGTAAACTATTTTGTAATTGGAGATGTGTCACGACTCAGAGTGATTGATGGTCATAATAAGTCGTACAATACACATTTTAATTAGAGTGATAAGCTGACATTTGAAATCATACAGTTAGACTTACAATCAACTCCATCCAAAAATAATGACAGAAATTAAAAGTCGATTCTTCAACAGTTGCAGAAAATATTTGCCACTAGAAGTAATCGCCGGCCATAATTTGGAGATTAATTTAACTTAAAGTTGAGATATGTATAGCTTTTGCTAGTCAAATTAGCCTAATCGAAAGATATTTTTAAAGGAAATATTAACTAATTTTACAAATACTATAACAAAACTCGTTTTAACTCGATCACAGAAATAGGAGACCCGAAGGCGTTCAAAGGGAAAATACAATTATATCAATTGAATTTAGTCCCATGACTAGCGAAAGATATTTTTGGTTTCATTTCATTTAATATCGCTAAATTCGAAATATTATGAAAATAATGGAAGATTCGTACTTATCAAATACAGAGACGATTATAGTTAGTTTCTTACAAAAATATGCACCAAACGCTCTTCATGTTGGATGGTAATTGGTATAGGCATGATTGTGACACTCATTTTGGTATTCACATATTAATAGTATGTACAAATTTGATTTAGTTTTAAATCAATATCGACTTCATTCTTTCCATATAGAAAAATTGGCTTGCCTTGACTATTAGAAATTAATGCTATACGTCATTATTATCATTTGGTATGCATGCAAATTGCCGACTGCCAACGAAATTATTGGATATCAATACTAATGGGATGTATTTATTATTTGTATCCATTAAAATACATATATTTGCAGTAGATAAGTTTGAAATCTATTAATTAATATATAAAAATTAATATATAAAGTGCCAGTTTTTTTGACTGCCACCTGGCAGCATTTTGGCGGGAAAATGAAGTTTTTTTGCTTTTGTTTTTCATTTTTTTTGCGTTTTTATTTTGTCAATATTGTTGCTGTCATTGTGGGTTTCAATGCTGTATGTTTTTTGTTTATCATTTATTTAGCCTTTGTTTGATTGGTTTGTGCAGTTCACTTTATAGCATATGCCTATTTTATTACAGTTCCAAAATACAATGAGGTCACACTTTTTAAAGGTAATTCAGATATATATCTTCTGCAAAATCCAATGCTTCATTTTCCTACACAAGTATAAAGGATATATTAGTATTGCACATTTACAACATTAACAATTTAAGTGAAATAGCAATTACATAATGATTAGGATATACTGATATTCAACATAGATTAATACAATCTACTATTACTCACTTTGCAAGTATATAGTGAACTGCACGAACATGGAAGGGATTGAGAGAAATAGCATAGACATAAATCAACTGGATGTGCAATGCATATCTTCAATATAAGATTAACACAACTGATTAAAACTCACTTTGCAAAGATGCTCCTTTAGTTTAGCTTGATAAACTTAGTATGATATGCATATGTACAATAAATATATAAGTTCTATTGATTACTACTGATTTTGCAAGGCATAAGTTGAATCTGTGTACAATATGATGGATGATATAAATATAAAGTAAAATATAAATATTGGATCAGTTAATAATGTTCAGTGAAAGGCCTTTAAGAAAAATATGCAAAAAACGTTAAATCTATAATTTTATAAACACACATGTATATAGGTCATTTAAATTACTGGAAATATTTGGTAAAGCTCGACCCATTTAATTTCATAAAGTTCAGAATTATATAATTTCATATAAAGCCTATTTCTTCTATTATATTGCTAACTTAATCATATGTATATAGGTGACTCATTTAGTTGTGACACAAAAAATCCAATAATATAAATGAGCATTGATCACTCTGCAGAATAAGGAGAGAGAGAAAGTCCTAGAGAACTGGAAAGCCAAAATACACAAAGAGAGCACTGATAACATGGCAAGCGTGAGTGCCTAAACTGATGTTTAATATTGGAAGGGATTAATAGAATTATCCTCTGGACTAATAAATATATTTCATGTTTAATAGGGATTAATAGAATCTGTCTAGCCACTTGAATTTTTTTTGTTCCAATGGTGGTGATTAATACATGGATGTCAGGGCTATTGCATTTTATTAAAATCATATGATTGAAGAACCTATACATTCAATTAATTTTCAAAACTATTAGACTGCTTAAATGTGTATAAATTAATGAACTTACTTTTGTTTTGAGCCTTCATCTTCCTTATTGCACAAATTGGTGTATATTCTTAATGTCTTCAAGCATGTCTGTAATTATATGTTATGTTAACCTGCAAATCGAATTAATTGTTGATTAGTATGTAGTATAAATTATACTTCTTAAGTGTGTTTAAGTTAAATATATTACCTAAATTATATTAATTCTTCTTCTTCTTCTTCTTCTTCTTCTTCTTCTTCTTCTTCTTCTTCTTCTTCTTCTTCTTCTTCTTCTTCTTCTTCTTCTTCTTTCCATTTTGTAGATTGTAAGAAGTCAAAATTCTATCTTCATAGAATATATGAAGGAATCCTGCATTTCCATAAGAAATATGGATTAGTTTCTTAAAAGGTTTAAGAAATAAACATATTAGAATAGGTTTAAGCGTGCATACTCTTTGTTCTTTCTCTGTGTAATGATTGCATCCAATATTCTCTCTCTTTCTCCTTCACATTGAGACGTATTTGCAGATTAGGAGAGGTATTAGGCGTGCATCTTCTGCCTGCTTCGTTTCTATTGGTTGCAGCAGGATTTTCTCTCTCTTCATCCTTGAAAATTAGAGGCTGCACATCCCTGATTAGGGTTTTTTATTTATCTCTTGGTATACCTGGAAAAATAGGCTTGATATTAATAGGGAAACATCAACTACTACTCATTTATTACTCTGTCAGGAGGCCCAATTAGTTGGCCCTATATTTATTACAGCATGCATGAAAATCCACATTGATTGAATATATTTAGTAGTTTTTTAGTAGTTCCAAAAAATAGCATATTACTTTATATTAGCATATACTTGGATATCGATTTTTTTTCTTTTATTTTTGATTTTTTTTATTATCCTTTATTTTTGTTATCTGAAAGGTCTCACTCATGATTATGTCTGATTTCTTAATTTAATTGTTTTTATTCTGTTGTGTCTGCAAATAAACAGCAACAAACAACTATAAATACCCCATTCTACTTCAGTTTTATTCACTCTGCAATCTCTTCTTCCCCAGCTTAGAATACCATTCTACTTTTGGTATATGTCTTTCTTCCTTCTATGTAGTCTGTATAATTCTTCTACACCACTTCTATACTGCCTAATCTTAGTTTTAGTAGTTTTAACTAAATAATGATGTTCTCACTTTTGCTATTCTATTTTAGTTTACTTTTCTGCTTCAATCTTTATATGTAGCTGAAAATTTAGTAGTTTAGTACATCTCACCTTTGATATCTCCGTATCTTCTGTTGTTTCCATATTTATCTTTGTGTTTTAACCTTTTCCTGTTGATCATTACTCTTTTCCACTTTTATTATTGATAGATGATGAATATCTGCACAAAAGAAGAATAAACTTGTGTCCAAAAAATGGATGAATTCTGTGATAGATTCTGTTCTTTTATTAGAACTATATTTTAGACAATGCCAATACCTCAAATAAGATATTCATTTCAAGGAGAAGAAGTTTACCCTAGTTATTCTCACCTTTCATGTGTTATATCTTCTATCTGTTCTCTCTTTTCTTTTTTTTTCAACTTTGCTCTTCTCTTCCAATTTGATTTGCGCACCTGTAAAATAAGACAGAAGTCAGTGATTAGTTGTGCTTATTGTGCAGTCTATATTCGTTTCATGGAATATTTATATTGTCTACCTGATAGCAATTGAGATCAAAATTAGTGTGTATTTATATCTTACTGTATGGTCTGTTTTACTTCATCAGAATCAGTCTCCACTATGGCTCCCTATGTTACCTTGCTTCAGAATCTTCACACTGCCATTACTAACTCAATTGTTAAGTTCGTTGCGTTCGTGTCTTTGGAGGTGTTCCTGATGACAACAAGGACATCAATATAGAATCTGTTTTCCATGATACTAAGGTATATTAAAAATTTTATTGTATTCAATAGTATACTAATTTTTTATCTGCTATATCTTGATCTATCCTAATCTTATGTATATAGTATATAGTTCTATTTCTTCATTGTTTTTATGCAACTGTACAATACTACTTCCTTAGGCACACTCAATTGAATGCTACTTCAGCTAGAATAGAAAAACTGACCTATGTTTGTTTATTACTTCTGTTTCATTCTTCATCTTTGCACTCTTCCTATTCCACAGATTGTTTGCTGCACGGTTTAAGTTTGAAATTTGGCATTCAATGTCATCATTCTTGATCCTTTTTGGAATCGGCACTATTAGTGTTTATAATAGATCTTTAAGCCTGCAAAAGAAAAGACATAATTTATTGTATGTTAGGTTACTGATTTATATTTATATATCTAATATGTAATATCTTTCGTATTGATCTTTTTCTTCGATTTGATTTATTTCTATTTCTATTCACTAATATGTAAATTATTTTCTTATCAGGGGACATTCATTCAAGCCACATTTCCAAAGAACGTACTTCAAAATCTAGAACACAAACTTACTGAAGGAGGCATCTACTACATAAAAAACTTCTTTGTTAGGGATAACAACCTTAGAAACAAGGCTACTAATCATCCATATAGACTATGGATGAATTACAGGACTGAGATGTATGAAGTCAGAGATACTGAGTTTCCAGCCATGGTTTTTTCATTTAAACCATTTGGTGAAATAGCAAGCAGTGAGAATGCAGACCAGTCATCCTTTTTTGGTATAAATATTTTGAGATATTTTGTGGTGCAGATCTTATTTTTCAATTCTAAGTATACTGATCTGATCTTTTTCTTGGCAGACATTATTGGTGTCATTACTTCACCTGGAAGAGTTGTTAAGCAAAGTAGATATAGGTTGATTGAAGTGGAAATAAGTGATGAGCAGTATGTTTTCCTTCGTTTTTAAACATTTTGGTATCATCTATTGAGTTAACTGTGTAAATATTTGAAACTGACTTTGCTATATTTGTAACAGCCACAACAAAATATTGTGTACAATTTGGGACTCTAATGTGGAATCCTATTTGTCTCAATTGTCAAAGGCTGAAGGGACAGTTCCTATCATTATAGTACAGTTTTGTAAGCCTAATGTTTTCAGAGGTATGTTTCTATCTTATTGATGTTTATTAATGTTTAGTTAAATGTCTGTCATATATTGGTTTTAAGATTAATGTTTAGTTAAATGTTTGTCATGTATTGGTTTTAAGATTTCTTTATTATAAATTTAGGTGAGATTGGTGTATCCACTCATTATCAAGCTTCCAAAATTTTAATCAATGCTGATATAGATGAAGTGAAGGAGTTTCGAAGCAGGTATTGTATTTTTTTGGATAATTATTAGTGACTTAATTTTGTATGATATTAATAGATTTGATTTGATTTGATTTATACTATATAGGATTAAACATGATGATACATTCCTTGAAACTATTTCTGTTGGTCAACCTGGAATGATGGTTAATAGAGAGTTTGATGATCTTGATGTCAAGGCTCTTGGTGATGTTGTTTGTTTGGAGGTATATAATCATTTCTTAAAGCAGATTGTGTTTATTTTCCATATTGTCTTTTTGTTTAATGTTGTAGCAGTTTATTTCTGATTTTGGTCAGCAGGATGGATCTTATTGGGTTTTTGGAAAAGTTGAATCAATCGAACCTCATTTTGGAGAATGGTATTATTTAGCATGTAAGACATGTGTGAAGAAAGTCAGGATTTTGGATGACAAAAAGTTTAGGTGTGACTTTTGTATTAAGAATTTTGATGTAGCTGTGAAGAGGTACTAATCTGTTTCCTTTTTTTTTTCTTGGTGTGTTTTTGGTTTCTTTTCTTTTATTTTACAAGAAGTTATTAAATTGAATACCTTTTTCCTCTTATTTAGGTTTAGGTTTGTTGCGAACATTGTTGATGACTCAAGTAATGCATCCATTTTGCTTTGGGATAGAGAAGTTGTTCAACTAATTGGAAAAAAGGGTGAATGACTTGATAGGGAGTAATATGGAGGTAATCTGCCTGTTTAAATAAGAATTTATTATCAATAGTAGTTATATTTTCTATTTTAATGTGTGTTATTGTTGTTATAGCATTTTGCTATGGAGTATGTTCCTAAGAAGATTGAGGAGCTGCTTGTGGGTCAACAAGTGCTGTTTAAGATTCAAACTAGGAATAGCAAGGAATATTATCGCAGATATCCATACACGGTTAACAAAATCTGTAATATTCCAGAAGTGGTGGAGAAATTTGTTCCTCAGAACATTGCATCCCAAGTTTTCAATACTAATGTCAAGTTAGCTGATTTACTCTTCGGATCTGATATTGTTGAGGTATTTTTTAAGTAAATTAACTGAAATAAGTATGCATATGCATTAGGGCAACTATGTTTCTCATTTATGGATTTTTTTAGGTCTCTGGAAAAGGTTTTGTAACTCCTGATTTATCAGTTGTTACTAAACAGAAGGGGATTGAATGCTTTGCTGAAGGAAGTGTGAAAAGATGCCTGGCAGATGATTTTGATAGTTGTGATGATATCTGTTTTGAGAAGATAAAGAAGAAGACGAAGGAAGTGAATGTGATTGAAGATGAAGATGAAGCATCTGTCAGCTACACTCAAGATTTGTCTGGTGCTGATTAGAGTTGGGAAATTTTTAGAGTTTATCTGTTTTTTATTTCTTGCTTAAGTATTTTGAACATTTCTGAAATTTCACCTGTGTTTTTTGGGGGTTTTGTTGTTGCATTATGTTACATTAGGTAACACTGCTGGATTTTGGATGGGATCATTATCTGTTTTGGTATTAATACAATTCTAAGTTGGTTTTTATTTCTATTGATGGCTTTTGGTTGTCTTTTTTGAATTATTTATATTGCAGAAGTTTTATCTTTATTTTGGTCTCCATTACTTAGCATAATCATGGTAGGATTTATTTGAATCTTAAGTATGTTAAACAACAGAATGTTCAATGGAGGTTTATTGAGTAACTCATAGTCAAGTATCCATTTCTAATGAATAATGCAAAGATGATTTTCAAGAAACATCAAAGTGAAATAGCAAGTTAAAATTCCAAAGTTTAAAAACCAGAAGTTATTAATTCAAATCTAATAACAACATTCTTAATTATTAATCAGGATCCTATTCTTTCACTTTATTTGCAACATGTGTAGTATTCATTTACAAATCTGGTGTTATAGATATGAAAATCTGTTTGAATAGTTATATTTTTAAAAATCTAATTATCTGCATTCAAAATAGTCATCTATTACATCTAATTATCTGCAAAGAAAATAGTCATATCATTATCAACTAATTCTTAAAGCTATTTATCTCCTTTACTTAAGAGATGCATAATTTAATACAAAATATTGCTCTAAATTTAATACATTTCAGATGTGAAACTAATTGTGAACTATATATCAGGGTAGGCATATCTACATTTTTTTGTCATTCTTCTAAATACCTTAAATTTCTATTTATCTCACTAATGAAGTTCTTCAATTTACTTTTTAAGCATGCATATTCAGTAGGATTCAAGCCCAAAATGAATCTCAAACCCTAATTGTAAGGCAATTGAAAGGTCATGTTGGAATTTGTGTTGCTTTCCATTTGAACACCTTTTTAAGAACAAAATTTCTTTATATAAATGACACATCTGCTAATTGTCATTTACATGTGTATGCAATGAAGAAGTTGAAGGGTTCCACAATAATCAAGGGTTGCTCATATGAAGGTTTATCAAATGAAGCAGGTCAGTATTTTACCTCTGTTTGCATTACGAATCCACTGTAAATTCTTTTTTTTCCTTCTTCTTCTTGCATATAGCTTTGTCTTTCAAGTTTTCTCCTGCAATTAGAAAGTTTTAAGTGTTTTTTTAGAGTGTCAGTTGCAGTAAAGTATAAGATCCAATGACAGTAGTTATAGAATGTTTATTTCAATATAGTTCATAAATTCAGAAAAAACTGATTTTGTGCTTCTCTTTTTGAGCAATTTGTAAATGATCTTTTTCCTCTTTCAAAGTGGTGAATTCTCCCATTGTTTAGCAATGAAATTTCTATAGGAAAAGCATTTGATGTATGCAGTGAAAAATCATAACACTCTATAATTTGTAATAGACCTCTAGATTTTCACAGTTTCATAAATTTTAATAAATACTCTTATCTCCAAGTTTGTTGCATCAATTTGAAATCTCATAATGATATAATCATAAGTGTGTATTTCGTGCCCTTTTTAAGAAACAACTAAACATGTAAAAATTGAAATTTTTTGTGAAATAAACTTATTATGAAGGTACTTATCTTATCTGGCATCTTAAGTTGGGGCTTTTCGAATTTTTGTGTTGTTTTTGTCCAATGTTGTCGATCTTTTTGTTGAATCGTAGAAAGTGTTCCACCATTTCGTAAATTCTGGCCGATTCTGGAAAAGAGCCAAACAAAGGTCAAAATAGGTGTATTGATAGACATTTTTTAATACTAATTGAAATCTACCAGAGTTTTACCTTCAATTGAAACCGATTTTGATGTAATTGAAATATTTGTGGTCTCTTTTTTCAATTCCTTCGGTCTATGCTTTGAATCATCGAAAGCCATCCATTTCTTCTCCGATTCTGAAAAAAAAATCAATGAATAAAGTCAGAATATAACTAATCTTCGACTTTTTTGATAGATTAGTAAAATTAATTTAGCAATATACCTGTAATAGAAACCGATTTTGATCTGATTTATTAGCTAGACAATGGCGTTTTGCTGAGGTCTACTGTTTGACGCCCCTCTCCGTCGTCTCCGTTTAACCGATGATGGAGGCAGCATTTAGCAGTCGAACTAGAAATTTTCGTTGGTTTTTTTCAGTGTCGAATTTGTAGGGTTTGGGGTTGTTTTGGTAGTATTGTAGTTGCAAATGAGTTGTAAGGTGTAGTGGTGTTCGATGCGGCTGCGATTCCGAGCAGAAGACGCCGTTTTCCGGTGGAGGAAATGAGCGTTTAGCTAGGGTTTTCTACAAAATATGCCGCCGACATTAAATAATTGGAAAATGCCTTATATAGGTTGTATAAAGTATTGTTTTGTTTCTTAAGCGTGTTAATTAAAATTAATCTATAGTCTAATTAAATCAATTAATTCACCACTAATCTTCCGTATAATTTTTGACTCATACGAATTGGGCTTGGAATTTTTAATGAATGGGCCTAATTTATAAATCTGTTTGGGCTTATATATTTTTTCTATTTGGGTATGCTTTTTAATGTGTTGGGCCATGTAATTGTGTATTACTCTTTTGTAATTTTTATTTAATAATTTTGTTTAATATTTATATATAAACATTAAAAATATTTTTGTATTATATTTTTTTAATTTTTTATTTATTAGTTTATAGGTTAATTATAACGTTTGTTGTATTTACTTTGTTCATAATTTCATGTAACTATTAATATCATGTACAATGTTATTAAAATTATCTTTGAATTTTTTTTTTAATAAGTAAGAAATTCTTTTTAATGTGTTGGGGCATTTAATTGTGTATTATGTATGTTTAATAAGTATGCTATTTTTTTAATGTGTTGGGCCATCTAATTGTCTATTATGAAACTTATTTTGTATGTATTTAATATAAGCAAATTATTAATTATTTATTCATTAATATTGTTGTACTATTTTTTAAAATTTTTTTGAAGCCTTTGTTGGTGGATCTGTTGAGAATCCTGTTGTTATAAACGATGTTGTTGGTGATGAACTTGGTACATCTATTACGGAAGGGAGCACTGTTGTATCGTCATCTTTATTTCAATCTGGAGGTATATTTCTATCATTATTTAGATTGTGTTGTATCAATTCTTTATCGTGTTGAATATTCTCTTTTATTAATTAGTTTAGTTCTTTAATAAAATATTATTTTTAATGCAACTGAATTAAATTAATTATTTTTTCTATATGTAGATTATTGGGATATTGGTGATGCTTTGTACTCATGTTCGCATTGTGGTGCGATTTTTTGGTATGAAGAACGTCTTGGCAAACCTAATAAACCCAAGGTTCCAAGATATTCCCTTTGTTGTATGAATGGGAATATTGAGATTCCTTTGATGATAACACCTCCTGAAGTATTGTTGCGTCTGATGTTCTCTAACGATGCCAAAAGTGTTCATTTCTTGAAAAATATTCGTTCATATAATTCTATGTTTTGTTTTACTTCTTTGGGAGGTAAAATTGATAATAGTATGAACACCGGTCGTTCTCCACCTGTTTTCTGTTTACATGGTCAAAATTACCACTTGATTGGTAGTTTGCTACCCCCGGATGGTGTACGTCCCAAGTTTGCCCAGTTGTATATTTATGACACTGATAATGAAATCAATTATAGGATGGGGTCAGTGAGGTATGTATTTATATATATATATGTGTGTGTGTGTGTGTGTGTGTGTGTGTGTGTGTGTGTGTGTGTGTGTGTGTGTGTGTGTGTGTGTGTGTGTGTGTGTGTGTGTGTGTGTGTGTGTGTGTGTGTGTGTGTGTGTGTGTGTGTGTGTGTGTGGTTTTACTCTTAATTTTCAGTTGATTTTGTTATAATTTATATAATGTATTTTTTATTTTTGTAGGGAAAGGAATGATGTAAATAATCTTCACTCTGAGATTGTATGTGATCTACAATTTATGTTGGATGAGTATAATGTGTTGGTAAAGTCATTCCGGTTGGCTAAAGAAATGATCAATCAACATAATCCACCAAATGTTAAATTGAAGTTGCTTGGTAAAAGAGGTCGGGATGGAAGGACTTATAATCTTCCTTCCGTGTCTGAGGTGGCCATGCTTGTGGTAGGGGATTTTGATCAGGCGTTAGGTGATAGAGACATTGTTGTTGAAAAACAGTCAGGCAAATTGCAACGTATCCATGAACTTCATCCTTCTTATCTTTCGTTGCAATATCCGTTGTTGTTCCCGTATGGAGAGGACGGTTATACTGAATTTATAGGTTTTTCCGATTCTGCCACTTCTTCATTGAGCAACAGAAAGAGAGTTAGCCCTAAAGAGTTTTATTCGTACCGCATTCATGATAGAGCTTTTGAGTGTTCTATTATTTTGTATGCGAAGCGATTATTTCAACAATTTATTGTTGATGCGTACACTGCGATTGAGTCTGGTCGTTTGACGTATGTACGAACACAACAGAAAAAATTACGAGCTGAAATTTATAGCGGGTTGGAGGAGGCCGTTCTACGTGGTGAAACTGATAGTTCCAGGCAAGGAAAACGAATAATATTGCCTTCCAGTTTTGTTGGTGGTGCCCGATATATGATTCAGAATTACCAAGATGCCATGGCTATTTGTAGATGGATTGGCTATCCTAACCTGTTTATAACATTTACTTGCAATCCTAAATGGCCTGAGATTACTAGGTTTCTTGGGTCTAAGGGTTTAAAATCGGATGATCGCCCTGATATCGTCAGTAGGATGTTTAAAGTGAAATTGGATGGTTTCATAAGGGATGTAAAGACCAAAAAAATCTTTGGAGCTGTTAAAGCAGGTATATTTTCCATTTTATTTTTATTTAATTTGTAAACATGTTGTTAATGTTTTTGTTTTGTTACTGAACCATACTCTTTATATAAATTATGATGCAGTTATTTACACCATTGAGTTTCAAAAGCGTGGATTGCCACATGCACATATCTTGCTTTTTCTAAGTAATGAGGATAAACAACCTCATCCTCGACGCATTGATGAAATTATATCTGCTGAAATTCCAGATCCAGTGATTGATCCCTATTATCATGAGTGTGTGAAAGAATTGATGATGCATGGGCCATGTGGTGTTGTGAGAAAATCGTCTCCTTGCATGCGTGATGGACGTTGTACTAAGTATTATCCCAAGAAATTTGTTTCTGATACAGTGGTTGATGATGAAGGTTATCCAATTTATAGGCGCAGAGATAATGGTCGATTTGTGGTGAAGGATGGTGTACCTTTGGATAACAGATATGTTGTTCCTCATAATCGATTTCTCCTTATGAAATATGGTGGTCATATTAATGTTGAGTGGTGCAATCAGTCCCGGTCAATCAAGTATTTGTTCAAATATGTACATAAGGGTTATGATAGGGTGACAACATCTTTTTTCCAATCAGGTGTTGATGGTGTTGAACGAAATCTTGATGAAGTTAAGTTGTATTATGATTGTAGATATGTATCATCCTGTGAAGCTGCTTGGAGAATTTTTGGGTTTGAAATTCAGTATAAAGATCCTTCTGTTGAAAGGTTGAGTTTTCATCTTCCTAATGAACAACATATCATTTTTGATGAAGCTGATTCTTTAGATAATGTTATGAGTCGGAGGACCATTCATGAGAGTAAGTTCTTAGGTTGGATGGAGGCAAACAAGATATATTCTGAAGGAAGAAATTTGACATATGGGGAATTTCCGAGCAAGTTTGTTTGGAAGAAAAATCATTGGCAACCTAGGAAGCAACGTTATTCGATTGGGAGGTTGTTTTATGTTGCTCCTGGTTCTGGTGATATGTATTACTTGAGATGTCTGTTGAATGTCGTTAAAGGAGCTACATGCTTTGAGGATCTTAGGGTTGTTAATGGTGTTCAGTATGATACATTTCGCGATGCATGCTTTGCTATAGGATTGTTGGATGATGATAAAGAGTATATTGATGGAATTATTGAGGCTTCTTTTTGGTCCTCTGCCCATTCATTGAGATTGCTCTTTGTGAGCATATTGTCATCAGAATCTGTTTCTCGTTCGGAAGTGGTTTGGCAAAAGTGTTGGAAACATTTGTCCGATGATGTTGTTTATAACCAAAGAAAATTGAGGAATCAACCTGGTAATGTTTATTTGACATCATATTTTTGTACTTTTTAAATATAGCAAATTTTTTCCTTATCGTTTTAATAATATACTTATATTTATTACGCCAGGTTTGGTGCTGAATGATGAAGAAATTAAAAATTATGTGCTGGCTGAGATTGAGAAACTGTTAAAGAATGTTGGTAAAAGTTTGCGAGATTACCATGGTATGCCGTATCCAGAGTCACAGTATTTTGAGTCATCTCAGAATACATTGGTCAGCGATGAGTTGTGTTATGATCGTGAAGCTTTAGGTAGAGAATATTTGGAATATCTTTTGAAGTTCACCGATGAGCAGCGTAATGTTCATGATACGATAATGTCGTCTGTCAATTCAAGTGAAGGAAGAATGTATTTTTTTTATGGTTATGGAGGTACCGGTAAAACATTTATATGGAAGTCTTTGTCAGCCGGAATTCGTTCGCAAGGAGGTATTGTTTTAAATGTTGCGTCCAGTGGCATAGCATCTCTATTGTTACCTGGAGGTAGAACCGCACACTCACGCTTTAAGATTCCGATCAATGTGAATGAAGATTCAGTATGCAATATAAGACAAGGGACAGATCTGGCCGAGCTTATCATAATGTCCAAGCTTATCATATGGGATGAAGCACCGATGATTCATAAACACTGCATAGAAGCCGTCGACAGGACTTTTAGAGATATACTTCGTGTGTGTAGTGAATCCAATATGGACAAACCCTTTGGTGGAAAGACTGTAGTTTTTGGTGGTGATTTTAGACAAATTTTACCCGTTGTTCCTAAAGGGAGTCGTCAGAGTATTGTGAATGCTACGATTAATTCTTCATATCTTTGGAGTAGTTGTACGGTATTAAGGTTGACTAAAAACATGAGATTGTTGAGTGTTGAATCCGCTGTTGAAGCTTCAAAGTTGAATGAATTTTCTTCTTGGGTTGCTTCAGTAGGTGATGGAATTGTTGGAGGTCCGAATGATGGTGAAGTCGTTATTGATCTTCCGCCTGATGTCGTCTTGGATAATAATGGAGATCCTCTTAAAACCATTGTTGAGAAGATTTATCCTTCTTATATGGATCCTGAGGAGTTGAGCAATTGTTTACATGATCGTGCTATACTTGCTCCCACGCTTGATATTGTTGATGAGGTAAACCAGTTCATGATTGCGTTGGATCAGTCTCAAGGTAGAGTGTATTTGAGCTCTGATAGCATTTCAGCTTCTGATTCTAATTCGAATGGTTCTGCTGACATACATTCAGTTGAATTTTTGAATAAATTGAAGTGTTCAGGTACACCTAATCATGAATTGATGTTGAAAGTTGGAACTCCTGTGATGTTGTTAAGAAACATAGATCATTCTAATGGTTTGTGTAATGGCACCAGATTAGTAATTACGCGGTTAGGAGATTATGTTTTGGAGGGTCGGGTGTTGGGTGGGCATAGTAACGGTCATAAGGTTTTGATACCACGTATGTCCTTGATACCGTCTGATCCAAGGCTACCGTTCAGATTCCAACGACGCCAATTTCCATTGGCTGTGTCATATGCAATGACCATTAACAAAAGTCAAGGCCAATCTCTTTCGCATGTTGGGTTATTTTTGAAAAAATCGGTGTTTAGTCATGGACAACTTTATGTTGCTGTATCTAGAGTGACAAGTCGTGAAGGTTTGAAGATTTTAGTTTGTGGGGATGAGAATGATAGTAAATGTGATTCAACTTTGAATGTTGTGTACAAAGAAGTGTTTCAAAATGTATGAGTTATTGATCTTAGAGAGATGTTTGTTACTATTTTGTTGAGAAGATGTGTGAAACAGTTTACTTTTTCAAATAGTTTTATTTATCATGTGTGTATACTGTATACACACAAAATATTTATGTTTGTTTCCCTCATTTCATTTCATACAGTATCTTCATAGATTGATACATGCAGAAGTAGAAATATTTTTCTTAAATCATTACAATCTTATCAATACAAGGTCTACATGCAGAAGGTTATATACATGATTTTTCAATAATTTTTTCATTATGTTTACATATTTTTTTAATTTTATTTAATTTGTGATAAATATATTTTCATATTTCTTGAAAATCTTTTGGCCCGTGCGCACGGGTGGTAAAACTAGTGAAAAGAAATACCCTGGCCCTGCATACGCATATCAATTCGAATTCATATCAACTCAATTCAATCCCAAATCACAACCAAATCTCAAATCTAATCAGAGTTCCCAGGTAGTAGTTTTTCCAAAATAGGAGTAGAAGTTATTTATGGGTGAAATTATATACACAACCAAATCTGATAGAAATTCAGATCGACGGACCAGAATAATCGGAGTAGTCCACCGTTTGTTGACCCGAACCCGTATCTTCACGGTGGAGCATACGCAGCGAATCCAAAATCCCCGATCCACACACATTAACACCACGCCGAGACATCGCGCAGCTCCGATCCGCCTGCCGTTATCAGTATTACCAATTCACAACAGCCACATGAATAATAGTAATTTCTCGAATCGGATTCCTCAAAAGCTGAAAAAAGCAAAATAAAATTAACTAAAAGCAAACCTCAATTCTCATCTTCTTCCGCCAAACGACGACGTTTCCACCGTCAATCGCCTCATCGTCGCTCTCTGGCGGCAGCGGCGAGTATGGAACGATTTGATTGTCCTCCTCCGATTCTCCTCCACCGCTGCCTTCGCACAGCTCCTGACCGGCGCATTGTTCGCAGACGGAGACGGTAGGGGTGATCTTTCCGCCGGAGACCGTCCACGGCATCGGCGACTGGCAGACGTCGCAGAGAAGTCTCCTGGAGTGGCGCGCCACTAGGAAGCTAACCGAGTGCACGGAGGCGTCGCAATCCCAGCACAGGCTCGCCCGATCCGACGCGCAGTGCGTGCGCGCCTTGGCTTTGCACAGCTCACACCTCCTCATCGCTTCTTTTGAATTGAATTGAATTTCTAAGAGATACAGAGGAATCAGGAATATGATTCGAGATATCCCAGGGATAACAGGAGAAACGAATTTTCCGGTTGCGGAGAGATAGGAGAGAAACTGGTAATTGGTAACTTATGTGAGAGAAAGAAGAAAGAAGAAACAAGCTAAGCTGTGTGAACAAGAATACAAAAAGGACACACTTCTGTTAAAGGAAATACTCCTACAGTCCTACTATATCAAGATTTTACTTTTTTTTAGTTCATTAGTACTTTATTATTTTAACTGCCTTTTAATTATATGTATTATTTTGAGATTTAAATACTACTCACTCACTTCCAACTAACATGAAACACTTTTCTTTTTAGTTTGTCCGAACTAAAATGACATTTTTCTATTTTTGGTAATTTTCTCTCTACAATTAAGACATCCAACCATTTTTTTTCTCTTTTATATTCAACTTTTTTTCTCTCTCCATTTAATAGTGCACTCACTCCTCTATCCAATTAACCATATTCATTAGTCATCTTAGCTGAGACGGAGAGAGTAGTACTAGTACTCACTTGCCATACCAATTCCCACAATTTTGACATTTTTTTATACAAAGTACTCCCTCCGTTCCATAGTAATGGATGCGTTTTTTTTCGGCACAGAGATTAAGAAAAATTGTGTTTGGTGAGTTAAGTAAAGGGAGAATAAAGTGGAAAATGAAAAAGATAGAGAGAAAAAAGTAAGAGAGAGTAAAGTAAGTGTGGAAAAATGTGTTGACTTTTACTAGAAAGAGAAATGACTCTATTACTATGGAACGTACCAAAATGACAAAATGACTCTATTACCATGGAACGGAGGAAGTAGTAATTTACTATGTAGTACTCCCTCCGTCCCACTTAAAATGAAACGTTTGGGAATCGACACGAGATTTTATGTAGTGTTGTTTTGTGAGTTAATAAAGAGAGAGTAAAGTAAGAAAGATGAAAAAGTAGAGATATAATTATTTCTATTTTAGAAAACGTTTCATTTTTAATGGGACCGATGGAGTATTTGTTTACAAATTTACTAGTATTAGTCATTTCAAAAATTAATATGAAAAAAGAAATATTTTTTATTTTAATATGCAGTTACCAACGATAAATAAATAGAAATTTTAAGGGTGGTGTTAGTAAACTTAAAATCCAAAATCTTTGTTAACCGCTCTATTGCTATATCAGTACATTCACACAAGTATATTAGTTGTTTGTTTGCAGATTGTGTGATAAGAGTTTGAAAATTGCAATCACTTATTTTCACGATCACAGGTAAAAACGGCTCTCACTCTTATTCTTTTTTGTTGAAAGTTGAATCCATTTGAATCACAAATTTGATTCAGACTCATCAGCATATTTTGAATGAGATTTTGAAAGGATGGGTGGGGCCTTGATGAATTAGATGGGTTGCGGTGCCAGTTGTCGGACACTTGAGGACTAGGATAGAAGAGGCGGGGACCCACAGGAATCTGCATCTTTTTATTGGTGGAGAGGTGAGGATTTTTATATTCCCTGCTGACGTGTCAGTTCCTTATTCTTGGCGATCCGACGTGGAGTTTCGCTTGGTCCAGGGAGGGTCGTTGGGCCACGCGGGCTGCATATTTTTGGTGATTTTGATTTCTTTAGCTTTTCGGAAAGGCCTCACTTTGGAATACACTTTTGCTGTTCCATTGGCCCTACTAGTTTATTTGTTGGTCTTTTATTTTGTGGCTGTGAAATGACGCGTTTCGCCTTTTTGTTTTCGAATACTTTTCTGCCCTTTAATAACAATAATAATATGACCTCTAATATCATGGAATTCTGACCTTTAATATTATGGAATTTTTACAAAGTTTGGTTTTCCTATAAACTTTTAGATTGATAAATAATATCACGAACTTTATCTGATTTTGTTATTTTTTATTGGTGAAAAATTTCGACAAATAATATCATGATACAGATTTTTTTATCGTAATTTCTCGACAACAAACGAGAGCTTCAAGTTTTTCAATCTTTGAGTATAGTTTTTCTTGATGTACACCGTCTAAAATTGTTATTAAATCTATTAATATAGCCAAAATTTAGTAACTGGTGGGAAATAACAAACTCGTGTAAAGTTTGTGATATTATTTGCCAATTTGAAAGTTCGTAGGAAAAATTCAACTTCTTGAAAATTCCATGATATTAGAGGCTAGTATCCCTGTATAATATTACACAGTTATACTTATGATATACTTATGAACGTTGTTTTATCCTCACTATCCTTAAATGTCAATATAATAGACATTTAATGGTGGATATATGAAGTATATATCAAGAAATGGAGGGGAGTCTCGTGTGAGTGTTCGACAATTTAGAGTTCATAAGACTAGTGCGATCATGCAATAATGAAAATTTGAATAAGTGCAGTCTTGTGTGGGATCTTTTTACATTTTATGTGATAAGATTAATATTTGAATCAGAATATAAGTTGAATCTATAATTTAATATGTTTCTCACCTCACGGCGAGATTGCTTCGTGCAAGTTTTTGTGAACTACGAAGATGCTGACATCCGACAAACACATCAACATTTCAGAGTCGAGAAAATTAACCCTTGTAATATTTTTGGTAAAATATTAAAAATTTGATGATTGTAATTGATAGTATCCACAATTTATGACATTTTTGCCGTATTTAATATTCGTCATAATATTCTATAGTTATATTTTACTCTATATTGATGAAGTACTATCTATTATGTGATGCACGGATGAAAAAATAAATTTAGTGTATGATGTAAAACTTGATCAGTCATTGTATAGTTTCATTTTGTTGAAACTTGGTTAATTCAACGTTAGGGGCGTATGGCCTAATTGTAGTGCAAATGTACAAGACTAGACATTAAACACTGACATAATTTTAATCAAATATAAGTAGCATCTGCAAAATTAAAGAACAAACAATAATTCAAATCAATCTGAAAGACAAATATCTCTATCTACATAAGTTTACTGTAGATGAATTAGTGTATATCAGTATATGTGTGTTAGTTTGATCGTAGAAAGTCTAATATTTGAGACTAAAGATCTTAAATTCAAATTATTATAACGTAATCTCTTAACACTTTTGTTCATTTAACTATAAATTTTTTTATAGTACTATACTAGACGTCACAATTATGAATGTTACGGGTATGGCTTGGACATAGATTATAGATATAGGAGTAATAAGTAGATAATGGGCCTAAAAGCATCACTAACGCTGCCAGACCGGGCCGCAACTGGGGTTTGGCTCGGCCCTGGCGCGTTAAACATCCCCATTTTCCGGCCTGGGACGGTCCTAGTGATGCAGTCGCGTCCCGGGGCCGCGCCTAAGGTCCGTCCAATCCCAGCGTTATGCATGCCCGGGCCGCCGCTGTTGAGTCCTGGCCCAGGGTTGGAGGTGCTTCGGGCCGGACCACAAGCCCCAATTTTTGATATTTTTAGTTTGGAAGAGGAAGAAGAGGGAGGGGCGCGACTAAAGAGGGAGTGATTTTTTTTAATATTTTCAATTTTTTTTATTTATAGTATAATTTATAATTATACGTTTGGAAATTTATTATTTTCGAATTAAAAATGAATTTTTCGTGTTATAATTGTTCGACGTTTTCAATTTTTACAAGTATGATAAGTTAGAGTTGTGAATAATGCAATTTAATAGTTGTGGTCTGGGATGGGGCCTGCAAGGTTAGAGGAGTTATGACTTGGGACTCAAATTTAAAGGAATGATGATGTGGAGGGGACTTGGGACTTGAATCTGGGCCAGGATTGTGGATGCTCTAATTGCTCAGATTATACCCGCAGTTAGATTAATAGATTTAAACTTTTTTGTTGCGCCACTTAAATTCCTACCTAGAAGGGATAAAATTTAAGGAGAAAATACATGCATCATCCAAGTAGGAATCTATAAAGTTGTTGTACTATACAGTAGAAGATGTTACATTGCACTATATTTCGTTACCTCATATATATTCCAACACACTCAGATGTCCTCATCTCATCTGAGGTAACATGAGAATAGAAGATGAAACATTATTTACAATTAGGTCCTTGGGAAATTGAGATCTAACCTTTCCGGTCCTTATACAATTTTAATAATACTTATTACGATAATACAACGAAAGGTGAAAGCCAACAGAGGGTTATTTTAATGATATATTTTATGAATAAAATAGTGGGGTGTGAGAAACAACATCCCATGTGGACTTCCAATGTGTTGGAGCTGTGATTTTCAACTAACACAAGACCTGCAAACTTGAAACACATAGGAAGTTGTGGACTTCCTCTTATCCTTATCATTTGCATAGTTAGAATCAACAAAACCACACAGCTCAACACCTTAATCATGCTTAGAAAAACATAAGCCATACTTAGAAGTATTTTTCAAGTATCTAAGCAACCATTTAAGAGCCTCTCAATGCACTGGCCCAGGGTTAGACATGTATCTACTCAAGCAAGAAACAACATAGGCAATATCAGGCCTAGTACTAACCATAAGATACATCACAGAGCCAATAGCATTAGAATAAAAGACTTTTTTCATAGCTTTAACCTCAGATTCAGTTGTAGGAAAAAGGTCCTTACTCAACATAAAATGAGTAGCTAAAGGAACAGAAGCAATTTTAGCACCAAGCATATTAAACTTTTCAAGAATTTTTTGCACATAAGGTTCCTGATGAAGGACCAGAGAAGAGGACTTCCTATCCCTAAGAATATTGATCCCCAAAATATTTTTAGCATCACCAAGATCTTTCATGTCAAAATTATCACAGAGAGCAGATTGCACATGTTTAATAGACTTAATGCAAGGACCCATAATAAGCATATCATCCACATACAGCAGCAAGAACACAGACACTTTATCAAGGTTTTTCACATACAAACAAGCATCAAAGGTGCCCCTAACAAAGCCTAACTTCTGCATGCATGCATTAAACTTGATATTCCACTGCCTAGGTTTTTCAATACTGACCAGCATGCATGCCAGAGAAAAGGCTCGAGATGGAGAAGAAGGATAGCTGGGATGATCATTAACAAGGGCAGAAAAGTCAAATCGAGAAGGAAGTCTACCCTAAAAGCAAGGGCAAGCCTCCCTATAAAAGAAGCCACTTGGAGAGAGAAAACACACACTCGGGTCGTTCACTCTTCACACTTAGTAGAATTCTCTCTAGAAGATCAGTCTTTCAGCATTATCCAGTCTCTCGTTCCTCATCACAGCTATGGTCATTTGACGTCCAAGAGTCTGCCGGAGAAATCATCGTTCTACTGTTCCAGCCATTTTGCCATAGTAGTATAGCAGTATCACCGCCCGGAGTGGCAAAACAATCGTTATTTGCTTTCTAGTTTAATTCTTACCTGTTTTCTTCGTTGGATCTGTTGCAAACATTTATCTTGTTGCCTTTTGAAGTACTTAGTGAAGATCCAAACGTTTAAGTTATGAAGTTTCTATTTCATGTCTCTTTGGTTTGAGCTTGCTTCATTCTGCCTAGGAAAGTTAGATTTAGTCATTGCTTTTAATTTTTAAGTGCGTGCATGTGTTTTCCGTCGAGTAGGCTAGATCTGAAGTTATTGATCGAAAATTGTAGTTATGTCTCAGTTTAAGTTTTCGTGCATGAGTTTTTTTTGTTGTTCTGCGATGTGATCACCACCCTGCATGTTAGTCAGTAGAAGTAATCTGCAGTTTCAGCTGTTCATCTTAAGCTAAGCATTTTAATTAATGGATCTTGAGTTTGAATTCACGAATCTGAGTTTTTTCATGAAGTTTGTGTTCATATGATTTCTGTTAATACTTGGTGAAGAAGAAAACGTCAAAATCAACTTTTGCCTTGGACCACTTTTGCTTTTTAGTTGCTTTTGCTTTTGTCTCTTACTTTTCAGTTGTACCTTCCAGACCTGTCAGAAAGCCAACCAACCACCAGATATACCCTATTGTCTAAGTTTCCTCTTTTAGTAATTGTTTACTTTTCACATGTCTCTGAATTACCTTGTGCCCTATTTTCACGAACACAACCACATGTCTGTCATTTTCACGCCTACTAGTCAGTAGAGTACCATCTTTATTTCTCGCCTAGGTAGAATCCCAACCCCAAAAGCTTGGTAGCTAACCAAAATCACCCAGGAATGTCACCGCAGTTATCCGAACGTGTCCATCCTTGTGGGTTTCGACCCTGACCTCCACTATACTAGCCATTAGAAGTGGGTTGAGGATATTTATTTGACACCAGGTTTGGTTGTCGTGCCAACGACTCAGCTAGGTTAGGAATCTTATCCTGATCAGTTGGATACACCCCTGCATTTACACACCCGACCGAAAACCTAGTCCGTCAACCACATATCCCAAAACTTGGACTTTTGAGCCTGCTTATAAGATTGAGGCTCGTTTCCATCAGATTCAAACACATTAAAAGCTAGGGCAATTAAATTCACAAAAGAACCAAATCTATCAGGTTACCAACCCTTCTCACTCTATCCCAAGTTAACTGATAATTGCGTAAATCTGGATTATTATTGGGTTGTGGCTCACCATCAAAAACATTTTCAGGATCAGGGTCTTGGTTTTCCAGAGGCTCAGGGGTGATAGAATCTGGGTTACTAGGGGAAGAGTTCCACACCTGCTCCACCTCAGTTGAAGCATCACTGCCCTGGGACTCCACCTCACTTGAGGACCTCTCCTCAGATTGCTCCACCTCACTAAGAGGTTCACCATCTGAGGATAGAGAAGCAGGGGACCCGGGAACAACACAAGGGAAATATTCTTCGTTGAAGATGACATCCCTACTAACCACAACCTTGAAACCAGGTTCATCCCTAACCCACACCCTATAACCCTTAACACCATCAGGATAGCCAACAAAAACACCCTTCCTAGACCTTGGGTCTAACTTATCAGTTTTTGAATGAATAAAAGCACTACATCCAAACACCTTTAGGTGTGACAGATTGAGTTTTCTTTCAGTAAAAACATGCTAAGGGCATCTGCCCTTAAGAGGAATAGAAGGGGATCTATTTATCAAATAACATGCAGTGTAAAGGGCTTCACCCCAAAACTTTTTTGACAAACAACTTTTGGACAAGAGACACCTGACCTTTTCAAGTAAAGTCCTATTCATCCTCTCAACAACTCCATTTTGCTGAGGGGTGTAAGGAGTAGTTTTATGTCTCCTAATCCCAGATTTTTGACACAAAGAATCCATTTGAGCATTGCAAAACTCAAGGCCATTATCTGTCCTAATGGTCTTGATACACTTTCCAGTTTGATTTTCAATTAAAACTCTCCAATTTGAAAAGGATTGAAAAACATCAGACTTATGTTTTAAAGAAAACACCAAAATTTTCTTGAAAAATCATCCACAATGGATAGGAAATACACAGATCCAGAGTGGGTAGTAACAGAGGCAGGGCCCCAAACATCCATATGCAAGTACTTTAAGACATATTGACTAACATTTTCAGTCACAGGGGTAGGAAAAGACACCCTATGCTGTTTTCCCATCACACAAGTTTCACAAAAGGGGAGCTCATTTTTGAAATCCAACTCACTCAAAATTTCAGAATTTTTCAAAATTTTTACCCCTTCTGACTCATGTGCCCAAGTCTATTATGCCACAGTAAAGCCTTATCCATTTTAACCAGATTTACACTGTGATCATAACTAGTTAGAGGCTTAGCAGTACACACATACAGATTACACTTTTTCACAGCTTTAAACAGGCATAGTACACCCTTACAGATCTTCATAATACCCTGTCCCCACTTACCCTCAAAACCCTCATATTTAAGACAAGAGCAAGACAGTAGATTATAACTCAGATCAGGCACATATCTCACATTTTTCAAAGGCAGCAAGTATCCATTCTCAAACTTTAAAAGCACAGTACCAATGCCAAGAATTTTACACTTTTTATCATTAGCCATAGACACAAAAGCATTTTCAACAGGTTTGAGAGAAGTGAAAACATCTTTGAAAGGACATATGTGAAAAGTGCATCCTGAATCAATTAGCCAGTCATTTTTGGTAAAGAAACACTCAGAGGCAGAGTTTACAGAAAAAACATCATGGTTCATAAAACAAACACCATCTGCACCATCTTCCCTGGCCAGATTTGCAACAGACTCCATCTGGTTATTACCATTTGGATTCTTACCTTTCTTGGGTCTAATACATTCTGCCTTGTAATGACCCACTTCACCACAATTAAAACATTTTCTTTTAAACTTAGGGTCTTTGCTTTTAGACCTACACCTGCCTTTGTTTGTCTTCTTATCATTCCCAGAGGAATTACTGTCATCCCCTCTAGATTTAGATCTCCCTCTCACATTCAAAGCCTTAGTTTGAGAAGATTTAGGGTTAAAGTTTTCTTTAAGCTCCAATTCCTTTGACTTTAAAGAACTGATTATTATGTCTAGAGGGGCACCATCCCTTCCATATTTTATAGCTGCCTTAACATCACCATAAGTATCAGGGATAGCATTCATGAGGGCTATGCCAGTATACTCATCAATGGTTTTATCTCCAGACCTTTTAATGTCCTGGACCAATTTTTGAAAAGTATCAATATTTCATCTATGTCCTTTGAAAGACCCAATTTAAATTTGAAAAGCTTTTCCAGAAGATACACCCTAGAGGACATAGAAGTTTCAGTTTAGAGAGTATCCAACTTAGTCCACATCTCACTGGCAGATTCAATAGCCCCAACCTTTCTAATCACAGAGTCAGAAAGGTTGAGGATAATTGAAGACCTAGCTAATTCATTCATTTCAGCCTTTTTCTCAGCAGACATATTTTTTGGAAGAACCCCTTCAATGGCTTTGAAAACCTTTTGCTGAATCAAGACACATTTTACTTTTTGTTTCCAAATAACAAAATCATTTTTCCCATTGAAGGGGACAATGCCAGCTGGCTGGGTCATTTTGAGAAAGATCTTTACACACACAAAAGAACCAACAACACCAAGGGCAAAACAAACAACTCTGCTTTCACAGATAGTGGATTTAAACAAGTAACAGTCAAGGAATCCACTAGAAACAGATATGCAGAGATTTTTCATGCAATAATCACAGATGCAACTAGCAGCAAGCGCGCACACACACAGGAAGAACAACTCAAGGTGATCCTAGACACACTATTATCAAGTGTACCCCGACAAGGGGATTTCCCAGTTCACAATCACCCAATATATGGGGGCGCAGAGGGTCACTCAGGGTGGATAGGTAATTCACTCAAGACACAGAAACTGAGCTCTGAGATACACACCTTGAGTAAGAAAAGATAAGCAAGAAAGCAGCCGAAGAAAAGTAAGCAGTAAGCACCAAGAAACATGCAAGAAAAACAAGAGCACATAATCTAGACCGCGACCAGCGGTTACTACCAGCAACAAAAACCCAAGCCTAGGGTTCTAAGAAAGCAGTAAAAGAGAGGTTCAGCCAATTTACCAGATCGGGAACCCTATCATTAAGGAGAACCCGAATATACTTGAGAGCCTATACCGGAGGCTTGAGCTTTACTCTGAAGAGCCCACCTCCTTTTTAATTTGCGACCCGGTGTGCCTAAGTGATCCCCCCGTGGCTCTGATACCACTGTAGGGATCAGATTACTTAGGATTCACTAATTACCGGGACCTCTTTTTATTGATTGAGTCTGAGATGGCTAATCTTAGAGGTACAAGCCAATACAAGCGTGATACTAAGATTACACACTAATTTGATACAAGAGATTACAATTGAAGAACCCTAAAATAAGTTCAAGTATCACATAGAACTTGAGTCTTCATCTTTTTAAATAATCCTGCACACTTAGGTAAAAACGTTAGTAACACAAGTGATGATCCCACAGGATCTAAACACACAAAGAAATCGTGCAAGACTAGGTAACAAGCACTGGAATATGGCTCAGGTCGCAACAGGCGACTGCACCGGGCCAAGAACCTCCCCAAAGCTTCAACCAATCGTCACAAGGGAGTATTACTGAACAAGGACCCCAGAAACCCTAGGTTTCACCGGTTACCACCACAGTAGGCCTCCTCAACACGCAGACCAACATAAGTCTCTCTGAACACAGTCACGAACCAAGATATCTCACCACACCACCTCCAAGCTCAGGAGATCGGTCACAGAAAGAAGACCGAACCCTAGGGTTTGAGAAGGAAATCGAAGAAGTTTCCTAACACTCAAACTAAACCGATAGATCTCTTAGAAACTGAGAATCATTGGTGGAAACACAAGCTTGAAGAACTCCGACTAGAGTCGCCGGAAAACTAGAGAGAAGGCAGAGCACGCTCGAAAAGAGAGAGAGAGAGAGAATTCTAGAATGGATGAACAGAATGAGAGAGGTAAGAGGTCAGACTCTCACATAACAAACACACTCCAGATCCAACGGCTGAGACTCAGGATCCGCGTGGAGCTGCACACATGGCGGCCATCGGAGTAAGCAGGCAAGTAACGGGCCAAATAACTCATTGGTCCTGCACCAGAAACATGGGCTCAAATATTAATCGGATTAGGGTCATCCCAATTAATTAATATGTGAGTCCAAAACTCAATGGTCCACAAATATTCAACACCTTCATTACCTCAGATCGGTTGATCTTCATGTACTAATCCAAATTTCTTTACCATCTTTCCATTTGAATTTCCTGTTTCTCATTCTAACAGCGTAAATATATTTTCTCATCTGCAAGGATTTAGAGAGGTAATCCGAGATTTTTTTTTTGTATCATCCATATCTCAGCATTACTATGAACATCTCTGCAAACAATTCATGATTTCATAATGAACGCAAATTATTTACTTGTTTATTTTGTCAAAAATGGATTAATAAAGTTTTGTATCATCAATACATCAGCAACAATTATTTGTAATTTTTATAATGAATGAATGCACATTCGTGGTTTATTTGTTTTGTATCATCCATATCTCAACATTTACTAGTACACCTATGAAAGTTTGATCATCTTACAAAAGAGCAACGTGGACAGACGGCAGACGACAAAGAAGTCCGCAAACGACAAAGAGAATATACGGGTTTTTCTGATCTAACTGTTGCTTATGCAAATGTGGTTTGTCCACCTCCCTTTCTTCTAGTGATGATGACATCACACCCTATTATGCTCCTCTAGAAAAAGAAAGAGATAATAAGAAGGAAGCTGAAGATGAATTTGAAGGAGATGATATTGAATGGGAGGAAGGGCCATAATATCTACGGGTACAATCATATTAATTAAACCACGATGATACTAATTCACTAGAAACTGACAACCTTGTCACAATTGATAATAGCAATTGAAAGTTTGTGTATTTGGAGGTAAAATATTTAGTTCATGCCCAAAAACAAACCAAAATTGGATAAAAGTTTGTGTATTTAGGTATAACAATACCCGATTTTTTGTTGGAATATTAAAATATAAACTTGATTTTGTAAATATCTAGATATTATATAGAATTATCTAAAATTGAAGATGAAAATATCTAGATATTTTGGTAGAATTAACTAGAGATAGAATTCTCTAGAATATAGATATTTAAAATATAAAAGAATTAAATAGGAGAATATCTAGATATTTTAGTAGAAATGTCTAGATATTTTTAGTAGAGTTCCCTAGAATGTAGTAAAAATATCTAGATTTTTATGCAGAAAAATCTAGATATAAAATATTAAAAAAATAGTAGAGAATTCTAAAATAGGAAATAAATGCCTATAAATATGACATAGTTGTACCATTTTCATAACTTCAGAAAATTTGAGAATATAAGTGTTCCTTTGCTTTCCCAAATAACCAACCTCTCCTAAATCATTTCCCACATATTCCACACATTTTCCTCTCAAATATTTCCTCCAAACCAAATTAATCCTCCAAAACATATATCTTATATATTCCAACAAAGTGTACCAGAGCCATAAGTTCCTACCTGTAGTATGACTAACTTGTCGTCGTTCCAAGTCCCCATGCTCAACAAGAGCAGTTTCGGTAATTGAAGTATCAAGATGAAAGCATTATTGGATATCGTGGAGAATGGCTACGAGGAGCCGCAAGACGAGACCGATCTATCTCAACAACAAGGGATAGATTGCGAGATGCGAGAAAGAGAGACCTATCTCATCTACCAAGCTCTAGGGGAAGACGATTTCGAGAAGATGTCGAGTGCAAGCACCACCAAAAAAGTGTGGGAGAAGCTCCAAATCTCGTGTGTTAGTGTCGAGCGAGTAAATGAGATACGCCTCCAAACTTTAAGAGGAGAATTTGAATCTTTACATATGAAATAGTCCGAATCAATTTCGGATTACTTTTTAAGAGTCTTGGCGGTGTCAAACCAAATGAAAAGAAATGGTGAAAAATTGGAGGATGTTAGAATCATGGAGAAAATATTGCGCTCTCTAACCCCTAATTTTGAGCACATATTAGTTACAATATTAGAAACAAAAGATTTGGAGGAAATGACTATTGACCACTTATTGGGTTCGCTACAAGCATAGGGGAGAAACAAAAGAAGAAACAAGAAATTGTGGAGCAACTTTTAAAGTTGCAAGTAAGTCCAAAGGAGAAAGAAGAAAGTTCGGGTAATGGTGGTGGTCGACAAGGAAGAGGTCGCGGACAGAGACAAGATCGCAGTCGTGGTCGAGAATATGCTCGTGGACGTGGATGGGGATATTTTGCAAAAAATAAAGAAAGAAAGGAGTCTCCAATCATAGGACGAGGAAAGAGCAACCCACAGTCGAGGTATGATAAATCATCAATAAAGTGTTATAATTGTCATAGATATGAGCACTATGCTTCTGAGTGCAGAGAGACAAAATAAAAAGTTGAAGAGAAGGTCAATTACGTGGAGAATACGAATGAAGAAAATAGATGTGTTCTTCTAGCTTATAAAGGAGAAGCTGGAAGAAAAAATGATATGTGGTACCTCGACATAGGAGCGAGCAACCGTATGTGCGGGAACAGGAGCATGTTCGTGGAGCTTGATGAACTAGTAAGTGGTAATGTCTCCTTTGGTGATGAATTTAAAATTCCAGTTAAAGGAAAAGGTAAGATTCTAATTCGTTTGAAGAATGGAGCTCATGACTTTATTTCTAACGTATAATATGTGCCCAATATGAGAACTAATATATTGAGTCTTGGACAACTCTTAGAGAAAGGTTATACCATTCATATGAAAGATTATAGCCTTTCAATAAGAGATGGATAAAATGATTTAATCGCCAAGGTGTCAATGTCCAAGAATAGAATAATTTTATTAAATGTTCAAAATGATGTAGTAAAGTGTCTTCAAGCATGTTATAAAGATAAGTCTTGGCTATGGCATCTTCGATTTGGGCACCTGAATTTTGGTAGCTTAAAATTTCTATCAAATAAAGAAATGGTAAGAGGATTACCACCCATCGAGCACCCCGATCAACTCTGTGAAGGATGCTTAGTTGGGAAGCACTTCAGAAAGCCGTTCCTAAAGGAGTCAAGTTTGAGAGCTCAGAAGCCATTGGAGTTAATCCATGCAGACGTGTGTGGACCAATCAAGCCAACCTCCCTCGGTAAAAATAATTATTTCCTACTTTTCATTGATGATTTTTCAAAAAATACGTGGGTATACTTCTTGAAGCAAAAATCAGAAGTATTTGACGCCTTCAAGAAGTTCAAGGCTGCCGTCAAGAAAGAAAGTGGTCTAGAAATCAAATCAATGAGGACCAACCGAGATGGAGAATTCACATCCAGAGAGTTTATGGAATTTTGCAAAGAAAGCGGAATTCAACAGCTGCTAATAGTTCCAAGATCCCCCAGCAGAATGGAGTGGCTGAACGAAAGAACATGACCATCGTTGATATGACTCGAAGCATGCTGAAGACGAAGAATTTACCTAAAGAACTTTGGGCAGAAGCAGTGGCGTGCGCCGTATACCTGTCTAACAGGTCTCCAACAAAAAAGTGTCTGGGGAATGACTCCTTAAGAAGCTTGGGGCAGAAGAAAGCCAGGAATCGCCCACTTAAGAGTGTTCGGGAGCAAAGCCTGTGCACATGTACCAGATCAGACGAGTAGCAAACTCGATGACAAAGGCAAGCCATTCATATTCATCGGGTACGACTCTAACACTAAAGGCTATAATTTATATGATCCAACATCGCAGAAAACCACGATTAGCCAAGATGTGGAGTTCGATGAAGAAGGAATATGGGATTTCAGCTCATACAATGACTTCAGCTTCATACCTTCGTTTGGAAATCAAAGAACAGGCGAGCAGACGAGAGAGATGCAACAAGAACAAACAACTCCACCTACATTTCCTGCATCAGCTGTTAGAAGCTCACCACCATCTTTCCTTAATGAAAGAGCCATATAACGCACACGAAGTTTGGATGGAGTGTATGAAGTCACCGAAAGGTTAGAAGATCTCACCTTATTTTGCCAATTTGCTGATTGTGAACCATTTAGGTTTGAAGAAGCTACAACAAGTGAAAATTGGCGAGTCGCAATTGATGAAGAGATCAAAGCCATAGAGAAGAATGACAAGTGGGAGCGGAGCTGGTGACACTACCAAAGAGACACAGGGCCATTGGAGTTAAGTGGGTGTATAAAATTAAGAAGAATTCCAACGGTGAAGTTGAAAGGTACAAAGCTAGACTCGTCGCAAAAGGATGTAGAAAAGAGCTGAAATTGACTATGACGATGTATTTGCTCCCGTCTCTCGTTTATAAACTATTAGACTAATACTATCTCTTGCAACCCAGAATTGATGGAAGATTTATCAAATGGATGTGAAATCGGCTTTCTTGAATGAATTCCTTAATAAAGAAGTCTACATAAAGCAGCCTGATGGCTACGTGGTGAATGGACAAAAAGAAAAAGTTTTGATGTTGAAGAAAGCTTTGTACGGGCTAAAGCAAGCACCAAGGGCGTGGAATACCATGATCGATAAATATCTTGAAGATAACGACTTCATCAAATGCCCACATGAGCATGCGCTCTATGTGGAAAGTAATGGAAATTATATCATAATAGTGTGCTAGTATGTGGATGATCTCATTTTCACAGGAAACAATCCAAGCATGTTCAAGGAATTCAAGAAAGCCATGACTGAAGAATTCGAGATGACAGACATCAGGCTGATGGCATACTACCTCGAAGTGAAAGTAAAACAACTTGAAGATGGAGTATTCATCACACCAGAACACTACGCAAAGGAGATCCTTAAAAAATTCAAAATGGAGGATTGCAAGCCAGTCAAGGTATCTAAGAATGATAAAGAAGTAAAGGTGGTGCCCACACTGTATAAGAGCTTGGTTGGAAGCCTGCGGTACTTAACTTGCACAAGTGTTAGAGTTTGTATACTAGAAATCACGTTTCGAGTGATTGAATACTGTAAAACTCTTATTTTATTTTCCAATGAATAAAACAGATTATTTTTTGTCATAATGTTGTTATGTTTTACATTTAATGGATGTTAATGCATGTTTAAATGTATAAGTTAACTTAACAAAGTCTAAGTCTTTGTTTTAGTAGACCGGTTGTGGGCGGCGTCCACTTTAAGGTAACACGGTCAATTCTAAACAAAGAAAAAGATGAATTTCACAACCTAGTTGGAATTTGACTATCCATCGAGAAAGGTTGCAATGTCAGTCCGCATATTTCTAAGCCTTACTGAAATAAGATGACATTGGTGTGGTATAGCACTGAACGGATCTAACAGCAAGACTTGCCCTTAGGCTATCTACTGAAAGGCGAGGTCTTGATAAATATTTGTTTCTTAATCAATGTAGGTTAGCATTGAGCATACGTTATTGATTATGCATTACTTTGACTTATCAAATGGTGCGGGTTTTTCGTAACCCAATGATCCTGATATATTGGGTAGTGGTGATCAATATCTAGCGGTGCTAGGATTGCTATTATATTGAATCGTGCGCGAGCTGAGTCTCGTTTGATAATGTCCTCAAGAGGAGCGCGAAACAAGGTTTTATTATTCGGAACCTAGCTAGTTGGAATTTGATTACTCTATGAATAATAAATAAGTGTTTCATGCTAAGTCCATTCTTGGAATTAATAAGAAGTTAATTAATTAAGTCCATAGCAGACATTAATTAATTAATGGACATTTTTATCTTAAGCGCGGGAAATGAAAGTTAAATGGAAACCCGGATTACTTGTAATTTCGGATTTGGATGGGGAGAGTTCAATATTACTTCTGTAGTGGCTGCTCGTAATATTCCAATTATAACTTATATTAAATTGTGGGTTCAATTTAATTAGTAAAAAGTAAATTGGATGAGCCCATATCCAAAACCTTCCATAGATCCGTGTCTCTGGGCCCAAAAGGAACTTAATATAAATAGGAGAATAAATGAGACAGAATGATCACAATTTTATACTTAAAATTTTTGAAAATTTCGACTCCCTCTAGCTGAAGAGGATTTCGAATTCTACTCCTATTCCCAAAAGGATTTCTTCTGTCTTCTTTATTTAAGTCCTAGTATTCTGGTGAGATCAGCCCACACTGATATCGGAGTACAGTTCGGGAACTAGAGAGAAGATTTGTGGTCTAGTATTCAAAGCGTCACGTGGAGAAGCAGCTAGCCATCTTCAATTCTTTGGAGAATTAATAAGGTATTTTTTCTGCTCCGTAGAAAAGCATGTTTTAGGTTTCAATATTCTTAAAGCATGATCAATTCAAGTTATGAGCATGATACATGTAAGAATTACGCGAATAGATTTTGTCTAAATAATCTGCTAAATAGATCTGATTATTATGTGATTTATTGGTGTGATTAATAATTGTTAAATTATGTTAATCCATGCAACACCGCTTCCGCTGCCAGTTCCATCAATTGGTATCAGAGCCAGTCTTTGGCTCTGATTATTTGGATTTAAATTTCGCGAATTTCATGTATGCATGTGTTATTTGATTTCGAAGCATGTTCTTGTTTTATTGTTTATAATTATGCATGATGAACTCAAGAACATTCGAATCAATAGAACTTGAATTATTCGAACGCACGAGATGTGCGATTCGTCGGCGCTTGCGCCGGGATGAATCGCGCTACATGCGATCGAAGAGGGTTGTCGAATTGAGTGGGAGCCGAGGTTCGACGGTGATGGGGCGACGCGCTGGCGAGGGTGGGCTCGTACGCGCCGCCAGCCAAGACCGCGAAACCCTAGGCGGCGCATGGTGCGAATCGATGGTGGTGGAGAGCAAACTAGCTCGCTGCTCATCCGAGAGCAGCGGCTTCTCTCCGCCGCGACGAACCCTAACCCTAGAAACCCTAACCCTAGTCGCCCAGCCCTAGCGGCGCACGACCGAGAGCAGCCACGCCGAGAACGGCGGCTACTGGTTCGCGCGAGGCCGCCGGAGCTACGCGGCCATCGCTGCGTGGCTGGTTGACGAAGACCGGGGGAGTGTCTCGGCGGTTTTCCGCCGGGAGAGAGGGAGGAGGAAGCAGCGCGCCTTCGGGCGCGGGCTGCCGGCGGCGGTCGGGCGGCGAATTCGCCGCCCCGGCGAGCGTCTCCGGGGGATGTCTCCAAATCTTCGTCGTGTTGATTCGTGCAAACCTCGAATCACAAGATATTGACGAAAGATTATTTTAATGATTATTTAATTCATAAATTAAAAGATATCATTAAAAATAATATTATTTAATGAAATAAAATATTTTGGGAAGATTTCCCTAGATTTTAGGAATATTTTGATTATTTTCTATATCTATGAATATTTTATATCCTAGATGATATAGATAAGAATAATTTAATAGTTTCTTAATTATCATATATATCTAGAATCTTTAATAAGATAGATATATAAGATTACATTAAATAATATAATTTAATTTTCTTCCTAATCTTGAACTTGGAAATTATATGAATTTAATTTTTCATGTCTAATTAAGATTATAAATAATGTACTTTATTTTAGATATATCTTATAGTATGACATGAATAAGAATTAAATTCTAGAATAAATAAATTCCTAAACTAAGATACTAAAGATAATAAAAGATTTAATTATCCAGTCAATTAAATACCAACAAAATTTAATTAGTCTTAATCTGCCTTAAGGCTAAAGGATAATTAATGAAAAACCATAACCCAAATATCTAAGAAATAATTATGAACTAAAAGTTTATATATGGTCTCCATCGGTTGGACTGCCAAATTTTGTGAAGTTGATTTTCTAATATTATCGCCACCTACAGAGTAGGGACAATAATCCTACGAAAACAGCAAGTTCATAAGGGCGGACTTCTCACATAATAAATAGAATGAACTAGAAAGTGGTTCTCAATATTATTGCCACCTGCAGAGTGGGGACAATAATCCTAAGGAACTGCGAGTTTCAGGGTTCAATCAGAATTTATGAGATAGCTTGGTTTTGTTGTCAGCACATGAACATTGTTATGGGAGTGTGTTGTAGAAATAAAATTCTGTAATGCTAAATCTGATGGTCGTGCTTAGGCAACATTAGGCGTATTAACCTCCAGAGGAGGATGCAATTGATGTGTCGGTGTTGTGACCAGTAAAATTGTCAAAATTTTAATGCGTATTAACCTCCAGAGGAGGATACAATTTATTAATTTTGTTGTTGTAAGATTTTGAAAAGTTTTATGGTTAATCTACTCAATTTCCTTACATAAGTTTATGACAAATAGTAAATTCTTCTGTTTGCAGTGCAATAAAATCCGTCAAGATGTCTTTTAATCCTCTTTCTGCCATTCTCAAAGAAAACAAACTCGAGGGCCAAAATTACATAGAATGGAAACAAAACTTGGATATCGTTCTCACAGCCGAAGAGTACAAGTTTGTGCTCACTACTCCACGCCCAGCTGTGCCGGCAGCTAACGCCGCGCAAGCACTGCGAGATGCGCATAGACGGTGGCATAAGGCGAATGAGATGGCTAAGTGCTACATGTTGGCTTCTATGTCATCAGTACTCAAGCATCAGCATTCTGCCATGGAAACTGCCGCCGAGATTATGACAAATCTCGCAAATCTTTTTGGTACTCAGAATCGAACGGCTAAGTCTCAAGCCTTTCGGAGTATCATGACGAAGACTATGAAGGAAGGCTCGTCAGTGAGGCAACACGTCCTCGAGATGATGAGTCACCTCAACCAGATTGAGGTTTTGGGAGGGACGATAGATCCCGAGTCCCAGGTTACTATAATCCTTCAAAGTCTTCCCCCTAGCTTCCAGCATTTCAAGCTCAATTTGAGATGAACAAATGGAATTACACTTTGGCTGAGCTGCTGACTGAACTTCAGTCGGCGGAGGACCTTATGGTTCAAGCTAAGGTAGCTATGCTGAGTTTGGCGCCTAATTCCTCTGGCTCTAAGCCTCGCGCGGGAAAGAAAAAGGCACCGAACCCAGTGGCAGCTAAGAATGCTAAGGGAAAGAAGAAGAAGCGGGGTGACAAGAAGCCTACTGGAAAGTGCTTCAAGTGTGGAGAGAAAGGTCATTGGAAGCCAGATTGTCCTAAGAAGGGCAAGGCTACAGGTATGCACCATGCTCTAGTAGTCGAGTCATGTTTGGCTTCGACATCTACTCATACTTGGGTTATTGATACTGGAGCAACTGATCATATATGTTTTGATCTTGACTTAATGCAGGTGACAAGATGGTTACATGATCGTGAGATCGAAGTCCAGCTGGGCGACGCTACGAAAGTGGCGGCCGTTGCAGTGGGAGACGTTTATTTACGTTTTTCTAGTGATAGATTTTTTATTTTGAAGAATGTTTTATTGATACCTTCTTTTAGAAGAAATTTAATTTCAGTTTCTAAATTGTCTTTTGATGGATATTCGATTTCTTTTAATGACAATTGCGTTATTAAGAAAGATGGTTCTTATATCTGTCGTGGTATCATGGAAAACAATCTGTACACAATCACTTCTACACAATTTAATCAACGTAAATCAGAACTCAATGCTACATCGAAAATTTCTAAGAAAAGAAAAGAACCTTCAAGTTCAATGAATGAAACGTACTTATGGCACCTTAGACTTGGTCATGCCAACGAAAGAAGAATTCATGCGATGGTTGATCAAGATCTTATCAAAGGTCTTGAAAAGGAACCATTTTCGAAGTGTGAATCCTGTCTCGAAGGCAAGATGACTAAGAGACCTTTTAGGTCAAAGGGGAATAGGGCCAAGGAAGTACTTGAGCTCATTCATACTGATGTGTGTGGACCAATGTCAACCGAGGCAAGGGGCGGTTTTCGATATTTCGTCACCTTTATAGATGACTTCTCGAAAATTGGATACATCTATTTGATGCGCTACAAGTCTGAAACTTTTGACAAGTTCAAGGAGTTTAAGGCTAAAGTAGAGACGCATCATGGTAAGAGTATCAAATGCCTGCGATCTGATCGCGGAGGCGAATACCTAAGTGCCGAGTTTTTGGACTACTTATCAGTGGCGGGAATTCAATCCCAAACGACTGCGCCGGGCACACCCCAGCAGAATGGCGTAGCTGAAAGAAGGAACAAGACCTTATTGAATATGGTCCGCTCGATGATGAGTTATGCACGGTTACCTATTTCGTTTTGGGGGCATGCTTTGCTATCAGCAAACTATCTCTTAGACCACTTACCTTCTAAATCAGTTCCTACTACCCCATATGAGTTGTGGAATGGGCGAAAGCCCAATCTGGAACATCTCAGAGTGTGGGGGTGTCCGGCCCATGTATTGGAAAAGGATCCAACTAAGCTGGAATCTAGGACGGAGGTATGTGTGTTTATAGGATACCCTAGAGGAACGAAAGCTTATGAATTCTATAGTCTCCGAGATCAGAAAGTAATTGTGAGCACTCATGCCACATTCTTAGAGGAAGACTTTGTAATGAATCATAAGTCCAGCAGTGAGATAGCTCTTGAAGAGCTAACTCCAGTCACAACTTCCATTAACCAAGAACAATTACCTAGTGTAACAACAATTCCAGAAACTTCAACTAATACTCCAGATGTTGTAGTGCCGCGTCGCAGTGGGAGGGTCTCTCATGAGCCCGATAGATACATTGGTTTGGGAGAGTGTATGGATCACTCCTCGGACAGCAATGTACTTGATCCCTGGAATCTTGCAGAGGCGCAGGCAGATGTCGATCATTGCGAATGGGTGAAAGCAATGGATTCGGAACTACAATCAATGGTAGACAAAGACGTCTATGATTTGTCTGTCCTACCCGAAGGCTGTACTGCCATTGGGAGCAAGTGGATATACAAACGTAAACGTGGACCCGATGGACGAGTTAAAGTCTTCAAGGCAAGACTAGTGGCTAAGGGGTATACCCAAAAGGAAGGCATCGATTACGATGAGACCTTCTCCCCAGTGGCCATGCTCAAATCGATCCGTATACTTTTGTCTATAGCAGCTTACATGGATTGGGAAGTATGGCAGATGGACGTTAAGACTGCGTTTTTAAACGGGAGTCTTGAGGAGACCATCTACATGGAACAACCCGAAGGCTATGTGGTAAAGGGCAAGGAACACATGGTTTGGAAGCTTAAGAAGGCCATTTATGGCCTCAAGCAAGCATCTAGATCATGGAACCAGTGTTTCGATCAAACCGTACAAAAGTTTGGATTCGAAAAATGCCCTAATGAAAGCTGCGTGTATAAGAAGGTTGAAAAGGGAAATGTTGTGTTCTTAGTTTTGTATGTAGATGACATTCTTCTAATTGGAAACAATAAAAAGATGTTGTCATCAGTGCGAACTTGGTTGTCCAGCCAGTTCGAGATGAAAGATATGGGTGATGCGGGACACATTCTCGGTATCAAGGTTCTTAGGAACCGTGCAAAGAGAACGTTGTGCTTATCCCAAGAATCTTACATCGACACAGTACTTAGACGCTTTAGCATGCAAGATGCCAAGAAAGGTTTCCTACCTTTTAGACATGGCATCCATTTATCTCAAGAGATGTGTCCTAAGACAACATCTGAGATAGCAGAGATGAGAAGAATACCATATGCCTCGGCAGTTGGTAGTCTCATGTATGCTATGCTTTGTACTAGACCCGATATTTGCTTTGTTGTTGGCATGGTAGCAAGATATCAATCAAATCCCGGCCAAGGACATTGGACTGCCGTAAAGAACATACTCAAGTACCTTAATCGGACTAAGGACTATGTTCTAGTTTACAATGCAGCCGAGCTCTGTCCTTTAGGATATACAGATTCAGATTTTCAAGCTGATGTAGATTCGAGAAAATCAACTTCCGGATATGTGTTTACCTTAGGAGGTGGAGCCGTAATTTGGAAGAGTGTAAAGCAGAAATGCATTGCAGACTCTACCATGGAAGCCGAGTATGTGGCCGCTTCGGAGGCTGCAAAAGAGGCTGTATGGCTTAAGAACTTCCTTCTGGACTTAGGTGTGGTTGCGAATATGCCCAAGAGCATCACCATTTATTGTGATAATTCTGGTGCTGTGGCAAATTCGAGGGAACCACGGGCTCATAAAGCGAGCAAGCACATAGAGAGGAAGTATCATATCATTCGAGATATAGTGCAGAGAGGAGACATAAAAGTGGTCAAGATTGAGTCAGAAAACAACCTGGCAGATCCTTTCACGAAGGCATTAGCGGTAAAGCCGTATGAAAGCCATGTTGAAGGAATGGGAGTTCGACTAATTCAAGACCTCAATCCGCTTTCAGTATAAGTGGGAGAATTAGACGTTAGCACATTTTGTATACTCGAAAGTGTTTTGAGTATAAGTGGGAGATTGTTAGAGTTTGTATACTAGAAATCACGTTTCGAGTGATTGAATACTGTAAAACTCTTATTTTATTTTCCAATGAATAAAACAGATTATTTTTGTCATAATGTTGTTATGTTTTACATTTAATGGATGTTAATGCATGTTTAAATGTATAAGTTAACTTAACAAAGTCTAAGTCTTTGTTTTAGTAGACCGGTTGTGGGCGTCGTCCACTTTAAGGTAACACGGTCAGTTCTAAACAAAGAAAAAGATGAATTTCACAACCTAGTTGGAATTTGACTATCCATCGAGAAAGGTTGCAATGTCAGTCCGCATATTTCTAAGCCTTACTGAAATAAGATGACATTGGTGTGGTATAGCACTGAACGGATCTAACAGCAAGACTTGTCCTTAGGCTATCTACTGAAAGGCGAGGTCTTGATAAATATTTGTTTCTTAATCAATGTAGGTTAGCATTGAGCATACGGTATTGATTATGCATTACTTTGACTTATCAAATGGTGCGGGTTTTTCGTAACCCAATGATCCTGATATATTGGGTAGTGGTGATCAATATCTAGCGGTGCTAGGATTGCTATTATATTGAATCGTGCGCGAGCTGAGTCTCGTTTGATAATGTCCTCAAGAGGAGCGCGAAACAAGGTTTTATTATTCGGAACCTAGCTAGTTGGAGTTTGATTACTCTATGAATAATAAATAAGCGTTTCATGCTAAGTCCACTCTTGGAATTAATAAGAAGTTAATTAATTAAGTCCATAGCAGACATTAATTAATTAATGGACATTTTTATCTTAAGCGCGGGAAATGAAAGTTAAACGGAAACCCGGATTACTTGTAATTTCGGATTTGGATGGGGAGAGTTCAATATTACTTCTGTAGTGGCTGCTCGTAATATTCCAATTATAACTTATATTAAATTGTGGGTTCAATTTAATTAGTAAAAAGTAAATTGGATGAGCCCATATCCAAAACCTTCCATAGATCCCTGTCTGGGCCCAAAAGGAACTTAATATAAATAGGAGAATAAAGGAGACAGAAATATCACAATTTTTATACTTAAAATTTTCGAAAATTTCGACTCCCTCTAGCTGAAGAGGATTTCGAATTCTACTCCTATTCCCAAAAGGATTTCTTCTGTCTTCTTTATTTAAGTCCTAGTATTCTGGTGAGATCAGCCCACACTGATATCGGAGTACAGTTCGGGAACCAGAGAGAAGATTTGTGGTCTAGTATTCAAAGCGTCACGTGGAGAAGCAGCTAGCCATCTTCAATTCTTTGGAGAATTAATTAGGTATTTTTCTGCTCCGTAGAAAAGCATGTTTTAGGTTTCAATATTCTTAAAGCATGATTAATTCAAGTTATGAGCATGATACATGTAAGAATTACGCGAATAGATTTTGTCTAAATAATCTGCTAAATAGATCTGATTATTATGTGATTTATTATTGCGCTATCCAAAAATCCAGTGTTCCACAACCGAAGCAAGCACATCGACACCCGTTACCACTACATCAGAGAATGCATTGCAAATCGGGAGTATGTTAAATCGCAAGATCAAATTATCAATATTTTCACAAAGCCCCTCAAGTACGAAGACTTTATCAAGATCAGGACGCTGCTCGGAATGACAAATCAAGTTTAAGGAGAATGTTGAAATATAAACTTGATTTTGTAAATATGTACATATTATACAAATATCTAGATAGGGGAGTGATCAATTGCTAACTAATTAGCCATCACAAATTAAGGCCAAATCTTACCCATTAGATTAAGAGATCTAGTGGTTAAAATAATGCCACATGGATTAGATTTTAAATTAAAAAAATTATTAAATAAACTTAAAGGGTATTAATGTCAATTCTCTCCCATCAAAATCATCTCAAAACTTTAAATTAACGTAACTTTCTCGATTTAAATTTTTTTCGGAAAAAATATATCAAAAAGATACTTTTGTAAGGATTCCAATGAGATTTCAATTGCATATGTTCCGACAATGTTCGGGTGATAAAACTTGATAAATGCAAAAAAAAAAAATTCAATATAGTGTATGCAAAATCTCAATATAGTGTAGGTAAAATATCAATAAAAATGTGTTGATATTTTATTGTCCTTGTGTTGATATTCTCATGACATATTGTTGGTATTGTAATACACTATGTTGATTTAAAAAAACACCCACGAAAACTATCATAGGAACATAATGACGATATTACCCTTTTGTTGATTTTTTGTCTACTATTTATTGAAATTTGTGAGCTTTAATCTCATCCACTCATTTCAAAATCCAAGGGTGTAGATTTAGTCTTAGTTTTGGATTATGGTGTTATAAGCATTAGAAGAGGACCCTATCTAGATATTATGTAAAATTATCTAGAATTGAAGGTGAAAATATCTAGATATTTTGGTAGAGATAGAATTCTCTAGAATACAAATATTTAAAATATAAAAGAATTAAGTAGGAGAATATCTAGATATTTTCAGTAGAGTTCCCTAAAATGTAGTAAAATTTCTAGATTTTTATCGAGAAAAGTCTAGATATAAAATATTAAAGAATTAGTAGAGAATTCTAGAATAGAAAATGAATGCCTATAAATATTGCATACCATTTTCATAACTTGAGAAAATTTGAGAATACAAGTGTTCATTTGCTTTCCCACATAACCAACCTCTCCTAAATCATTTTCCACATATTCCACCCATTCTCCTCTCAAATATTTTTCTCAAACCAAATGACTCTTCCAACATATATCTTATATATTCCAACAATTTCATAGTGTTGTTGATTTTTTTTTATTGTGTTATGGGGTCCAATACAGGGTTTAGGTTTGACCTACAGATGAGGACATCCGCAGCGCGGCTCGATGCCATCTCAGTCTCGTCTCGACAAGATGAGACAACGTCGAGACCGTGTTGCGACCGAGGACTCATCCCGACGAGAGGAGGAGGAGGAGGAGGAAGCCGCTAGAATAATGGAAGAATCGCTAGAAGAAGATCGACTAGGGAGGAGGAGGAAGCCGCCGCGCTTCTTCAAAGACGACCCCGGACTTACATCCATCGAAACCGGGAGGAAGCCGCCGCAAGATTGGAACGTGATTACTTCAATCGGAACCCGGTATGGGGAGATATCTACTTCCGTCGCCGTTTCCGTATGTCACGCGCGCTATTTTTGCATATCGAATACATTGGCGGCACGTGAAGAGTACTTCAGAGAAGGGTTCGACGCTGTTGGCCGTCCTAGCCACACGACGCTCCAGAAATGTACTGCAGCGATCCGTCAGCTTGCTACTGGACAAACGGCGGATTCGTTCGACGAATATCTCGCACGTCGGAGAATCCACTGGGAGACTTTGTTTGCTGAAATTCTGCAAAGACGTCCGGGCAGCCTTCACCGACGAATTTCTGAAGAAGCCAACCACCGCAGATTACCAGTTTCTGCTCCAACTTCATGAACAAGTGCACGGATTCCCCGGGATGCTCGGGAGCTCGATTGCATGCATTGGCAATGGAAGAATTGCCCTGTGGCGTTGAGGGGGTCATACACGAGTGGCCACAAAGGCACCCACCCTACCGTTATACTCAAGGCCGTCGCCGACTATCGGCTATGGATTTGGCATGCGTATTTCGGGGTCCCCGGCTCGAACAACGACGTCAACGTGCTCAACAATTTCAACCTCTTCAGCGAAGTTCTGAATGGTAAAGCGCCGACCATCAACTTCATCGCTAACAATCGCCAGTATAAAATGGGGTACTATCTTGCCGACGGCATCTATCCGAAGTGGCCAACCTTCGTGAAGACGTTCAACAGGCCTGCGAACGAAAAACAGTCTCTTTTTGCGCAGAAGCAAGAGGCTGCTCTCAAGGATGTGGAGAGAGCGTTCGGGGTTCTCCAAGCTCGATATAACATTATCAAAGCCCTGGCTTGTACGTGGTTTATGGATAATATGGTCGACATCCATGTATACGTGCATAATCTTGCACAACATGATTGTCGTCGACGAAGGACCTGAGGCGGGAAATTGGTTCGACCTTGAAACCCCGGGAAGCTCAACCGCAAGTAGTCCCTCGAAGGGGAGTGCATCCGTCTTTGCAAGAGCGGTTGTCTATTCGGGCAAGGACACGTGATTCTACCGCCCATGCCCAACTCCAGGAGGATCTAATGGAGCACATTTGGGAAAAATTTGGCAACCGTTAGATGATCATCACTAGAGAACTCCTTCTTCTGCTTCTTTGCCTCCATTTTTTTGTGATTTGAATTTAAGTGTGCAATTTGTAATTTCTAGTTTTTTTAAATTATGTGTTTTTTATTTTTTTAGGTATTTAAATTGTAATTTTATTTTATTTAATGAAATGTGTTTTTATTAATTGAATTTGTTGGAAATAAAAATAAAAAATGATATTGAATGAATAGTTAAGGGATGAGATGGTTAAGAGATGGAGGGATGCAGATGATGTCTCTTAGTTAAGAGACGGATAAGAGACAGAGATGCGGAGGGCCTGAGATCCTCTTCCCAGGATTAATCACATTGTCTACTAACGGTGATGGGGTTTGTTGACTTGACCATCCTTCCTAGGACTGTCCTTGGTATCACAGATAAGTGTGGACTGCACCGATACGATCAAGTGATACTCTCTTTGTCTGCTATTAGGAGTCTCATTCGTTGGCAGCACGGGTTTTAAGAAATGTTAAGAAAAGTGGGTGGAAAAAAATTAGTGGAATATGAGTCCCACTTATATATATTAGTTTTAAATAAAATGTGAGTGTAATGAGCAGTTGAATGTGAGACCCTATAACCATTTATGGCAAAAGTGAACCGAGACTCTATTAGTGGACGAACTAAAATGGAAAAACGGGACTCCTATTCATGTACGAATAGAATATTTATTATAATTACATTTATATTTATAAATAAAATGGTGATTATGAAAATAGAATTAACTAAATTAACAGTTTGACGGCGGGTCAGGCCTAGCCCAATTTGTTTTAAACATTCCAATTCCTATATATATTCCATCAAACCCCTCAAGAAATCTCCTCAAAAAGAAAAATCACAGTAAACATGGCCGGTGATGAGGTAGAGCCCTATTACCACTACTTCGGTCGCTGCATCGAATTCAAGAGAATCGAGTCCAGATTCCGGCCCAGCAGACGAGACCAGCTCCAGCGCCTCCGATTCAACTTCTCCCTCAATTTCGAAATCACGCATTGGAGTCAACCCCCAAATTCCACTACTCTACAGATCACAGAGCGTTTCTCGTGGAAGTTCAACCGCCAAGCCACCGTGATCGTCGGAGAATCGCTGTGGCTCGACCGAGCATACGCAGCCGTGGAAGCAGCCATCAACGGCCTCATGATCGACGCCGAGCGCAGCGTGTTCGTCCCCGTCGCGATCGATTTCGCGCTAGCAGAAGCGCGGGAGAAGTTTCCGAGCCCCGGATCCGGAGAAGCTGATTACGGAACGCTATACGTGGATTACGAGGTGTATTTCGATCGGCGGCGGCAGCGGTGGACGGAGGTCGTGGAGGGCGATTATGTGGGGATGGTTCCGGCTGCTGATTTGTCGTTGGAGATGTTGGAGGGGCACGAGGCGGATGGGGAGAGCTGCTGCTCAATCTGCTTGGAGGAGTTTGGGGGAGGCGGAGTGTTGAGGATGCCGTGTTGGCATTATTTTCACGGCGGGTGCATCGAGAGGTGGCTCAAGAGCAGCCATAACTGCCCGCTTTGCCGCTTCGTCATGCCCACCTAATTCTGCTTTTTATTTTTCTTTGTACCAACAATTTTGTGTTTTCATGCAATTGCAAACAATATTCACATTTTGAGATACTCAACATCAATAATGATACCTTCTCACTATAACAACTTTATTAACAACTATATTCACATTCACTTGTATAATGTGTACACCGATCCACACTGATTTGTAAATTGATATAATACACTTTTGTATTTTTTTTCTCTATCGTCACATATTTTTGTATAAAACATTCTTCTAAGCACATACGATTAGGATTTTGTTAGAATCCAAAGTTGTCTCAAATTAGATATGTTATAAATAATTTAAATTGAAAAGTTTATTATGAGAAATTTAATGTTTTGAGGTATTTTAGATTTGCGAGAACCAATCAACAAATGACACGTGATGCGGTGGTCCAGATTCAAACGTTGATATATAGTTAGATATTGTTATGCATTGAACACGTCCAAATCTATATAAGTATATCTTGATTATTTTATTTTAATAATATTAAGTTAAATATACAAACAAAGTATTTTAATGATAATAGTATATGATTAAAAGTTACTATAAGGAGTACTAAAAATAAAAATAACAAAATTCAAATATTAATGATAAAAAAATATTATTGCAACACAATCAAAATATCAATTGTTTAGGGGAATACATTTGAGTAGGAATGTCAATCGGGCCAGCCCAACGGGTTTCAGGCCAACCCCTATTCAAGTTGCGGGTCAATCGGGTGCGGGATAATCGGGTTGTATTTTGTTGGGTTATAAAAGTTCAACTCTAAACCTAAATGGTTGGGTTTCGGGCTAGCCCATCGGGTTAATCGGGTTGCTAAAATTAACATGCGATCATTCCAATAAATAATGATGAAAATTGATTATATTTATAAAATATAAAATAGGAGTATTTAAATATGATAAATTTGAGATATATACTTAAACTCAAAAATAAATATAATCAAATACTAATATTTGAGATTTGTGCAAAATAAAACATAAACATCAAAAAATTTGTTTTAGAAAGTTAAATATATTTGTTAGTGATTTTGAAGTTTGAAATTTATTTATCATTATGTTAATAAAAATTTAATACTCCATAATTTTTTTATTTAATAGTATATGAAGTTGAAAGTTATTTTCCAATTATCTATATTATAAAATAATCAATAAAGTGTCGAATTAGGAGTCAAACAAATAGAACAATAGAAATTGAGTTTGGCCCTAATGGGTTGCGAGTTAATCAGGTGCGGGCTAATCGGGCTGTAATTTTATCGAGCTGAGAATTTTCAACCCTAACCCTATAAATTTGTCGGGCTATTCGTGTAACATCCCTAACCCGAAACTTACATTAATGTGCATATTATCATATTATATTGGCATTGCATATTAAATGGTCTTTTATGTTAAATTGATATTAAGTGTGTCATAGAGGATATATTTATGGTTATGATCGATTCACTATAATCGAATATATAGATAGTTTTGATTTATGGAAATCATTAAATGGATGTATATATATTGTAAGGGGCATGTTAGGGTGCCACCATCCCTTAAAATAACACCATACCACCATTTCTAGCCAATCATTTGTACACGTGGACGAATAATAAGCTGCCACGTGGCAAAAACAAAAAAAGACGGGCAGCAATTTTGTGGTCTTTGTACAGCAATTTTTCTTGAACAGCAATATCCAACACGTTAGACAGCAATCTATAAATTGCTGTCAACGTGTTGGATACTGCTGTGTAGCGTTTATAATATTGCTGTATAAGCGTTATCACGTTGTCATTTTAAGAGGGGTTGTCATTTTAACACAAACCTATATTGTATTACAGTATAAATTAGTACATATATATACAATAATTATGTAAATGTGGGTGCATGTGTACGATATAGTACTACTAATTACGTGCGTACATATATATTAGTACATAGAAAATGATAGTAATCCTAAATCAATATAATATAAATAATAGTAGTAGCATTGCTTGAAATATAAATGTGTTAGTATGTACGTGGTGGTCACTAGTTAATAGTGCCACTAATTTTATAGGACAAATGGCAAATAAATGGACTATATAGTTTGCATGTTGCTATTTATTTTAATATTTATAATTATTATCAGTAGCTTTAAGTTATTACTTTTCAATAACCACTTTTGCATACTTATATAATTACACGTATAGTGAGTGAGCAATGAAAAAAAAATAGAAAGGGAAACAGAATGATACATAGTAAAGGAAAATTAGAAGAAGAAAGAAAATAAGAGTTGTGGATCGCAAAGCAAAATCGGAATTTAGTTAAATTATTTATAAGGTATGTATAACTCATATTTTAAATTTTATATTTGTTATATGGCTGATTACTATGTGTTTTGAATTTGAATGAGTAATTGAATTATATGGGGTGAAATTAGTATGGATATGTTTTATATATTATGTTGGAATTATTTAGTGGAATATGCTATGGATATCTGATGGGTGCAATGGATATGTGAGTGGTGTAGTTGATATATTTTTATATGTCATTAAAATTATTTGCATCATTGAATTAAATAGGATATGTGACAATCTTGCCCTGTGTTTGATATTAATGGTAATGAAAATAGACCTACAGGTCATATTCAATGATAATGGACCTACGGGTCAAAGAAAATATGAAAAGAGGGACCTTCGTGGAAATGTCAAATCAAAGAGGGGCCTTCGTGGTAAGGTCAAAATGCAAAGAGGGGCCTTCGTGGAAAGGTCAAATAATTAAAAGGGACCTGCAGGTCGTATACAATCACTGGCAGACACACGTTCAAGAGGGGAGGGGCTTAAGCCCTTCCCAAACTTTTCTTTTTAATATATTTCTATTGTAAAAAATTTCAATTTTTTTTGAAAGGTATCTTCAGCCCTTACCAAATTGATGTCTTTAAAGTCTAATTGTTGGAGATTTAATGGAAAGGAGGGGCTGAAAATTAAATTTACAGAGAAAACTACCTACATTTCATCAATGGCCGCTCTGTATAATTTAGAAGGAGGAGAAGATAAACTGTTAAACTTAAAATGAATATAATAATAATAATGGAGTTGAAAATGTCAATTGCCTACGTATTCATTAAATACGTGGCTGTGGCATGTTTTTAGATTTAAAATAGGAGTAATTTAAAAAGTGCCACTAAATTTAAAGTTATCATCCATCCAGTAGTAACACTAGCTAGTAAAAATTGTATCCTAAACTGACACTACCGTTTTTTATTCAAATGACTATTGAGAACTGAAAAGGGTTTCTCAAAATAGTTAAATTTGTGTTGGATTAGTTTTATGTAAAATATATGTATGCATTTTTATAATAATTATTATTATATACGGAGTATTTTTTTTGTTCTAAAAAAAATATATAAATTTATAAATGACAAGAGTTTTAATATGCAATTAGTAAAATAAGAGAGATGAAAAAAAGCAAGAGAGAGGAAAAAGACTGTAGAAATAATATTAGTGGATTGTGGAGTCTACATCATTGCAATCCACATTATTAGTCGTAGTAATATAAAAACTTTCATATTTATACTCTAATTTCTGGGATGACCCAAAATAGTAAAACTAATCTTTTTTTTAGGATGGATGAAGTATATTTTATATACTATACTTCATCCGTTTGTAAAATGTTGTCCACATCTCAGTGCGGATTTTATGAAATGCGAAGAAAAGTGAGTGGAATAAGTTAATGGAATGTGGATCTCACATTTATATATTAGTTTTGCGATAGAATATGAGTGTAATGATTTAGTTGAAAGTGGGCTCCATAAAAATAGAAAGAAAAAAAAAAACAAAGTGGACAACAAAGACGGACCAAAATGGCAAAAATGAACAATATTTCACGAACGGAGGAAATATGTATATTTTATTAACAATAAAATTTTTTAGCAAAGCCCCTACTAAAATTTATTTCTGCGTCCGCCACTGTATACAATGAAAATCCCAGGCAGATACCAGGCTTGATCTGTCAAAGAAAAATGAAAAGAATGGATAGGCATATGCATATGAATATTAGATTGTTTATGATATTTATTACTTCTGGTGATATATTTTGGTGAAAGAATGTATTTGATATTTGTGTGTGAAATTAAAGGCAAGGTTTATATGTACTGAGTTGTGGCTCATATAAACCACTAATATTTTTCTAGAATAAGATATCAGTGAAGTTTTTGATTGACATGGGTCGTAGGAACTGGACATGTTATCGGGTTCGGCGGCTGACACGTTTTGACAATCTTTCCCTCCTAATCATTTTTGTATGTAGATAAATGTATAGTATATAGAGTGGTAAGAGGGTCCCACGACTGTTCAGAATGTTTTGAAATATGTATTTGATAAATGTTGGTTTTGAAATTATATAATATGTGTGTTTTATGTAATTGACGTATGACTATTTACTTTAAATTTTGAATTTATTTATAGTAAGTGCATCCGTTGTAAAGGTTGAGGTGCGACAATTCGGGCCAGCCCACGGATTACAGGGTATATTGACATCCTTACTTTTGAGGAATGTTTCTTAAAATTAGATTATTTTTAAATAAGGAATCTTTTCGATAATAAAACACTAAATAATAATATAAATCCCACCATCTATTAACACTATCCTATGACAATGTTTTCTCTTTTTATTTTATTTTATTTTACTAATCGTGGATTAAATTCGTGTTATAACATGATTTGTAATTTTTAAAAGAACGGAGAAAGTAATAGTTTTTAATGAATTAATACGAGTAGTTAAAGCGGGGAAGTTAATAATTTGTGGATCATTAGGTGATCGACTTAAAACTTGGGCTGACAGTAGAAATCCAATCGATTTGGGCCTGATATTATATATAGAGTGGATTTAACCACACAATTCTTAAATCAAAATAAACAACTAATTACTCCATAAAGCTTGATCGGAAATTAGAGTATAGCATGAGGTATCGTAATCCAGTTAGTGCTCCTAAAAAACAAAATCGATATTAAGCCATTTCTTTTTTTTTTTTTGATAAATAAATCAAATGAATAGACGAAAATAAAGTTTACATTCATCATCTTGGGCATACCCAAGGGGACGGAAACCGGACAGGCCCGGGGATCCAAGAGACTAACCAAATCATTTAGGGTTTATGTTTGGATGTACAAGAGACTAACCAAATCAACAACAATATTGAATTGCAAATCTATGAACAAAACAAGGGCAAAGATCTACCATAAACAAGCCTAGAAATTCTTGATTTCCTCATCTTTACAATTTGAGGCTGCATTTTCATGCATACCAACACCTCATCACAACCCTTCACTCTCCCTCCTTCAAGGTTAGATACTTCTTCGTGCTTGCTTCGCTGGAAGACGAGCGCAAGAGCCACGTGCTCCGATGGAAAACGAGCATTCTCGGTGAGATGGCTCAACACCGGTGGCGACAGCTTCTCGTAGTTGATGCTGCAGCAGAGTCTCCACCTTTCCTCCTCTGACAAGCCCGGGTGCACCTGCATCGCGACGATCCTTAGCAAAACAACACGAACACAACTAGGGAACTTACAGTTTTCTCATACCTCAAGATATAAATTTACAGCATGATACACTCCATTGAAAGAGTCCCTAGCTGAGTCAGGAAGCCCCCTGATCACAGCCAAGAATTTCGACGGCTTCAAGCACGGATCAGGCGCGATCTCAGCTAGATACGAGTCGATCAACTTTGCAACGTGTGCCACCCGGCTTGACTCAACCGAACCAGCCCCCTTTCCAAGAAAGGATTTCAAGAAACTTAACACCAAATTCACATTATACAAGTAGCACCTTGATGGTGAGGATGGAATGAGCAGATCATCGAGCATCGCTTGATCCAGTAACGAGCCAATCGCGCTCTCCACCTTGTTCCTACTCTGCCGGCTCACCCTCAGCTTCACCGCAACCCTCAGGAGCTCAAACAAACTCTTGCAGGAGACACAACGCACATCCAAAATCCCAAGCATCTCGACCACTGCTTCAACGAGTCGAACCCTCTCACCACACGAGGCTGATGCAGATCTCGATTTCTGGTAGTGAAACAGAAACCTACTGATCAGTGCACTGTCAATGTTTCTGCACACCATCAACTTCACCACCATCTCAATCACACGGGCGTCCAACACTACGAGCTCATCAAACCACCACATTGCTCGAGCAGAGCTGCTCTTGGAGCTCTCTAAGCTTCTAGTATCGCACGAGCTATCCGACGAGGAAGCTGATGGAGAGGGGCTCGTCTCAGAGCATGAAACGATCCTCCCAACGAGAGAGCTCAACAACTTATCGTGCACAGCCAAGGAAACGCCTCCAACGCATTGGTTTTCACACTGTTTCAACGCCATCACAACCTCGGACCATCTCCAATACTTGATCTCTTCCAACGACGCCTCAATCTGCTCACAAAGATTCTCTCCTCCATCGACTAATTTGTTCATCTCCATATACTCTGCAGCTGAGGCGAGGGGGAAGATATTGGAGGCGTTGATACTGGTCTTCCCTTTATTGTAGCAGAACCTCGCGATAAGCTCAAAACCCTCCACGCCTCCAGGAAATCCGTGGAATATAACCTTCAGATTTCCCGTTGCATCTCTTAGTTTACAGAGAAACTTACGTATCCTCTCTGAATAGGCCGATATAACTCTCTACAAAAGAACAGAATAGCCGATTTTAGACACAAAAGATGCATAAAAAGTACCAAAACGTATGACATATCAATCAATCCTAACTGCATTATATGCGTTGCCTTCAATGAAAAAAGAGGTATGATAAAATATCAAGTAACAATCAATCCTAATCAAGACAATACAATGCTCTACAACAACGAGCAAAAGAGCCGATTTGAGGTGCAAAACTATACCTGACATATCAAAATATTTGATCCATGGAGTATATCACATATCCATGAATCCTAATTGAAATAAGCAATGCTTTGCTTTCAATCTATGCTAATCAAGAAGAATACATAGTAGCATTCAACAAAACTATTTATTCGATCGATGGAGCTTGTTGAAGTTAACACATTCTAAGAAACTAATACTACTATCAATGCATGTGCAAATGTAATTTTTGGTGATGAGTAGAGATGGGAGGCCGTTAACAAGCAATAAATTCTTGCAAGGAAAGAGCAGTAGTACTGATAAAAGTCATGATCATTGAATATTCCTAATAAATGACAAGAGCAACAAAACAAACAGAATAGGTGAACAAAATAATGGCAAATAAATGTCTTTCACAATCCATAAACCATTTCCTTAAAAATTATCAACCACCTAAAAGCTACATTCATGATTCTCGAGAGAGAAACACGCGGTTAGGAGAAGAAGATAAGTTTAATTTTGAGGAATAATTGACAGAATCTTTACCTTATCAACCACGAAAACCTCTTCTCCATTGACATCCACTTGAATAAAACAATTTCCATCCATAGCAAGAACACACACACAAACACGCACTGAGAGAAATCGGAAGAGGGAAAGGGTTTTTTTTTCTAAGAAAAATTGAAACATGGGCGAAGCAGAAATGGTCAAAATCTTGATTTTTGCGAAGAGGGCGTGGGTCAAAACAGGGCAAACACGACACTAGTTTCTCAGACAGGAGTGTGCGTTAAGCAAGAACGACGTGAAAATGTGCATGTTGAGTAGCATTAAACTAGGAGAGATCATACATAGCAAATAAATGCAAGAATTGGCAGATAACTGAAATTTGAAAGCCCCCATGAATCTATTTATCTGAGATCGCAACGCGGGAGAGAATTATTGATGCAATCGAAATTGGTTTTGATTTATGCTGGCTTTTGCTTATCCTCGGCTATGGAGTATGGAGTGTCGACACCTACGTTTATTTAATTAAGGAAGAAAATTAAAAATACAAAGTTTGTTATAGAAAGTTAGAAAAAGGTAGAGAATGGATGAGAGCAATATTAAATAAAATACTCTTTAAGATTAGAAAGTGGAAACAAGCATCTACTCCTAACACTTTGTCAATTACCTAAAACTAGTCTATTTTTGTTAATTACGCACTCCCTAAAGAATCTCAATATATTATTACTAGATAAATTGGTCTCACATTAATTAATTTTTTTCATCATATTCTATTATAATTAATAAATTGATCTTTACATTTTATAATTTTTTATAATTCACAGTTTTTTATATGTCTTAAAACATGCACTAAATGAGACTCATATTCGTCGATGAATGGAGTATATTCTAAAATTAATTTATGGAGTATTTTGTTCCTTTAATTTTTTTTTTTTATCATACTCTATTGCATTACTAATATGATGTTATTTTTTTCTTTCATGCTTTATAAATATATTACTCCTTCCGTCCCGGAGTATTAGACTCACTTCTTTTGGGCACATGATTTAAGGAATTGATATTTAAATAGTTAAAGTGGAGAGAGTAAAGTATGAGAGAGGGAAAAAGTAGGAGAGAGGAGAGAGAAAAAAATAGGTGGATAATAAAATAAGATAGATGCTTTTTGCTAAAAAAGGAAATGAGTCTAATATGTTGGGACATCCCAAAAGGGAAAGTTGGTCTAATACTTTGGGACGTAGGGAGTACATAATCTCGTCCAATTTTTAGAGAATATAGATAGTACTATTTGAGAGTATCAAAACATGCACCATACTTGCACATAATATTGTCAAGGAGAGTGTTATATTGCTAACTCAACACTTAATTGATAACTACAAATAAATAATAGTCATTAGATATTCAAATTAAGCGCCTAGATCATCAATCCCCGAAATGTCAATACAATCAATAAAAAACGTCAACAAGGGTATTAAGGTCAAATTACAATAAATTAGTTAGTAACTAACTTTTGAAAAATATTCCATAACTTTAAAACGCATATAACTTTCTCGGTTTAAATTATTTTTTCGCACACCATATATCAAATTAAAGATAATTTCATGAGGATTCTAACGAGATCTCACTTGCATATGTTCAGACGTCAAAATTTGAAAAAAAATTTAAAAATATTTTATTTTTTCGTACCGCTAAAATATCAATATAGTATATAAAATATGTCAATATAATACATGTAGAATGCCAATATAAGCAATGTGTTACATTCTCAAAGCATTGTGTTGACATTCTCAAAGCATTGTATTGATATTTTCGAAACACTTTATCGACATTTTCATCAAAAACCCTAATTTGGTAGTTTTTTTATTTTTTTCGATTTAATTAATAAAAATGAAAATTACACGTGGCAAATTGTAGACCATAAATTTTTAAAATCCTATGGTCTTAAATTAGTTGTAATTAACAATCAAATGATGAGTTAGCAATTGATCACTCTCCATATTGTCAATATCTAATAGAGTCGATGTTTTAAGGTGTTTTTAATTCTCATAAAACATAAAGAATTTGCATCTCACATGATAAATGCTGGATAATTACACAATTTATATATAATGTTCACTTTTACGGTAATTATAAAATTTATACAAAATGATTCACATTTATTTTATATCGGTACAAAATGTTTAAAATGTGCATCAATTTATAAAAAGTTTCATCCCGTGTTTCAATTCAATACATTATGCCGTATTTATAGTTAATTCTTTACCCACGTGACGTACGAAATATGTAACAATGATGAAACTATTTGAACCAAAATAAAACAATGATAAAACATTTTGTATTTTACATGGAAAAAGAGTTAACATTATCCAAATAAAAATAACTAAATGTACTACTCGAGCCATCTGTTTCCTAATAGAAATTCTTTCCTTTTTAGCTCGTTTCCTAAAAATAGAAACTCTTCATTTTAGAAAATGGACTCCACAATCTAATAACACTAATTTCACTACTTTTTCTTTTCACATCTCTTACTTTACTCATTTATTCTCTCAAATCTCTCATACTTTACCAATTTTACATTAAAACCTATGTCATTTCTAAAATTCCTATTTGTTAGGAAACGGAGGAATTAAAATAAAACACGAATGAAACTTTTTGTATGATTTATATAAACTTCAAATATTTGAACAATATGAAACAAATATGAAACATTTTGTATAAATGGTATATTTACTCCGATAAATATAATCAAATAAGTTTGTCGTAAGAAATTTGACAGATCCAAATAAATGTATGCTCAAAATTTAAATAAATTTAGTCTAATAAGGGTCGTTCAGTTTGAAAGACTGTATCTCTTGATTGAATATGTATTATGTTTGGTTTATGAGATTGAATTTTACAACTTAATCGTAGATAGATAATCATATACTAATGAGTAATAGACAACCCCCTCTAGTTAAAATAATCTCACAACTTAAGACTAGATTAATAATCATATGATAACGAGTCATAGTAACCAACAGCACATAAATAGGTTGGATGACCGTGTACTTGATCAGATTTTCGTTTACATATTTCCTTGTACTCAAAAGGCGATTCCCTCATCCTAAGGATGAAACTCACATACTGCCAATGTCGAAATTTGAATATGAGATCTTATATTCAATTGTCTTCTTGAAAACTAGTTGACATATACCCGTGCATGCTCAATTACATATTTCCTTGTGCATCATACTCTAGCTCTATACAAGAAGAGTGTGTATTATAGTTAAAATAGAGCAATAAAATATACTCGTTCCTCACCTATTTTCTGATATTCTAACTCTTCTGCACAATGGCCTCTACATTTCATCCAACAATATCTACATTATCTTTAAATAAATGTAATGGTATTTTCTAGATGAAAGAAATTAAGAGAGGGAAGGATGGGAATTGATTGATGAAATTAACTGATCAACGCTCCGAACGGTTGTACATTTGTGGTGTAGATGAAATGGGACTTCCCTGCATAATGTGGCAAAATTTTGAAACACTTCTTTTTTAAATGAATATATTCAGTTGATATATGTATAATCTTGATTTTTCTAACACGCATTTAAAGTCGTTAATAGAAAGCGAAGGAACATTCTGAAATTTTGATTATGACGTTTTTATTTTGTTTATTAGTCTGTAGCATTTAATAGTGCACATAGATTTTTTCTAGTTTCCCCTATCATATTTTTATTTATTTATTTATTATTTTAAATATGACAACGAGTCGGATTTTGAATATTAGGAGATTTATAAATATATTGCGGGCCCATCATGCATGACATGCAAACATTAAGGTTATCCAACTTAATCTCATTATACATCTGCAGCTAATCAAATCGAATTGACACCGTAAAGAAAAAAAAAGTCACAAAAAATTATGGGATTAACAAATAAGTTTAATCTTTCTTTCCTGTCTAAAGTTAAGTGTTTGGAATTAGAGCATACTAGTGATAGATAAACAAATGATGCATAGTGGGTTGGATTTATTAATACTAATAAATATAATATTCACATAAGTACAATCCGTAACTCTCCAAATATTGTAGAATTCATAAAATTTGATAAACCAAATTTTTCAGAAAATTGAAATTAATAATAAAACTGTAGAAGTTTGGGCAAGGATTGAAATTTTATCTAGTGGAGTAATATTTTATTTTAAATCATAATAATAAGTTAGTTTAATTAAACTAGCTAGTTAATTTGAGTCAGTTAGAAAACAACTAGATTAAATTATACTACTCCATTTCGATGTATAAAAGGTAAAGAAGATACTTCGAAATTAAAAAGAAAGAAAGTACTTAAAGTAAATAACAAAAGGGGAGAATTATCTTGGCCTCATCTCGTCAATTCAATGAGAATAGATTGTATTCATAAAGAGAAGAAGATCAGATTATATATCCTTGTTGACAACATCTGTGACTGTCTATAATAATAAATGTTTCTAGTGCATCACTCTCTAGATTTTTTAACAAAATATAAATAGTGTTTTAATTAGGTACTAGTACATACTTTTGTTAGGTAGAATATATAGTGGAAATATCAAATATTATATGCTACTATGCTAGTGGCACCAAATTCCAAATCCGATTTTCTATTTTTTTCTTTCATCAATTTTATATCTTATTTTTTCTTTCCATCGACTTTGGATTCTTGAAGATTTGCTGTGCCAAAATTAATTTATTCACAGATGGGATAATCATCAGTCATTTTTGTACATACCTAATTTATTCGATCACATAAGCATTTCTTATCTGTACTATATTTACTCAAACCATTTGTATACCTATTCATTCGAATCACATCGGCAATTCTTATCTGTAGAATTATTACTCGAACCATTTGTATTACATCTTTATAGAAATAATTAAGAGATTCAATTAACTAATTCTTATCTGTAGAATTATTACTCGAACCATTTGTATCACATCTTTATAGAAATAATTAAAAGATTCAATTAATTAATTCTTATCTGTAGAATTATTACTCGAACCATTTGTATCACATCTTTATAGAAATAATTAAAAGATTCAATTAACTGAGATCCTGTACTATCAAGTATCAACACATAATATGCATATGACATATCATTACAGAAATTGTCTTAACCATATATATTCTTGGTAAACACATACCAGTGGTTTAGTAATTTTTCCGTCCCATAAAATTATTCTTGATGTATTTACAAGAATGGTCCAATTTATTTGAAAAATTAAAAATATTAAATCATTAAATGATTACGCACCCAAAAAAAGGTTACTCCATCCGTCTGTGAAATAATGTCTCGTTGTATCATTTGGGAATGTTTGCAATCACATTTACCTTTTTCAATTCTGAGTAAATGGACTCCACTGTTTGTCTAAATTATTATATTCATATTTTATTATAAAACTAATATTTTCTCTGAGAGTTCTATTTTGTCATTTCTATCCGTCCTATCATAAGAGTCCTATCCCATTTTTACCATAAATGATAAATAGACAACATATTAATCCACCAACTTATTTCACTCACATTTTATTAAATTCCACTTATATTTTATTAAACTAACATATATAAGTGAGATACATAGTATAATTCACTTGTCTTTATATTTCTTAAAACTCGTGCATAACTAAATATGACATCTTTTGCGAGACGGATAGAGTATATTAACGAGGTTCATATTCAATTTACTCATTTTCTTATTTTTATTAGGATTGTAAATGGGAAGAAGGGAGTCAAAGAAAAACATGGGACCAATAAAGCAGCGCGAAGAGTTACCCTGGGCCCCACAGTGAATGAATCCAGTGGCATTATATATAAGTAAGTCGGCGATCATTTAGTTGAATTCAGAATCAAAACGGCATATATATGAAGAAGCTTATCTCCGAATTGACATCATGCTGGGGCGGAGCCACTGTCACTCCCACGGCCGAGGTTGCCGTATCCCGCCGCCACCGCAGGACCGCCAAACTGGGCGCTAATTGGAAGCCCGGGCTCAATGCCATCGCCGAAGACAGTCCGATCTCCGATGCCGCCGAAAGGAGACGGCCGGTCAAATCCAATCATAAGTCGCCGCCGCCTACTCTACCGGAGGACCACTGGTACCAAAAATATCCTTGTATATTTTTGTAAACTAAAAAGTACTATTCTCATCAATTAATCATCAATCATGCGTGATTTTGTTCATTTCAGGATATATTCTCAGATGGTGGCGCTGCCCGCGTTCGCTCCCACGTCGTATTTGTTCTGATCTGCTTACGGCATAATTGAAAATTGTACTAAATAGTTTTTACAAAATTATATGTACTACTACTATATTGGGATTTTGTTCAAGTGTGGATCCATGCTAAATACTAATGAATCTGATTGCCCAGCTATTTACTTGAATATCGTTTTTGCAGTTTTCTCAGTTGAATTTCCTTATTGCTATAATATGCTTGGCTGAGGATCATCTACCCAAGGATTTCAACTCCAACTATTCAAATCGTTTACCAAAGTATATAGCTAGGACTCTACTAAATTACTACAAATTTAAATGATGTTTGGATTCTAAATATTGGATTGTTTTCCTTACATTTTTGAGTTAATTTAAGCATTATCAAATTCTCAAAATAACTGATTATTGAAATAGGAGTAGGAGATGAAATACGATTATGTATATATATATGAATTCTATTTAATTGAAGTAATCGATCTGAATTCACCAAAATTAAAGAAATGGAAGAAGATAAAATAAGAAGAAATCAATTTGATTAAAAGAGAGTATGAATAAAAAAGTAAATCACAATATAAACATCTTTTATCTGAGTAAGTGAAGGCCACATTAATTATGCCCCTAATTATTCTCATATCATAATCCTTATCTCTCATCAAATTAATCCTCATTTTTTCGATCTCAAACAAATTTAAGATTAATAATATTAGACTATTAGTATATATGAAAATTATTTAAATGAAAGCACTTGCGGACAGAAAGCATTGAAGTTTGAAGCACTATATACTTGAGTTTGAAATATTGAGACATTGTATATTGCTTTAATATGTGTACACTATATGAGATTTCATCTAAAACAAATACTATTTGTGAAAAAAAAGCGATGGATCGGAGTTGAATTGATGGGAGTTTTGTTTATTTGTATGTATAGAAATTAGAAAATTCATTGGATGTGGACATAAAAATGAAAATCGTTTTGTGAGGGCCATGGCCAGCTATATCCCAAGTTATGTCTTGATCAATTTAGGATTCAAAGAATCGGTAAAAGCAATGTTCCACTCAACTCAACACCAATCGTAAACCAAAGTGCACGCACTCTTCCTATTTTCTCTTTTATTTTATTTAAATTCTCTGTTGCGTTTGTTAGTTATGATCTGTGCCACAAACGTTACTATTAAGCGTGAAAAATATGTAGATTTTATTAGTGGAAAGTGAGTGCAGGAATTATATATAAGTCGGTAGTAAATATCCAGTACATGTTTATCTAGAAAATGTCGTTGTTTACATACACAAACATTAGTATCTTAATTATAAGAAAGCTATGTATAAAGAAGCTTGTTTTGTGTATTTCTGTATTGCGTATGGCTTCTGCCTGACCTTATAATCAAATTGTGAATAGGAGTAAATATTTAAGTACCAGTTCGGTTCATAAGACTAATTAGTACATTAAATTGGTAGTGTCTTTGGTTCATGAGATTTAATTCCTCAACTCAATTATAGATGGATAATCATGAGATAATTAGTCATAACTAACCCCCTATGACTAAAATAATCTCACAACTCAATCCTAGATTATATCTTAATATTATTTTATCTTGCAAACCGTACACCACCTAAGAGTAATTCATCAGATTTCTGTGTTGTGTATGGCTTCTGCCTGATCCTGACCTTATAATCAGATTTTGTGTGAGGTATTTGATCTTTTTAACTCTTTTGGGAGTTAGGGGTTAAGGATTATAAGGGGACTTCAATCATAACACATAATCTACAGATTTCTCACTTTGAGAGAGGTTTTAATCCAGTAGCATGATCGACTTAATAACTCTAGATACCGTAATCAAAAGAAGTCAATTGGATAATAGCTCATGATTGTGTTTTTGGGTCCTTAAATTCTACTACTTTATTTCGACTTTTTTGTATTAGTATTTGTTTTAATGTTTTATGTTATTTGTTTATTTATTTATGTCTAATTTTTATAAATCAAACCCAAAACTCCGTGTCTCTAAATAATATGACATTTTGTATATATGATAGTGAAATTTGCATTCTTATTCTATGCGTTCAATATCTCATTACTGACCTTTATCTACCATGTATGCTTACAGATATTTTTGGTGCTACTGTATAAATAGTGCATGAAGTATTTGGCAGTCCATTTCCTAAAATTGAGAGTTTCTATTTTAAAAAAATAAATTTAAAAAAATATTTAAAAAAATTCTATTTTTAGAAAACGAAAAAGTATAAAAATAAAATTTTATGAGAATTCTAACATAATATTCTGGAACATCATATTGGACGAAAATAATAAAAAAGAAAAGTCATGTTCATGAATTTAACATAAGAAAGATACTTCATCCGTCCGCGAATAAGAGTCACGTTTTTCCATTTTAGTCCGTCCGCGAATAAGAGTTCCGGTTCACTTTTACCATAAAAATGGTAATAGGGTCTCACCTTCCACTAACTCATTCCACTCATATTTCATTTAAAACTAATATATATAAGTGAGACCTTTATTCCACTAACTTTTCCTAATTGCGGACGGAGGGAGTATCATATTAACTGTTCCGAAAATTTAGGAAATAATATAACCACGGAAATATAGATATTCATTCTTCACCTTTATCTTTTTATTTTACTAACTACATATTTCCCTATGAATTAGTTATATATATTGAATTTCAAATTCAAATGGTTTGACATGCGTTAACGTTTAGTTATTATGAATACATGTCTTGCAGAATTTTGATCCGATCAATAGTTAAATTGAGCTAACGATTAAACCATGCATGAACCAATAACCTTATCGATTTGCTTGGTCTAATATTTAAAACATTGATTAAAACTGATTATCCATGATGTGAGCTGTTTTATTCACTTGTAATCATCAATTTAACATTATACTATTATTTGCAATGAATTTCACAAGAGTAAAGAATCTAACTAAAATATAAAAAATAAACAACACTAGTAATACTTCTCACCAGTATTATTTATGAATAGACTACTCTCCAACATCTAGTTTTTTAGTGTAAATAAAATTACTTTACAAAATTATTCAAGTCTTGAAGATAGAAATTCTCATGCATTTATACCAACACTTTTTATCATCTCTAAACAATACCAAACCTGCAGTAGCAATACTACTTCTTAGTTGGTTTATACCCTACTTTTCTCATAAGAAAAGAATAAAAAAACAAAAAGTAATAAAATTAAGGTAAAAGTAGGCATAAAAGCAAAATACATACTATAAGAATATTCAAACCCCAAATCTATAACACTATATATAAACTTGATGCTTCTACATATTCATTTAAAATCTCACATTTCTTTTCCAAGAAGACCAGAAGGGCTTAATTTCTTTACTACTATTACAAACAAGTTTTTGTCCAAGAAAATGAAGACAAAAATCTTGGGTATATCTGCATGTTTATTAATCGTGGTATTGGATATCATTGCTATGGTTCTTGCTTTGAAGGCTAAGGAAGCTCAAAATCATGTAATTTATTTTTTATATTACTAATTGTTTGTTTTTGCTATATCTGGTGATTGATGCGATATTTGATACTCCTTCACTGATCAGGCGAAGCATATGAGGATGTGGATATTCGAGTGTAAAGGGCGAAGTCACGATGCGTATGTGCTAGGCATAGCCGCTGCAGTGCTTCTGAGCGCGGCTCATATTCTTGTGAATTTGCTAGGGTTGTTGGGTGTTACCGGGCAACATGAGTCACAGAAACCTTCACCGCCAAGCAAGAAGTTCTCCAAAGCATTCCTTGTCTTGATATGGTATGGAAACACCTTCCAAATCCATTTTTTTTAATTGCAATCCTCGTTTGTTCGAAAGCTTGTATCTCGATTTTCAACTGCATCTCGTATACGTATGCGTGACAAAAGAGTTGATATAAGCCGGATTAAATATCTATGTTAAAATCATTTTATGAACTGAGGTTGTCTCTCTGTCTTTCTAGGATAATCTATGGGGTTGGCGTGACATTGTTGGTGATTGGAACAAGATCAAACGAAAAGAAAGGAGTATCATGTGGATTTACATACCACAATTTTCTACACACCGGAGGCATTCTATGCGTGGTTCATGCCATCTTATCTCTTGCATATTATGCTACTTCTGCCCTCTATACTTCCACTTAAACTATTCTCCTATTGATTGTTGTAGCAACATGTTGTAATTTTTTATCCCTAAATTAAAGTTCTTGACAAAGGGGAAGTCGAATATGTAAAAGTGATTGAATTTATTGAATTGTGAATTGTTATCCAGTTGATTCGGATGGATTATAGTTGTATTGAAAAAATGACTGATTTTTGAAATCCTATGAAAATAGGGAATAGGTACTAGTGCTACTTTTGTTTTAGAACAAATCAAACCAAATATTGGCATCAAGTTTGATTAAATAGCATCATCCATTATATTCAGTAATTGAACTTTTAACCTAAATGACAACTAATAAATGAATTACAAGTCTTAATTTGGTATAAGTCAATTTACTTTATACATAATTCAAAGTCAATTTACTTTCTACATAATTCAAAGTCATCTGACCCAACACAAAACTGCCTAACATACAAGAGAAATATCAAAGAAATAACTATAGAAATACAAACAAGGACAAAGAAGGCATACCAAAAAAAAAGCCACTCCAACATATCACCTTTCAACTCAATTCCCATCTTGATCCACAAGCATACCTTATTTCTACAATATAAATAAAATTACAATCATAGAAAACTTTCTCATGAACTATAGTACAAGCCTTAACTGCAGAACTCTAAGAGTTAGGAAGGATTGAAGCATTCTACGAAAGAGACATCACTCAAAACGACCTAACCCTCAGACATACGTACAATGTAACTATGTAAGGCTGTCGAGTTCTACAGATACAACCCTGCAACAACCCCATCCAAAGACTAGAGAAGAAACAAATACAAGCAGTGGGCTTAGTCAAGCATAAGGGAGGAGCAGTAAGAGCAGAGAGCTTTGCATGAGGCAGAGGTCATATAAATGTTAAATACAGTAAACTCCCACCAAACGTAAACTAAGAAAGATGTCTCTTCTAGGCAGTTGTGGCCCAACATCAATACTAAGATGCAGCTGCAAACAAAATGCTTCAATAACTCCCTCCCAGTCTAGATCAGCATATAATGGGACTAAATCTAAATGTATTCCCAAGCATGTAATAGGAACATTCAATTGTAGTTATTTTCCGAATCCAGAGCATTGATTAATGAATCTACTGATCAGTGCATTTTAAGATCTTACCATAAAAATCTAGTCATGATTCATCATCTATCATTTTTTGTTATCGAAAACATCCTTCTATATCTGGAACACAACACAACTCAAATGTTAACAAGAAACATAGCTTACTGAATAAGTACTTCGCGAACTAAATTCATCACAGAGTAACCATTATCATAAGCAAGATTTTAAACATTTATCAAAAAAATCCATTTTGCTAATCAAAACGGAGAATCACAATTGACTCTAAAAAGGTATAAATTCAAGCCAAAAAATGTTACCAACTTAGCAATTCCCAACCCTATTACTGATCCAAAGCCATTTGAACCTGTTCCTTCATCAATATCAAAATCTTGTAATCCAGCTCAGTCTTCTCCACAAGCAACTGTTTCCACTTATCATCCAACTCCTTAGCCTTCACATTCCCAATCAAACTCAACCTCTCCTTCAACAAACTCATCCCAGCCACCGGAGCAACGAGGGAGGGGAAGCTCGCCTTCATATTATCAAAAGACGCATTAATGTTCGGATACTTGGACCAGAAATCCCCTCCTTCGCCATCCCCTCCTCGCTCCACAACCACATCCTCATCCAGCTTCTTCTTCACATCCACACTTTTCCCCCAAATTTTCTTTGAGAGGACGAACGCCATATCCTCGTGAGGCTTCGAGAAGACAGGGTCAGAACCCTTGTCTCCCTTCTTCAAAGCATTCAAAAACCTCTTTTTCATCCTTGTAATCTTAGACCTCAGCTGATCCCTCGAGAAATCCACCTTCAATTTCCCCTTTATAAAGCTGTAAAACGCCCCCATATCGGCGCTAGGGCCGGACCCCTTGGCAATTTTGAATTCGATCATCCCATTCAGCACAGCGATCTCATCCTCATTACTCCACAGCCTGTTGATACACCCCACCCCACCCCCTCCGGCCGGAGTGGAAACCGATTTCTTCTCCTCAGCTCGCAAGCTCTTAAAGCTGCTCAACGAATCCCCCTCAATCTCGCCACGACTGCGCTTCGATGAGGAGACGGAGGCCTTGGTGATCGGCTGCATCACGTAACTAGAAGGGGAGCCGTCCGAATCGGTGTCGGAGGCCGATCTCGGATCGAATTTGGGGGCGGGGATTGGGGAATTGAGATTTTCTAGGGTTGGTCGATTTTGGGGTTTGTCGAAGGAGGAGACGGCCTCCGTTTCGTCGTCGGACGAATCTGTCTCGGAAGATTGGGGCCCTGATTCTTCTCTCCCATCATCTTCTTCCTCTGAGGATGATTCTTCACTCTCATTCTTATCTTTGGAGGGCTGTTGAGAGAGAAAGGATGATTTGGGAGCCATGGTCTTCCCTTTGCTTCTGTGTGATGAGAAGATGGCAGTAGGGTTTCAAATATTTATATTCGGGAATTTTATTTCATTTTAAGTAAGTCGATTTTATGGTAGATAATCCAACACAAATCTACATAATAAATGTCTTAGTTTTTGAAATTTTAAATGATTAGTTACTGCTTTTTTAAATGCAAAACAAAAGGTGTATACGTTCCTAAATTGGGTTAATATTTAATTTAATGTTACTACTGACAAATGTTAGCTACAAATCTAGTATACATTGTTTTCACTTAACTTAATAGGAAGATTCAATTAAATTTAAAACATAGTTATAAAATCTAGCCAATATCTGTACTTGTTGTATCAAGTCAAGCAAACCATACGAGCCGTAAATATTGTTCATTGAATACATGTCTGAATATTGATACTTGATACGTGTGATGAAAGCACACAAGGATTAGTAATTTAGTCATATTTTAATTATAAATTAGTAATCAATCAATAGGTTTATTAATTTTCGTACTGATCAAGTTCCAATTCGAAACACATTAGGATGAATCATCAAATTTGTATCTTGCTAAATTATTGTGTCAGTCATAATTTAATCAACTCCACAACTTATAGGGTCTTGAAAATGGTCAAACATTAAAATCTTGAAAGCAAAATAGAGATGAACAAATATAAAAAGAAGCCAAGGGCATAGCCAAATTGGTTAGGATTGAATATAGACAACAGATAATTAATTAAAGTATACATGACTCATGAGAGAGAAGCTATACATTCTATAATAACAAAAAACTTCGGATCCATGTGAAAAATGTTAAGGTTTTGAACCTCTTAGCAACCTTTTCTTCTGCATATGCTCAGATCTCTTAACATTGGGATGTCTTCTGTCATTGTGGCTTCTCATCATCCTCGTCGAACGATCCTGTTAGACGATGAAGTTTAGAAAGTACAACATGTTCAATAGTGAGCCCTAAAATAAATGCATGACGTGTGCATGTACTACATCAAACCATTAATGTTGTCAACTTAAATTGTGGTTTAACTCTCATGCATTTGCACTCATGAAAGTTGGACCTCACCAACAATTTTTTCCATTTTCCTAAAAATGATAGGGACCAACTATTACATGTCACAAATTCAATAGGCTAGTGTGGTGCGCATATACTTTGTTTATAAAAATAATGTCTATATTTATTATGGGATGGAGGGAGTATTTAAGAACTTCCCACGTTTTAAAAAATCATTTCACCTCTCCATTTTTGCATACCTCGGGGAAAAGATTAGATTTCATCGTCCGAGTTGAATTCACCGTCAATTTGGCGATCCCTCATTTCCGGAAAGAGACGCGACTGCATCTCATGCGTCGTCTCAGAGGCCGGGGGCGACCCTTGAGACGGCGAAGGCGATAATGATGGTGTGAAGGCATCTTTTCTGTGCGTCTTAGGCAATTTTATGGAGCTCTTCACGTCTTGGCATGCCTTGTCCACCATCGCTAAGAAGTCCCGGACGATCAAAAAGAGACGCCCCTCCTCGTCCTTGCCCGACTGACCGTGGAAGTAGTCCCCAGTGCTCTTCACTAAGTTCATCACTCTCTCCCTCTCCTCCGCAAGCCATGCAGCGTCGCTCTCAAACTGGTTAATGATTCTCGTAAGAATGTCAAGAAACTTGCTATCTTCATCCAAGCTACTCATTTCGTTCTCAAGAAATTCTTTCGTCTTGAAACGGGACTGGCTGAGTTTGGTCACGTACTCACTTATGATGTCACGATCAATCACCGCTGCCTTTTTCACGTTCAAGAGACCATTGCAGAGGCCAGAAACTTCTTGAAGGCCGAGGCTTCGGTAGTAATCTTCTGTGTTTTGGGAAGCATCATCGTTAAGATCATTCGTCCTCACACTGGACAAGCTCTTGCTCTCCCTCATTCTACGAACAGCTCTTACTCCTTCTCCACGGATTATTTCGTGGACGACAAAATGCAGTAGCGTGGTCTTCCCATCTGTTCCTTTAACATCAGATAATTTCAAGAGCGTGTCGAGCTTGAATGCCTGAGCACCACCGCGGTAGGTTCCATCATTCATTCTGTTGCCAGTTTTCAGAACAGCTTCCAAGAGTTTAAGGAAGAGTCGGCTGTTTCTGAGCTCGTCACATGCTGCCTGAAAATGGTATTATAATGTTCATTCACACAAAGACACCAAAAACAGAACAAAAAATACACAGGAACTAAACAAGCACTACAATGCATGAGTTGAGCGACATGTTTTTTACGGATGTAACTCACACACACACCTACACCCACGCACATCCAACCCCTAGTCTACTTATTGGAGGGGAAGTCTATTACAAACTGAGTTGTGCTTCGTTGTCTCAAGCAACATGTTTTAAGAGCTTTCAAAAATGTCAAAACGAATGGTAATCAAATGCATTTATAAGAATATTTGGCTCATAATGAATCATCAGATTGGTGTAACTTACATATCAAAATAAAAGATTCAGAGTTAGCTAAATCAAACCTAAGTATTCAATCACCTCACAGAATTCAAAAGTGATCTCATATGTTAGGAAGCCTTTTATAAGAATTCATCATAAAATATATACAAACCTCTAAAGTTGTTAAAGATTGTTTGACTGAAGTGAAATCCTCCTGAAACGTGCTTACAAACAACAATGATTCCAAACGTTTAAAGGCAAATGGGATTTCAATCAAGGCCTTGAGGAATCTCTCAGCCGGACCAATTAGAGATAGATCTCCTGTATATAACCTAAGCTTGAGTTCTTCCTCGGCTGTTGGTGCCATTTTCAACAGATTTTGGATGAATTCTGATGGAAGCTCATTACCTTAGTGACAAACACACAAAATTTAGTCATGTTATATTTGATATGCACATCATTTTATTTCTTGTAAACTAATTGCCCAAAATCTGATAAACACACACCTTCTTTGAGTGCATCACAAACTTCTTTTGATGTCACATTCAATGCTTTTAAAAGAATTGCCAAGTTCTGTGCTTTTTTAGGATCAATAATATGAATAAACTGATTAGAAGAGTCAGCTAACGTTGATTCTTTTCCTTTTTGTGTCTTTTGATCAGCTGCTGCATATCCAAACAAAGCTTCCATCATCTCCTCATCAAATCTGCAAGTTTTGGAAATAGTTACACGATTAACATAACGAATGGGGAGGCGACAAATCTAGGCAATGCAATGTAATGCAAGTACTTACTGAAAAGAACCTGCTTTGATCTCATGCCAGACCATCGAATGATCCGGGCTTGCCATTACTTTGTCCCAGAAGAATGGCTTTAACTTGGCTTTGGGAGCCATGGAATCGTCTGAAGCTATGGAGTCATTTGTTGAATTATGTCGATGATGGGGTCCCATCGGGGGAGGTTTTCCAGGTGCATTAGGCGGTGGACGAATGCCTCTAGGAGGCGGTGGAGGAGCTGGACCTCCAAATACCGGTGGAGGAGGTGGTGGTGCCTTTGCCAGTGGAGGTGGTGTTGGTGGTGTAGGTGGTTCTGTAGCTCCTCCCACCACCCCTACTGTTCCTGCTGCGGGTGCTCCTATTATCCAATTGGTACTATCACCACAACCAGTTGTTGATGTAGCAGCAGCGGCAGCTGCCGCTGCTCTTCCTGGGGGAAGTGGTAACGGGATTTTAGCGTAAGCCTCCCCATTATCGTCTATCCCTGGAGATACAGCTTGAGAAGCAGCAACTGAATTTCCAACAGATGAAGTTGCCTTGAAATTGAAACTACTTCGTGTACCCATTGGGCGATTGTTATCTATCGAACCTGGAAAGTTATCTCAGCTATGAAGAAACGAAGACAATTTCATGATATAAAACACCACCACAGCTGTATTATACCTGGGGAATCAGTACTGTTGAGGTTGAGAAGAGGCTTGTCGTCTTTTTGCACATTTTTCTGCTCATCATCCCTCGTATCTTTATTTATACATAGAAACAAAACTAGTGTTGCAAGAGCAATTCCTGCCATTGAACTTGCAATCACAGCACCAACAAGATATATTCGATTATCATTAGCATTGTCTTGTGAAGCCATCACTATAAACTTTTTCATATCCACGAAAGGATAGTCGAGCTCTGACTGTGAATAGGATTAGTTGAACTCAAACTGTGAGGGATAGTGCGGATTTGATAATTCTGAAGTAGGTGAAGATGGCGATGTAGAATCCGAAGCAATTTGTAAGATTCGTATGCCACCTTTATGTCTCAAGTACCTTCTTGGAATACTAGCCCAACCAAGATACAAATTTTGGCATTCATCGACTAAAATCCTTTGCTCGTTGTTCACGATTTGTAGCACGGACTTTCTTTCTCTCGATCATTTAAGATTTGTTATCTTCTCCTTTGGAAGGAGGTCGACTATACCCTTCTGTATATTCCTATTAATTGACAAACTCGAACCAAATTCGCCTCTGCTGTCAGCTGTAGCAGTTGAATGAGATAGACCTGAATCTAAGTTCTTAGCAGCTCCAGTGCTATATCTCAACTTTTCACTGCAATCCCAAACTTGTCTGGCCTGTCAGAACATACGGAAAAATTTGCCTAGTCACACTGATTTTATAGATACCTAAGTTGAGAAAACACAATCTCCCTATAATCAGGTTCAAGTAAATTCAAAAGTAACTCGTGTTAAACATTTCACAACGATGTGTTCGTTTCTATATAGCCGTGATCGAGTGGAGCATGGAGCTTTAAAATATTTTTCTTGACGATGATATAATAGCATTTTCCCTCAATATAGTAATTTTACATAACAACACATACAATGCAGAACCAGAAGCAAAACATCTTGTATCTACGAAAATGCAAAATCACCTAAGAAAAACTAAGCAGAAAATTTTGCAAAATAACGATTGATTTTCAAACCATATGATGATTGATAACCTGAACTTCACTGTCCCAAGAGTTTTCCCCTAATTCCGTCCTTCCATCCGAATCAATCGCTGCAAAAACACAAAGAAAAACAATAAAAATGGCCACAAATCTGGGACCTATTGCTTTCTCAAACAATCAATAATACATTTCACAAAGAGTTGCCTTCCTCATTTTGATTGAACTCAAACAACAAGGACACGCATAGCCCCCCATCTAAAGGTAGCTATGCATGCGCAATTGGAAAAACATGTAATCCGATAAAATAAAGAATATTTTGATTTGTTTATTTGGGGGTTGAATTGAAGGTCACAAAATTCCCAACAATGCTTTAACACCCAAAATATGAGTGTACCTCTTCGTAACGGTACCCGGAAAACTGACCTTTTTTCCCTTGGGCGACCAAAGTGAAGAAATGGGGGAAAGTTGAGCCGTTTATCTGGAAACTGGAGGCAGATTGACGGAGGTGTGAATCGGATAGGGTTCTTAGTGCGATTTGTGAAGAGGGGGAAAGAGAAATCAAATTTTTGTTTCGTCAATGCAGCATGTAATTCGGAGGTGAGGTGGAGAAAGAAGCAAGACAATTTCGATGACAGAGAGAAACGCGCCAAATAGACAAATTATAAAATACAATTATGAATATACATTACCATAGAATACTAATCTATCACTTAATCAAGCTTAAGTGAAGAGGCCCATTTTAATTTATTAAATAAATAAATACTGAGTTGTTATATTTATTTAACCAGCTTGATTCAGATTCTAAAAGATTATGTGTTTGTGAACGGCAAGTTTGCGTTTGTAGTGTTCAAAAACGCAAATATTTGGAGACGATTCATCAATACAAAATTGGTTTTCTATAATTTATGTACATGTGAGATTGATTTTCAACATCCTAAAGTCATTGGGAGCGATGGGCTCTTGATATGGTAGAAGTGTACGATGTTGATTATGCAACTGTAGTATGAACGACTCGATTTACAGACTAATGATTGTCTCCACAAATCAACACAATTCTGTTCAGCATGTTTATGTCCCCAATCACATGCTCCATGAGAAGCTTCTATGAAAGGTCACCCAGTCCAGAATTGCTTCAGTCTAAGCACGATTAACTTAGAGTTCTTATGAGATGAATGTTAGAAAAGAAGATGAATCTTGTTAATATGCATAGCATCTATCAAATTTGTTAAGTTTTCATTGAATATGCAGTCTCATACATGTAAATTTTTATAATTTCTCGGTGTGTTTCGATTCATTCATGTCTCCCTCTGTTACACAAGTAGGGGCCGCTCCTTGTCTGTGCACTACGTACCGACGTTCACTCCCTACGAGTCACTCCTTGTCCATATGCAACGAAGCTCAGTCCCCACTTTAACCCGAATGTTATACAGAGGATCGTCAGAGTAATTCGATGAGTACCTCCATTCCATGTGTGAGGAACTTTTGTCGCTGGGTGTGGAGGCTTTCTGTGACATATTTGAGAAGACTGTTCATAGCCGATGTCCAGTCGTATATAAAATTGCACAAAGTTCACGACTGCCTGACATACTAGGAAATATTGATTGTATGCATTAGGCATGAAAAAACTAACCAACTACTCCACTTATATAGTATCAGCAGCCAATCTCAAAGGGGCACCACGTCTTTTTCGAGAGTATATGCCCCGCCAAACTTCCATCCAACTCTAATAAGATATGATCGAAGAAAATTGGGGATATAACAATGAGGTTTAAATTTAGTAATTTAATTTAGAGATATTGACACGTAATATCATGTAATTTTCACAAAAGTTGGTTTTTTTCCACGAACTATGAAATTGACAAATAATACCACGAACTTTATCCTGAGTTTGTTATTTTCCACCAATGAAAAAATTCCGGCAAATAATATCATAATACAGATTTTTTTCATAATTTCTCGACAACAACTTCGAGAGTTTCAAGATTTTCAATATTTGAGAATAGTTTTTCTTGAAGCACACTCTCTAAATTTGTTCTTTAATCTATTATGAATATAGCCGCAATTTTTTTACCGCTGGGAAATAACAAACTTGGAGTAAAGTTCATGATATTATTTGCCAATTTCAAAGTTCATGGAAAAAATCCAACTTTTAGAAAGTTTCATGATATTAGGTGTATCACTTTAATTTAATGTAAATTTTATAATTTTTTATTTTAATTATATGAAATTAAATTTAATTAGGTTAATCGTTTGTTTATATTTTTAAATAATTCTAGTTGAGGCTGAAAATGAATATGAAGATTCCATTGCAAATGTTGTGGTTGAAATAGAAAAAACGTTGACATATTGATAGCTGAAAAATGGAATTACTTGGCTAAGAAGGACTGAATATTTGGTAAGCATTGTGGATCCCTAAATTTGATAAAAGTGATATTCTCAACAAAATAATAAACATAACTTAAGACGACTGTAGCCTGAAATCCTCAAACGATGACGTATAGCCTAAAATCCGAAACGGCGACGTATAGTGCATTGAAGCTCCATCTCCGATTTCAGCTAATCCATCAATGGAGAAGCACGTTCAGAGACTCCTCAATCGAATCTCTATCGCCGCCGTAATCGTCGCCACGCTGCTGCTCCTCCTTCTTTCAATCCAAACACCGCGGACCTGCTTCGATCCGTCCGATCCGAACCCGAAGCCGCACATGCGATTCCCCAAATCGACCTGCGATTTCAAACCCCGCGCCTACACCACCGTCGAGAAGCGCAACCGCCGCATCTGGTCCACCAAGGCCTGGGCCGTCGCCGTCGCCTCCTACGCCTCCTTCTTCGAAACCCTCCGATCGCGAAACCACATCGCGAACCACTCGCATGTCCTGGTCGTCTCCGCCGGTCCGGGGCACGCGGTCCGCGCCCTCAGGGACGCCGGCGTGGATGACGTGACGGGGGTGGAGCTGGTGGAGTCGCCGCCGCTGGTGAGCCGCGCGGATCCGCACAATCTGCCGTTTTTCGATGGGATTTTCGATCTAGGGTTTGGCGCGTATCTGGATCTGGCTCTCTTCCCGGCTAGGTACGTGGCGCAGATTGAGCGGACGGTTAGGCGCGGCGGCGTCTGCGTGGTGGCCGTGGCGGAGTGCGGCGCGGAGGAGGTGGCGGAGATTGTGAAATTGTTCCGGAAATCGCGGTTCATCGATGCCGAGAGCGTGGTTTTGGCCGGGGAGGGGAGGACTAGAATCGTTATGGAAGTTGAGAGTTAGCTACTGAAACTCTCTTCTCTACTTTTTTTTTAATCAATTCTTTCTGTAAATTGTTGTTTGTTGTCTTATCTTTCACATTTGAAAATCGAAATGCCTTAATTATATGAAAAGTGATGAATCAATCGTTCTTTGTAAAATTGAATCACTTTGCCACTTTAATCCCCTTTGAATATTGCTTAGGAAAGTAATTATGTTGATTGAGATTGCATTAAGATTCTAGCTTCTTTGTGTGTGCATAATGAAAAATTAAGTATATTGATTGTTAGGTTGTGTTCATGGATTGAAGCAAGATTCTTAGGTAGCTTGGTGAGCTGAATTTCATAAGTTCAGTTTTCTATTAATTCAAGAAAACTAGTATTCCTAATGTTCTGTCAAGAAACCTTGAGAATTCTATGAAGCTGATAGACATAGGATGCGTTTAGTTATGACTAGTAGCCTAGATTGATAAAAATCGTATTGGTAATCTGTTGTTTAATAAGATGGATGGGTATACTTTGGAATATCCTCTTGATTTTTATGTAGCATTGAAAGAGTATGATTGAAGAAATCCTAGTGTTGAGGATAAAAATACTCAATCCTGTATCTCATCAATCGTGAAAGTAAACGCCCCTTAGTGTTTAGCTCGTTGCCAGAAAACTGGCTTGAATGCTTCAAGCCTTATCCCGGTTTATTCATAATGGTGATTGGTGAGATCTCTCGATTAGTATTCTGGTTTAGTTGCCAAACACTCCTCATATTTTGCAGATCTTTAACCTAATCTGCAGGTTGTGCCTTTTCTATTTGCTTTTCCCCTTCTGGAAGAGTTTTGGAAATTTTATTTTGAATCTATTTTAATACGGCCGTTGAAGTTGGGTTTGGTTCTCATCCTTGATTTGTTACTTTACTTACTTTGAAATGTTAGTTTTTTTACAGATGAATTTGAATTGATATAGTTAGGGATGTCAATCTAGCCTGAAAACCCGCGGGTCGACCCAAATAACCCGGTAAAATCATAGGGTTAGGGCCGGAAAATTGGAACCCAAATACATAACCAGGCTACACGGGCTGACCCGTTTGGGTCGGCGGGTTATGCGGGCTGGCCCGGGTGGGTTGCGGGTTAGCCCATGGGTTGAGCATTTAAAAAAATATTATCAAATTTTGGGTTTATATACTTATATATATGAAATATATATGGCATATGAACCTATATATGGTAATTATGACTTCTTTCTCAAATTAAAAATTAGGTTAAATGAAATATAGACTATAATAATATCATAATATGTACTCACATAATCACATTAAACTCCATAGAATTTATTTTTTGACATACTATTATCTATACTATATTTTTTAACTTCTTAGAATTTATTTTTCGGGTACAATTAAGAGCGTTATTTAACTCCTTTTGAAATGCATGATTTCCATTTAATTGTCATTTAATTGTATTCAGATTCACACGTGCTACTAATTGAACGATATGTTTATGTATTTTGTTTCAATTTTCAGTAGCTATTATTTTCCTTCTCTTGATCACTTTGATAATACTTCACTTTACGACAATCTGTTTTTTTTACAAGTTAGAATATTGAATTGGATAGAAAGTAACAAATAAGATCACTTCTGACCTGAATAGCCCGTGAGTTAGCTCGAAACCCGAAGAGTTAGGGTTATGGCTAAAAATTTATAACCTGAAAAATCCACAGCCCGAATAACCCGCACTCAAATAGCCCGACAATCCGAGTGGGTTGGCCCGAACCCGAGCGGGTTAGCCCAATTGACATCCCTAGATGTAGTGTATTACTTTGCTTACCTTTTTTCTTTACACAATGTACACAGGATTGCTTTCCATGACTTGAAACATCAAGAATTTGTCCAATATTGTGATTCTTGATGTTATTAGATTCTAGAGATATTTTTTTTTTTGAGAATTTGAGATGAAATGATTCTTTGTAAATTTGGTGCAATTTGAAGTCTGCACATTTGTAAGATTTTATTAATCTATCCCCACTTTATGAGTTCATTGGCAAAGTGGAAAGGCTTATTTTATTTTCATGTTTTTTTGTAAAATTGTAGTAGGAAATATAGGAAATGGATGCCAGATGCGTTTTTGGCTCATTCTTTTCATGAGTTGAAAATGTAAAGTTTTCTATAGTTCCACTATTATGTTGGATTGGTATGAGGAGAAAAAGGAAAGAAGCATGCCCCAAGTTGAATCGTGTGATATAATCCCATGAAGTGAAAAATAGTCAACTCATTTCCTTTGTGTGGTGAAACTATCAACACTACTGGAATATTGGTAGTTAATGAAAATAGTAGGAGTAGTACTACTATAGAAATCAATTTTAAATTAATGCGAACAAACACTAGATCTCCACTTAAAATTACTTAAATAATCAAATGAATATAATAAGCGCATCATAGATTCACAATCAATCATCATTTATCAACATTCATTTTGTCTGGTCAATAAAACTTTCAGCACCTAAAAAATGAGTACATCGTCAAAAATTTCTGCACCCCCCGCAAAATTCACGATCAAGCACGTACTCATATTTACCCAATAATTAATTTCAATGTCAGTCGTGATAATTCTATTCAATTTAAAAGCAAAATAAAAACTGAATTTTTTATTTGTGTAGTTATTAGTCAAAGTTAATGATAATCCGAGATAAAAACTAAAAAGGAATGTAGTTGATTTCAACATGAATCTGTTACTAATATTTTGCAAACAAACATCATCTCCACTTAAATTTGCCTACTCATCTATCCTTTGTCCTCACGAGTATCTAAACCATACGCAATTTTTATTTAAATTCAATAAAAAAACTGTATAGAAATTTGGTGATCACACTATAAAATCAACTGAATTGAAGAAAACAAGTAGATACACAAACATACATTCCATTTCTATCAACTCATAAATTAAGAAAAATGTGCTACGTCAGATCTTCGTCTTCATGGTGGCGATTCTCGTCCTCACACACGCTGCTCAGGCATCACGGAATTCGTAAAAAATGCAACTCCGATTCGTGCACGGACACCGCTCCAATCGTCTTCAATCCGCCGCCGCAGAGTCAGAGTTCCGCCGACTCCAACATTGTCTCCTAGTTTTCCAGATTTATCACCGGCATTGTCTGATAATCCGAGTCCTAGTGTTCCAGAGTTGTCCCCGCCTCCGCCTCCTCCTCCTCCTGCAGTGATCTCGGCGACTCCGCCTAATCCATGAACTATTCATGATTCTGCTCTTTTTATTCCTTTGTTGCTTATTAATTTGACAACGCCTTTTTTTAATATTCTGATTATATTTTTATCCAATAATTGCAACTCACAGAATTGAATTTTTGTTTCTACTAAAAGTCTAAATCATACTGATTTTATGAACGTTGGTTTTAAATTATTGAATTTGTACATTATTTTCGGAAGGAGTAGTATAAATAATTAATTGAGATATTTGTTTGGTATGTATATTTAGATATCTTAAAATATTTCAGATTTTATTTGCCAAAATAACTTGATAAATGATGATGTCTTTCGTTGCTACTTGATGTATTAATTTAACAGAAAAAGTTTTGTTACATGTAATTTAACATTAAATTTTACTAGTAAACAATAGTATTATGCTGAACACAATTACTAACTTATCAAATCAAACACGAGATTAATGCCACTAGCTATCTGCTAAAAAACAATCTAATAATCAAACATATCATATCTTATTCCGCACTAGCTAGAGCATGTATATGAGTATATCTGCTAAAATACATTAATAATCAAACATATCACCTCTGATTCCATGCTAGCTAGCTAAAGATGAGATGAGGTATAAAAGCCTCAAAGATTGAGAAAAGGGTAGATTTCATATCTTATGTTACAACTCCCACCAACAACCCTACCACCTTCCCTCCCCTCACAACACAAAGGCAACTCCCCCACAGCATCATCCAAACATTTCTTGCAATCAGCCTTTGACAAATCTCTACTACATTGAGCCATCCCATAAATCTTCCCATTCCCAATCCCATCAAAATCCACTTCCCCACTCGCAAACATCTTCTTCGACTCCGACGCCTCTCCCCCCACCTCGCTCAGCAAATCCCTCGTTTTCTGGCTGAACTCATCACCGCTCACGTTCCTCAGATTCCACATGTAGAATCTGTTTTGGTCGTCGATTTTGCCAAAGAAGTCGCTGTCCGAGTACTTGAGGTAGCAGTTGTCATACCAAACAACTGCTGCCTTGTTGCTGGGACAGCGGCTCTGGGCCGCTGGCCCGGCCTCTGCCACGCACGCGGCGCAGTCTTTGGCAGAGACGTCGCCGCGGCAGAGGGCGAGGCCGTAGACCCGGGCTCCGGGCAGGCCAGAGACGGCCTGGCCGAAGCCCGTTGGAGGAGTCTTGAGGTAGAGCTGGCCGAGGGTGGTCTTGAGGTTTGTGGAGTAAGGGGTGTTTGCGGTGTAGTTTTGGGAGGTGGGGCATATGGTGAAAAGGGGGTCGAGGGAGAGTGTGGTTTGGAGCAAAAGTGAGAGAGAGAGGGTTAGGAGTGAGAGAGAGATATGGGAATCCATGTTTTGATTTGTGATTTGAGGTTGGAGCATTGTGGATTTATATAGTAAGTTAGTTATGAAAATATATGTGTTTGTGTGTTTTTGAGATGATTGATTCTAATAGTTGAAAATGCTGACTTTTTTAGGTTTGAATTTGTAGTGTTGCTTTACCTAAATACGAAGTCTTAAGAAGGATTCAAGATACTAGGGATTTACATTTCGTGCCATTTTGTATAATCCAGAACTTTTCTTAATGCATATATTAATGCTTAAATAAATTATAAACTCGAGGTTGGCAGACATGCACCATCAAATATACACTAATTTATATGGATGAAGATATTCTATTGAAATAAAATTATCGCTGTAAATTGCTTCCTTTTTATTAGAAAAAGTTGAATATAAACACACTTTAAATCCCAAATTATTAGTAATGGAAAAATACCTTACTTAACCTATAAAAAATGTCACGTGATTAATTTTAAGCCTCCTGATATCAAGAATGTTACAGTATAATTATAATTAAATTTTTTAAAAAAAACTATCACCTCCACACCCAGTATCCAACTTCAGGCCAAGTCGTTTAAGTGCGTATTTGCGATGTCATTTATTCTTAGTATTGAAAAAAAGATTCGCATCATCATGTTGAATTAATTGAAATTTGAAATCCAGTTTTGTTCTGATTTAATTTCTAGAATGTATGATCCACAATTCTATAAGTTGGAAAGTTCTCAACTACGACTTTGAGAGGGTATTATGGTAAACTTCCTTTCAACTTTTCAATATGTGAGAAATCAAGTGGAAGCCTATATGAGCTATAACGCTAAGTTTGAAAATTAAAAAATACAATTCGCGTCGGAGATGAAGAGGTCACCCACAGCCACAAGATAGTATGGAATAAAACCAATTTTTAAATTAAATGCCAGTTTTGACAATTTCGACGTTATATTTGACATTTTATAATGTTCTTATACATTATCAAATACGTTGACTGAATATCAAATTTTGGAAACTTCTATTTTAGTACTTTACTCCCACCATCCCACAAGAATATGCACTATTTCTTTTTTAGTTCGTCCCACAAGAATATACATTTTCTAATTTTGGAAATGTTGGTTTCTGGACTTACAAGAAGGAATACAAAGAGATAACTGAATCGAAATTACAAAGAAGATTCGAAACAAATAAACTGAAAAGGAAATAGCCGAGTCGAGGAGGCCTCTTTCCGCAAGACGAGATACGCCCCGGTAGTGCTCTTCGGATTGGCGTTTCGTCCCCAAAGATAAACTAGAATGGCTAGCCTATTTATAGGCTCGGTCCACTGTAGGGGTCAACGCAGACCTTGATGGCTGTCATCTATGCCAGACGTAAACGGTCGTCGGTTACGAGCCGTAACGTTCGGGCGTTACGAGCCGTTACACGCTCAGAGCTAGAGAGGCTGAGTCTAGAAGCTTCTAGATTCGTTCACGACGTGGACTATCAAGTTATGTAGATAATGCTAGAATGGCTAGCCTATTTATAGGCTCAGTCCACTGTAGGGGTTAACGCAGCCTTGATGGCTGTCATCAATGCCAGACCGCAACGGTCGTCGGTTACGAGCTGTAATGTTCGGGCGTTACGAGCCGTTACACGCTCAGAGCTAGAGAGGCTGAGTCTAGAAGCTTCTAGATTCGTTCACGACGTGGACTATCACGTGTCAGCCACGTTGGCTTATCGCGTCATACTAAAGAACTAGACCCACTAGACTTGAGCCAAGCCCGCAACTAGGCCCAAGCACCAAGCCCACGACCAGGCCCAAAGAACAGCCCAAAGACCAATTGCCAAGTCCAAGTCCAAGTCCAAGGACACGGGCACGGGCGCGGGCTCGGGCTCGGGCTCGAGGCTCGCGGCGGGGCGGGCGGCGCGCGCGTGTGCGCGCGTGTGGACTCTTACAGCCCATCTTAGTCCACTATAATTATTACATGTAATAATCCTTCTTATTAAATACTAGTTTAATAAGGTTGTAACTTCCAATGTGGGATAATTAACTCTCTTAATTATTCCCTAAGCTTCTCTCATAGCTCATTAAATTTGCAATTTTGCACAACTTTAATCCATTATTTCTCACTCACCGGGAATCGGATTTGAGAAAATAAATATACCACGGTCATCTACTCCGAACGTAGATCGACACTATATTATTTAATTTCACAAAAATTAAATATCTCGTTGAAATTATAATTGGTCAAAGTTCATTGACCGACCATAGTGTTAGTATGCCTTGAATTTGTATAGGATTAGGTTTCCTAATTGGGATATGATTATGTTTCCTAGGCCCAGTTTGTCTAATGTGTGCCTATATATATGGGAGTAGAGCACATAATCTGTATCTGAAAATCGCAGTCATAATACAATTTGTTCTCCGTTTTTGTCCTTGGACGTAGCCAACATAACGTTGGTGAACCACGTAAATTCTGTGTCTATTTACGTTCTTTTGTTTCTCGATTCACAATTGTCCTATTTGTCATAACAAACTGGTATCTAGAGCATTGGTTTTCGAACTAGGGTTTTGAATTCCGCTGTGAGGGTTTTGTCCGGTAAATCGAGATGTCTGCTCTGGATGTGAAGGTTGACAAATTCACCGGGAGAAATAGTTTTGGTTTATGGCAGATCAAGATGCGATCTCTGCTGAAGCCGGAAGAAGAATTGGCCTTGGTTGCGGATGAACAACCACACTGTAATGATGTGTGGATTTTGGATTCTGGAGCGTCATATCATCTCTGTCCTCACAGGGAGTATTTCAACACTAGGCATGTTCCACAGATGACGAAGAATCTGATATCCCTGAGTACATTTGATAGTAAGGGGTTCAGTTTCAAAGGTGAAGGTGGAGTAATGCGTATTTTGAAAGGTTCGAAGGTGGTTCTGACAGCTTTGAAACGGGGTACCTTGTATGTTCTGAGAGGTTCCATCGTAGCAAATTCTGCTGATATTGCATCATCCGAGGTTGCAACCAAGGATATGACCAAGCTGTGGCATATGAGGCTCGGTCATATGGGAGAACGTGGCATGAGAATCATGTCGAATCGTGATTTTCTTTTGGGCCATAAGGTGCAGAAACTTGATTTCTGCGAACACTGTGTGTTGGGGAAGCTTCATCGCAGCAAGTTTCCAAAGAAGGGTGTTCATCGAACGAAGGGGACACTTGACTACATTCATATGGATTGTTGGGGTCCCTCACGTGTTGAGTCTATTGGAGGACACAAGTATTTTGTGTCGATGATTGATGACTACTCGAGAATGACTTGGGTGTTTATGATGAAGCATAAAGGTGAGGCATTCAAGAAGTTCAAAGAGTGGAAGACTCTAATTGAAAACCAGACTGGGAAGAAGATCAAGCGATTGAGAACAGATAACGGTCTGGAATTTTGTTCGTCTGAGTTCGATGAGTTTTGTAGGAGTGAAGGGATCGTTCGCCATCACACCGTTAGACATACACCACAACAGAATGGTGTGGCAGAACGCATGAATCAGACGTTGTTGGAGAGAGCAAGATGCATGCTCTTCCAAGCCGGTTTGACTAGGAAGTTTTGGGCAGAGGCAGTAAACACGGCTTGTTATCTGATCAACCGTGGACCTCACACTGGCATTGACTGCAAGACACCGTACGAGGTATGGTCTGATTCACCTGCAGATTACTCTATGTTGAGAGTTTTTGGGAGTACTGTTTACTATCATGTGAGTGAAGGTAAATTGGAGCCAAGAGCTAAGAAGGGAGTATTTGTTGGTTATGGAGATGGAGTTAAGGGGTACAGAATTTGGTCATCTTCAGAGGGTAGAATTATTCTCAGTCGGAATGTGGTATTTGATGAAAATTCTATGCTTAACTCTACTGTGAAGTCTATTGCTACAGAGGATTTGGATGGTGTTGATGAACAGGTGGAGCTGCAAGTCACTCACGATGTGAGTGAATCACAACTCCAAGGTGGAGAAGATCAACACACTACTGCTGAAGCCGCCGATACTTCTAGTTCGGATGTTCATCCACAAGCTCGTCAGAGAAGCATTGCTATTGACAGAGCTAGGAGGACAAATGTGAAGCCTCCGTTGAGGTATGGTTTTGAGGATATGATGGCATATGCATTGCAGGTTGCCAATGAGGTCGAAGATGAGCCTTCGGCAGATGATGAACCACCTACCTACAAGGAAGCTATTTCAGGCAGTGAGCGTGCCAAGTGGCTCGCTGCAATGCAAGAAGAGATAGAATCACTTTTGAAGAACCTGACTTGGGAATTGGTTCCACGGCCTAAGGGGAGAAAGATTGTCACTTGCAAATGGATTTTCAAGAAGAAGGAAGGCACTACACCAGATGAGGGCATTAGATACAAGGCTCGTCTAGTTGCAAGAGGGTTCACGCAAAAGGAGGGGGTTGACTATAATGAGATATTCTCACCAGTGGTCAGACACACTTCCATCAGAGTGTTACTTGCGATAGTTGCACATTATGATTTGGAGCTTGAGCAACTAGATGTGAAGACGGCTTTCCTACACGGATTGCTTGAGGAGGATATCTACATGACTCAGCCAGAGGGATTTGTGGTTCCGGGCAAGGAGGATTATGTGTGCAAGTTGAAGAAGTCCTTGTATGGACTAAAGCAGTCTCCGAGGCAGTGGTATAAGAGGTTTGACAGTTACATGATCAAGCTGGGATTCAGCAGGAGTCCGTATGATTGTTGTGTCTATCACAACAAAGCTGATGATGGTTCTATGGTCTATCTTGTTCTATATGTGGATGATATGCTCATAGCTGCGAAGTCGAAGTCTGAAGTACAGAAGTTGAAAGCTCAGCTTAGTGCTGAGTTTGATATGAAGGATTTGGGTGTTGCGAAGAAAATTCTGGGCATGGAGATTTCTAGAGATAGAGAAAAGAAAAAGCTTTCTCTGTCACAGAAGAGCTACATTGAGAAGATTTTGTCAAGATTTGGCATGTCTGCATCTAAGGCTATTGATACTCCAAGTGCCACAAACATTCATTTGTCATCTGATCTTGCACCGAAATCCGAAGTTGAGGAGGAGTACATGTCTCGAGTCCCGTACTCTAATGCAGTAGGGAGTTTGATGTACGCCATGGTCTGTACTAGGCCAGATATAGCGCATGCTGTCAGCGTTGTTAGCAGGTTCATGGGAAATCCTGGAAAGGAGCACTGGCAGGCTGTGAAGAGGATTTTTCGTTACTTGAGAGGTACGTCTGATGTTGGTCTCATTTATGGAGGTGATACTCACTGTTTAGTGACTGGTTATTCTGATTCTGACTACGCTGGAGATGTCGATAGTAGAAGATCTATGACCGGTTATGTTTTCACTCTTAGTGGTTCTGTTGTTAGTTGGAAAGCAACTTTGCAGGCTGCAGTTACTTTGTCTACTACTGAAGCAGAGTATATGGCATTGACAGAAGCTGCTAAAGAGGGAATATGGTTGCAAGGGCTAGTTGGTGATCTTGGTTTACATCAAGATCAAGCTGTTGTGTTCTGTGACAGTCAGAGCGCTATTTGTTTAGCCAAGGATCAAGTCCATCATGAAAGGACTAAGCATATTGATGTGAGGTATCATTTTCTAAGAGATGAGAAGAGAATTGAGGTGAAGAAAGTAGGTACTGCTGATAATCCTGCTGATATGTTCACCAAGTCGGTCCCGCAGAGCAAGTTCCAACATTGTTTGGACTTGCTTAATGTCATGAGCTGTTAGTTGCCCGTGGAGGGAAAATCTGAGGCAAGAATGGAGAAGTTTGTTCGTCTGGTGTTATGATGATGCGTCTGCAAGGGAGAATTCAAGTCAAGGTGGAGATTTGTTAGTATGCCTTGAATTTGTATAGGATTAGGTTTCCTAATTGGGATAGGATAATGTTTCCTAGGCCCAGTTTGTCTAATGTGTGCCTATATATATGGGAGTAGAGCACATAATCTGTATCTGAAAATCGCAGTCATAATACAATTTGTTCTCCGTTTTTGCCCGTGGACGTAGCCAACACAACGTTGGTGAACCACGTAAATTCTGTGTCTATTTACGTTCTTTTGTTTCTCGATCACAATTGCCCTATTTGTCATAACACATAGATTCCAACAGGAAACACTTTATCTCTAATGAGATAAGACTCAGTCTTCACTAACAATACTTTATTTACTTTTTCTCACTACCTCTCTTTTACTTTACCAATTTTGTATTAAAATCTGTGCCAAACCCAAAGTGCATATTCTTTGGGGACAGATGGAGTACTATTTTTTAAATCAATAATTTCGGGAATTTCTTTTTTACAGTGATAATTTTTGCATATTTATGACAGGCAATGGTAGGGGAGTGTTCGGGTGCCATCACCTCTTAAAATAACATTATACCATCATTCCTAGCCAATCGTTTGTACATGTGGACGAATAATAAGCTGTCATGTGACAAAAAAGGGTAAAAAACACGGCTAGCAATATGCAACACAGTATACAACAATTTTTTTTTCTGCCAGCAATATCCAACACGCTATACAACAATCTATAGATTGTTGTGTAGCGTTTATAATATTGCTGTGTAGCGTTTATAATATTGTTATATATGTGGTGTAACAGTGTCACTTTAGGTGTTGTCATTTTAACACAAACCGACAATGGTAATTATAATCATCAAATAATTTGATTACTTCATAGATAATATTAAGATAATTAAATACAAAGTGAAATTGTATCTAACTGTAAAATGAAGGATTATTTGCCTGTAAATACAAAACTTTCACAATTTTCTGATTTTTCATTAAATTTTATTTTTGAACATAAATACACGAGCTTTGGACTTTTATGATTTTTTCCATTAATCAAAAAATGAAAGTTGATGTGGCTTAAAGTAAACAAAATAAAATTCCACGTCAACTATCTCTCTCCTGTCTGTTTATCTCTACCTCTTTCTTCTTCCCAACCTTCCATCTTCTTTCATATTTCTCTTCAGACGCTGAAAATACATGACAAATTACAACTTTCATCCTTAGATTTTGCTGGAACCAATGCTTCCCATCACCGTTATCATTTTTGTTCAGGTTTACTGTTTACAGTTTACTGTTGTTAGAGTAGTGAAGCATATTGCTTCTTTTGTTGTAGTAGTTATAAATGTTGATTTAAACTTGGATGCTTTGAAATATGAGAACCTTTCATAATAGAAGATTTTATTTATTCTTTGTTTATGTTCTAGTTGAAATGAATACCTTCTCCTTACAATGTAAAACGCAGTAGATCATGTGCTTTTATATTGTGCAAGTTAAGACATGGTTTAATCAAACTATGAGGGTTTGTAACTTTGTATAAATCTAAATAAATATAATTTTAAATTGAAGAATAAAAGTTGTGCTTCATGGTGTGTTTGAGCGATTGATAAAAGAGATGAAAAAGATGAAATTTGGGAAGAAGAGTGATGATAAGGAGAAAAGAAAAGAAGTAGAGAGAATAGAGATATAGCTGAGGTGGAATTTTAATATTGTTAGCTTTAAATAATAATTGTTAGTTTTAAATAATAATATTAAAACTACGTATTTTTGATGTGCCATGTAAGTTTTAATTTGCCACATCAACTTTGATTTTTGATTTAGGAGAAAAATTAGAAAAAATCAAAGTTCATGTATTTATATTAAAAAAATAAAGTTTTGGGAAACAATCAGAAAATTGTAAAAATATGTGTATTTACATGCAAATAATCTAAATGAAAATATTACTCCTACTTAAGTACTCATGTGACTTCAAATTCAGGAAATAACTTTCCTTTTATCAAGTAGAAATACCTCAAAACATTAGGGAATTGAGAACCAAACAATACAATAATCATAAATGCAAGTTAAGATGCTACAAAGCAAATGAGAGAACGAAGAAATGTTTTGACTTGTGATGTAATATCCATGTACCACCCCAAGCCTTTTATAAGCATAAGTTGATGATATAAAGAATTACTACATAATTAATTTGAGAGAAAACACCGAACCTTTTATAAATAAGAGACATACTCCCTTTTTTGCAAATTAATTTTATACAGTAGTATTCATATTATTTCTTAAAAAATCCCCTTTTTATATATGTATAAAATCTTTTTACTTCTCTAATTTTATTTTAAAAAATCCATATAACACTCCTCCTATTATCTTCAAAAACCTTTTTTCATTTTCACTTTCTCTAATTAGCAAAAATAAATAAAATCTTTTCCTTTCCCAAAATTTATTAAAAAATACTAATACTATTTTGACAAAACTTCTCCATACAGATTTTCTTACTCTAATCTCGTAGTATTTCATTTCAGTAACATCAACATACCATATGACTCGCATCATATTTTATTTTACCAGCTAAAATGTGAAACAATAGATTTCTCAAGTCTGGTACCGGTTCGATGTGGTCCTTCTGATATAGTATGAACTAAACTGTTTTATGCATGACAAATATGTTAATTAAAAATCAATATCACTAATTAAAATATGAAATTAACAAAATCTCAGTCTCAATAAAAATCTCAATCCGGTTTCATCTTTTCTTACATGGAATGTCAAATAGATGCTGCTTACATTTTCCCAAAAGAAAAAGGGACAAAATTTTCTTCAGGTTTCCATACAGAAAAAATGTTCAAAAAAATTATATTTCCCTTCCCTTCTTGTGTGTAGTCTCATTATTGAAATATCAGATTGTGGTCTCACTATATTATACTGACATTCTCGCTACAGAAGATACCTTTGCTCTTCTTCGTTTCTGTCTATCTCTCATGCGCACCATAGCCTCAACACCAACTCCATCTTCCAAAACTAGTACATATCATCAAAATCATCATCAACATCTCTACTGCTAGTCTGCTACTACACATGATCTTTGTATATAGTCGTATAACTAACCTGGTGTCATGAGGAATTCCCGCGAGGTCCAGGCAGTGCGGCCCAATAGCCTGATCTGCGTTCTGATCGTTGCCATATTTTACAAGTCAGTGTTATTTTCTACAGAAAAAACTCAGAATACCCTTAGCTAGGCTTGATAATGCAGTGCTCCTTCGGGATCATAGTCATAAGTCTCCCCCGACTTCACAAATCTGCCTTTTACGCGTTTTCTTGTATCTGCTCTAGCCTTCCGCGACGCGTACCTTATTTGTTTGCCGAACCTGCATTCATCAAACACCCCAAAATTGAAAAATCACAATTCATAAGCCAAAACAAATAGTAGAACTAAGTAAGGCATCATTCATGTTCTCCACAAATTGAACAAAACACCACATTATAAGCCAAAACCAGCACAAAATGAATCATCTAACCAAATAGTATTGAAATAATCATAAGCCAAGATAAGTACTATCATTATTGCATCATTAACCTCTGCAAAGAAAATTGAGATATTCTAAGTATACCACACCTAACTCTGCATCTAAGCCGAAATTGTTATACCATTAATGCATCATCCATCTATTGCAAAATCGAAATAAATTCAAGAAGATGACATACGTGCGTGTCTTCTTCTTCGCGTTGTACCTCATCTTTGCCTTATCCCTTGCGTGCGGGCTGCTCATAGCTTCAAAATTTGAGTCCCACCGCGAGTCTCCCGTCAGAAACAACGGTGACAACCCACAATCTTGATACTCAGACACGCTACTCTCCCCCTTAATCAGAGGCAAGCTCGAAGATGCTTGCCCGTTCGCACCAAACCCAAGGCCAATCTCAGGAGGACTCATGAGCACGCCCGAGCTCATGCCCTGCAACAAGCTCGTTGCCCCACCCACCGGAGGCGGCTGCGTCTGCAGCCCAATGCAGTCGTGCTGTGCTGGCATTGACGCCTAATTCATAGTACATTATTTATTACACTTATGATTGAAATAGACGTAAGAAAATGAGGAATTAATTGTTTATACCTCATGAGTGATGTTGGATTCTGCCATAGAATTGTTGTTCTCTAATAGCAATGCAGTTAATCCTCCATCATCACATGGAAATCTTGATTGAGCATTTTGAAACATATCATAGCCACTACCAAAGCTCAAAGGCATCCCATCAATGTCAACACTACACATATCCTCATTCTCTTGCATACAATTCTATTGCAAAGCAGACCAACTCTTAATTAGGTGTTCCATTTGATTAGTATTTCAATGATTTTATATGAAATCGGATGTACCTTGTCGAAAAACATGATATCACACTCCCTGCCATACGTGGACGGCAGAAATTTAGGCGGTGGGGGCGGGGGTGGAGACGGAATAGGCCATGTGCCAAACGGCAGATTAATCTCATTCTCGTTATCACCAAATTCCTGGAGAGTGAGCGGCCACATTTTGTAAAGCTCGGTGACGGAAGGACAGCCATTGTAAAAGTTGTGCTTGGCGCGGCGGGAATGAGAACACCCGCCGCTGTCGCATGCCTCGCAGAGGGAGAGCTTCTCGTCGAGGCAGCGAACAACCGCGGGCTCTGAGGAACAGCGGTCGCAGATTAGAGAGCGGAGGTGGCGGAGCGAGACGGCGTTGGCGGAGTGGACGTAGCTGTCGCACTTGAGGCACAGGGCGGCGCCGTCCGACTTGCAGTACACCATCGCCCTCACCGCCCTGCAAACCTCACACTCAGCCATCTAACTCACTCTCTCAATCAATCAATTTTCTTATCACAAAATTGTCGAATTCTTCATCGCAATTATTGGATCATGTATACAATTAATTATCGGAATTGAAAGTGCGAAGCAGTATAATTTATTGGAAAATAAAAATAATTGACCTAAGAATGGAAGATCAGCCGAAATCTTTATTATGAAAAAAAAAGTGGGAGTGATGAGCCATTTAGCGCAGCAGTAATAACTTCGGAAGGGGGAAAGAACGGTGACTTTAGAGTAGTCGGTATTTATAGTCGAGGTTGTGGGCTTGCGACACGTGGCGGGATGTGAAGCGATGTGGAGTGATGATGAGGTGGACAACAACCTGACCTTTTAACTCGCTCAAGGGAGGCTTATAATCAGGACGCGGTTGGAGAAGCAGATGCCGAATATATATTTATACACTTTTTTCAGTATTAGTATTTGTAGTGCTATATCCAATTTAACCTACTAACTTATCATATTTATTGTTGTAGTAGTACTAGTTTTAAGTTTGAGTGTTTCATAGACATTATTTGACGACTTATTTGTTCTTTTGATCTTATATTAGTGAGTAGAATATTAATTGAGATCGTTTGAAACCAAAGAGTCAAAAGTTGGACATTATTCAAGAATGTACATACAAAATCTTGAACAATTTTTTAAGTACAAGGCATCCACAAAGTTGTGCAGTAATAAGTACTAGTGCATTTACATTATTATTACATTAGTATTACTCCCTCCGTCCGGCAATAAGAGTCCCATTCACCAACGGCACGGGTTTTAAGAAAAGGTTTGAGTGTGTAATAAATGCAGTGTGATAGTGGAATTTGGGACCCACTTAAAGTATTTGTTGATTACAAAGCTTATTCATTTTAATTTCTAGGACAGATTTGATTATTTTTTTTTTAATTTTCAAATTTAATATTTTTAGTTTTAAATTTATTATTCCTAATTTAAATTTCTGAAAAACTGAAAATAAGATGGAAAAACACAAATTAACACAAAAAGCTGGCTTCCATTTCACATATGTAGCGAAAACTGTTCAGATTACAAGGAGGGATTACAAAAAATTTCAGATTCCCTCTTAAACATTTTAGAGGGAAATTTGAACTAAAATTTGCCCTAAATTTCAGAATTTGCAGCACCCCTATAAATACATTAACAAGGCTGCATTTAACACAACCTCCACCAACCTCCCAAAAAAACAAAAAATCCAAACATTTTACATTACCATTTCCCTCAGAAAAGCTTCATCATTGGGATGGAGGAGGGGTCAAGACAGAGTCTACACTTAAGCAGCAGTAGGAAGAACTTGGTGGTGCAATTCCTCCTTAAGCATAGCACTGATGGAGTGCTCATAAAAGGGGCAGTGACGGAGGCGGCAGAGGAGTTTGGCATCAGTAGAAAGACTGTTTACAGGATGTGGAAGGCAGCAAAAGAGCAGATGCAAAGGGGGGAACCTGCACACATGGAAGTAAAAGTTAAAGGATATCAACATTCAGACAAGTTGGACCTAGATGAAGAAAAGGTTAGGAATTTATCTGTGCTTGAAAGGTCTTCCATTAGAAAAATGGCAAATAAATTGTCAGTAAGTAAGAGTACAGTTAGTCAGTGGATTAAGGAGGGTAAACTCAAGCCACATACAAATGCTATAAAACCTGCATTGACTGAAGTGAACAAGTTAGCTAGGTTGAAATAGTGTCTTAGTCAACTTCTACCTACCATATCTGCTGGTAGAGTTCAGTTTCAAAGCATGCACAATATAGTCCACATAGATGAAAAATGGTTCTTTATGACCAAGACAACAGACAGGTACTACCTCTTGCCGGATGAAGATGAGCCATATAGGGCATGCAAGTCAAAGAGGTTTATCACCAAAGTGATGTTCATGTGTGCAGTATGTAGACCAGTATTTGGCCCGGATGGCCAGACCAAATTTGATGGAAAGTTGGGTATTTTTCCTTTCACTGAAGTGGTGCCAGCAAAAAGAAAATCAAAGAATAGGCCTAGAGGCACACTTGAGACTAAACCAATTCCAGCAGTCAATAAGGATGTGATGAGAGACTGCCTAGTCCACAAGGTATGCTACTTTTCCCAACCTATCAGATCTTACCTGTTTATATAAAGATCATCATCTAGGAATATTTACTTTTGGTTTACAGATTGTACCAGCTATTAAGGCCAAGTGGCCAGATTGGGCAAGCAAAGAAATTTTCATCCAGCAAGACAATGCCACACCCCACATAAATAGTGTGGATCCTGAATTTGAGGCTGTAGCAAATTCAGATGGATTTAAAATCCAACTGATTTGTCAACTAGCCAATTCGCCTGACACCAACATACTAGACCTTGGCTTTTTCCGGGCTATTCAAACACTGCAGCATGAGAAACCATGCTCTACTGTTGATGAATTGTTGGGAAATGTGTATAGCTCTTATGAAGAGCTATCACCACAGACCCTAAACAAGGTTTTCCTCTCATTGCAGGCTTGCCTTACTCAAATTCTGATATTCAGGGGTGGGAACAACTACAAAGTCCCTCACATTAACAAAGACAGGTTGGAAAGAACAGAGGGGCTGCCTAATGCATTGGATGTGGATGAGAAGCTTGTGAGAGATGTGTTGGAGTACTTACAGCTACCAGAGAACAATGCAGGTGGTGCATATGACATTGGGCCTTTGTCTACTGCTTTTGGGTTCTAAATAGATAGGGGGATGCAATGATGTGTTTTGGAAATCAGGCCTTATATTTTTGGGTAGTAGGTGCTGATTTTTTTGTGTTTTGTATGTAGAAATAGTGCAAAGAACATGTAATGCACATATTCACTGATGTTTAATACCAAGCCCTCAGAAAAGCTTCATCATAGAGCAGGAATAGCCTCCAAACCTCTAAAGGGGTGGCTGAACATTGCATAATTCACCATATTGCATAGATACACAAATCAAGCACCACCAAATCAATCCACAAGGCAACACCAACAGAACCAAGCACCACCAAATCAAATCACAAGCAGCACCAAATTGAACATTGCATAATTCACCATATTGCATAGATACACAATTCAAGCACCACCAAATCAATCCACAAGGCAACACCAACAGAACCAAGCACCACCAAATCAAATCACAAGCATCACCAACATTACCATCAAAATAACCCCAACCAAGCCCTCAGAAAAGCTTCATCATGGGGCAGGAACAGCCTCCAAACCTCTAAAGGGGTGGCTAAATATTTATCAATCCACAAGACAACACCAACACATCCATCAAAGCAACCTCAATGCAGCAACATTACCCTCTGAAAATATTTCAGCATATGGCATTACACATCAAACAACAGATTTAATGCCTCCTAACCCAAATTGGGGGTGGCTAAACATTGCATACTTCACCATATTGCAGAGACAGACACAAATCAAGCACCACAAAATCATATCCACAAGGTAACACCAACATATCCATCAAAGCAACCTCAATGCAGCAACATTAACCTCAGAAAATATTTCATCATATGGAAGTACACATAAAACAACAGATTTAGTGCCTCCTAACCCAAATTGGGGGTGGCTCAAACACAAGACAACCATAGCCCATAAAAACCCCAAAGCAATCA
>NC_062970.1:37226575-37269739 GCF_023119035.1 Salvia hispanica
CACTGATGGAGTGCTCATAAAAGGGGCAGTGACGGAGGCGGCAGAGGAGTTTGGCATCAGTAGAAAGACTGTTTACAGGATGTGGAAGGCAGCAAAAGAGCAGATGCAAAGGGGGGAACCTGCACACATGGAAGTAAAAGTTAAAGGATATCAACATTCAGACAAGTTGGACCTAGATGAAGAAAAGGTTAGAAATTTATCCACACTTAAAAGATCTTCCATTAGAAAAATTGCAAGTAAATTGTCTGTAAGTAAGAGTACAGTTGGTTAGTGGATTAAGGAGGGTAAACTCAAGCCACATACAAATGCTATAAAACCTGCATTGACTGAAGTGAACAAGTTAGCTAGGTTGAAATGGTGTCTTAGTCAACTTCTACCTACCATATCTGCTGGTAGAGTTCAGTTTCAAAGCATGCACAATATAGTCCACATAGATGAAAAATGGTTCTTTATGACCAAGACAACAGACAAGTACTACCTATTGCTGGATAAAGATGAGCCATGTAGGGCATGCAAGTCAATGAGGTTTATCACCAAAGTGATGTTCATGTGTGCAGTATGTAGACCAGTATTTGGCCCGGATGGCCAGACCAAATTTGATGGAAAGTTGGGTATTTTTCCTTTCACTGAAGTGGTGCCAGCAAAAAGAAAATCAAAGAATAGGCCTAGAGGCACACTTGAGACTAAACCAATTCCAGCAGTCAATAAGGATGTGATGAGAGACTGCCTAGTCCACAAGGTATGCTACTTTTCCCAACCTATCAGATCTTACCTGTTTATATAAAGATCATCATCTAGGAATATTTACTTTTGGTTTACAGATTGTACCAGCTATTAAGGCCAAGTGGCCAGATTGGGCAAGCAAAGAAATTTTCATCCAGCAAGACAATGCCACACCCCACATAAATAGTGTGGATCCTGAATTTGAGGATGTAGCAAATTCAGATGGATTTAAAATCCAACTGATTTGTCAACCAGCCAATTCACCTGACACCAACATACTAGACCTTGGCTTTTTCCGGGCTATTCAAACACTGCAGCATGAGAAACCATGTTCTACTGTTGATGAATTGTTGGGAAATGTGTGTAGCTCTTATGAAGAGCTATCACCACAGACCCTAAACAAGGTTTTCCTCTCATTGCAGGCTTGCCTTACTCAAATTCTGATATTCAGGGGTGGGAACAACTACAAAGTCCCTCACATTAACAAAGACAGGTTGGAAAGAACAGAGGGGCTGCCTAATGCATTGGATGTGGATGAGAAGCTTGTGAGAGATGTGTTGGAGTACTTACAGCTACCAGAGAACAATGCAGGTGGTGCATATGACATTGGGCCTTTGTCTACTGCTTTTGGGTTCTAAATAGATAGGGGGATGCAATGATGTGTTTTGGAAATCAGGCCTTATATTTTTGGGTAGTAGGTGCTGATTTTTTTGTGTTTTGTATGTAGAAATAGTGCAAAGAACATGTAATGCACATATTCACTGATGTTTAATACCAAGCCCTCAGAAAAGCTTCATCATAGAGCAGGAATAGCCTCCAAACCTCTAAAGGGGTGGCTGAACATTGCATAATTCACCATATTGCATAGATACACAAATCAAGCACCACCAAATCAATCCACAAGGCAACACCAACAGAACCAAGCACCACCAAATCAAATCACAAGCAGCACCAAATTGAACATTGCATAATTCACCATATTGCATAGATACACAATTCAAGCACCACCAAATCAATCCACAAGGCAACACCAACAGAACCAAGCACCACCAAATCAAATCACAAGCATCACCAACATTACCATCAAAATAACCCCAACCAAGCCCTCAGAAAAGCTTCATCATGGGGCAGGAACAGCCTCCAAACCTCTAAAGGGGTGGCTAAATATTTATCAATCCACAAGACAACACCAACACATCCATCAAAGCAACCTCAATGCAGCAACATTACCCTCTGAAAATATTTCAGCATATGGCATTACACATCAAACAACAGATTTAATGCCTCCTAACCCAAATTGGGGGTGGCTAAACATTGCATACTTCACCATATTGCAGAGACAGACACAAATCAAGCACCACAAAATCATATCCACAAGGTAACACCAACATATCCATCAAAGCAACCTCAATGCAGCAACATTAACCTCAGAAAATATTTCATCATATGGAAGTACACATAAAACAACAGATTTAGTGCCTCCTAACCCAAATTGGGGGTGGCTCAAACACAAGACAACCATAGCCCATAAAAACCCCAAAGCAATCAAATCTAAGAACCTCCAAACCCTAGATAGAGGGTGGTTCTCAGTAAACTCACAAATTCAGAGAAGATCCGCCATGCCAGGCAAGAGCATCACCAAGAAGCTCTTGAACCACTCCTCCTCCTCTACTGGACGCCTCCTCCGTCGCTTGGTGGCCGGAGTTTCAGGGACTACAGTTGGGAACGGATCGAGCTCCGTCAATGGAGATTCAGGGACAATGGTGGAGACAGAATCGCTCTCCCACCAAGAGCCCAGCTTATAGTCTGGTGTGTCGGGCACTATCAACAAATCGGCGTCCAGATCCTCCAGATCTGGCGATTCTGAGGGAAGGTCCATGAATTCGGACTCCATCTCCACTGGGATATCATCCCATGATGTCTTCCAATAGATTTCCCGATTTGGGGAAATCGGAGGAATGGGTGAAAGGAGAGACGGCGTGGGTGGTTCCATTTGAGCGCCGGAGGAGGCGATTTGGGTGGGAGGAGGAGGAGGCGGCGATTTAGGGTTTTTGAGACAGAATCGGTAGTGAGAGATGAGAGAGAGAGAGGGTGAGGAATTGAATGTGAATCGAGAATAGAGGATGGGTGGGGAAAATTAATTGTTGAATTATTTTTGGGCATGCCATTTTTGTAATTTAAGTGAATGAGTAAGGGTATTTAATTTATCCAAATATGGAAAGGGCAACCGGGACTCCTATTCGCGGACGTCCGAAAATGGTAAAACGGGACTCTTATTCTGTAACAGCCCGACATTTCTAGGGTATAATAAATGCGGCGACTGCTACTTAGGCGAACTTAAATACAACAAGAACATAGACTAGGGTTTCATTTAAAGAGATTTGACCCTAGCATTTAATGAAGTATCAAGGCAAAAGTCAACGGCTAACTCACGAGAATCAAGACTTAATAGATTAGGCTCAAAAGTCAAAGGCTTAGCATAATTCCAACAAAACGCAATAATTCCCCTCATTCCAAAACAAAGAATTAAGTTCACCATAACCAAAAATAATAAGTTTTCCAAAAATATTCAGCGGAAGCATTTCAAGAGAAAGCGGAGCCATGTATGAAGACACGACTACACTTATAGTTTCAAACATCCATTTTATTCGAATCAATCTTCTCAACACCACCGACCGCCCATCGCCGCTCAACCTGCACATAGGGAAAACACATGCAGGGCTGAGTATTTTAAACATACTCAGTGGACTCATGCCAAAAATTTTATAGTTATGCCACCCTTACCATAGTGAACTCGAGGTTTTGCATTTATTTAAAGATAAGCATCGAGTATCACAAAAATATATAATAGACTGGCCAGTCAAACAATATCTCTCATTTTCTCATCATTTCCACAATCACAATCACAATCATTCCATAGTGCGACGAAAGTGTGGCCACACTTTTCGCCCACGAGACCGGCCGACTAGCAAGGACGGCTCCCGATCCCACCGTGTACACAGCCTGGTAGGGTTTGCGGCCCTACTCAGACCCGAATTCGTTTATATAGCCACTGTAGCCTAATGGAGCGTACTCACAATCTAGGCATCAGGCACTCACAATATCCAAAATAATTTGTAGGCATGGCATAACAGTTCAATCCACCCTTATTTCTCCAACATCATAAATTTGCACATAGAAGAGAGTTTAGAATAAAGCCCACCTCGATTTTCTTCGAGTTCAACAAAAAATGCACTTCTTCTTGATATCCCACCGGGAACGCGAACTATCACCTTTAGTTCATATTTTTCAAATAAGTCTCAAATCATGGATTTAAAATTATGCATGATCTCACGTTTCCCTTTTCCCTTCGATTATTTTCCAAAATCAACAATCAAAATCAAAGTACGATTATCCTATCGTTTTTATTCACACAACAACTCCAGATCTTTCATCAAATCGTGTCACGCATGAGTGTTCTTCCACACACAACACACGCACACACACCACGCATGTACACGCCTACCGAGGCGTGCACACACACACACACACGGTCACACTCACACATGCATCAAATTTCACCGATTAATTTCCCCCTTCACTCGATCTAAATGCATGTGGACTCAAGAACACCGATTAATCGGTAGAGGAAGAAAAGATTAATATTAGAAGTACATTTTCTTGCAAAAACAAACGGTAGAAATAAGTAGAATCTTGATTCTTCAATGAATTCTTGAATTGCAGCTTCAATTCTTCTCCAAAAGATGAAGAATTAATGGAGAAAGTAGAAGAAAAATTTGAGAGAGTGGGGAGAGAGATATGTCGAGATTGAGGGAGAGTGGGGAACGGTTTTTGGGGTCTAGGGTTTTGGTCTTCTCTCTTATTTATAGAGTACAAGATATAATATCTTTAATTAAATAAATTAAAGATTTAGGAGAGATTTAGGGGGTTAGGCGTTAAAATAGTTGAGAAATAGGGGGTTTTCGAATTTCAAGCTATTTTAATAGCTTTTGATTTAAATTTGAATATTTCACGGAGTAGAATAAAATATCACGGAGCAAGAATAAAATAAAAATACTCTCCAAATAAATAGGAAAAGTGGCGTGTAGTTTGCCTTTCACAAAAGGAATTTAATTTAAAAATCCTAATTTAATTAGGATATTGTAGGATCTCCTTAGATTTGGCAAGATATGCTAGGATATTTGAATTTATTTATGGAAGAGAATAAACAAGGGATCAAATAAAATAATAAAGTAATCCCTTCTCCCATAAAATAGGATTTTCGAAAAATCCCTCTAGACCAACATAGGGTTTTCGAAATTTTCATGAAATAAAGGAATAATCGGACTTTGGATTTAATTTGGATAATTATCCCAAGCAATAATTAAATCCAAGAAAAATAGGATTTCTTTCCCATAAATAGGAAAGGGTCGAAAATTTCCACATACTTAAATAATGCTCCTATTAAATTCTCACTCATCCCTTAGAATAATATTTCACCACAAATATTATTTCTTCCCACATCAAAATATCCACATTTTCGAAATTCACCTCCACTTCACATTTTCAAACGACTTTGACCATTCCACGGCCACGTCATATTTTCCACAATATTGACTATTCAATAGCCACGTCACATATTTAACAAGTTGACCATTCAACTAAATCTCAACTCAAAAATCGCAATTTAGGTCACATAGCATATTGCAATTAATTCACTCATCAATTTAATTCCACATATCTTAGCATTAAAAGTATTTAATGCAAAATTTCCACGTCACAAAAATTAGGGTTCGAAAAAGCGGGGCGTTACAACTTCAAATAAAAAATACTGATAGAATTTTGGTACGAAGGAACTATGATATTAGTAGATAAAAATAAAAATTTTGAATTAAATAATAAAATACAACTTAGTTGGTAAATTATTAATCAATCTTTAATATTATGTCTGTTCCTAAAAATAGAAATTCTTTCTAAGTTCATTCCCAAAAAATATAAATTTTATAATTTAGGAAATCTCTTTATTTTTAAGAAGGTAGAACTCATTTTCTACTAACATATGTATTTTTCTTTCTATTTTTTTATTTTATCATTTTTTATATTAAACTTATGTCATTTCGAAAGGTTGTATTTTTATAGAATGGATGGAGTAAAAAATAGTAAGATAAATAGTTCAATATTGAGGAAATTAGTTTTTTTATAAAATCCTAGAATAAAAATTTTAAAGTGTTACATGAGGGGCTACGACAAATAGGACTTGTGTACCTAAAACACTCGTGCGTACCTTCCAAAAACAGCTAGGATAATACGGGAACGGGTCCCCTGCTGTGGAGAAATCACAGCAGGGGCTGCTGTGGTGAAGAAACGGCGCCGTATTGTATCAATTACCTCAGCTTTTTGCTTATTCAATTAAGTGGTAGTATAACACCTGATGCGGAAGTATTCCTTATATATTTGATCAATGATTTAAGTATTCCACTAATCTATCCTCCACACCTCCACACTGCTACAAATAAATCAGAATACTGTATTGAAAAAACGACTGTATTGTATCAATGCTTGAAAGCCAATTTATATTAAAATATACCGATCTCAATTATAATATACTAATATTACACTAAAAATTAATTTCAAAACGTTATTAAAAATCCTTTTGTGTTATTCTTTAAATTTTATTTAGTGTAATATTATAATTGAGAGTTAATATTGTAAGTGATTTAAATTAATATTTTTTTTAAAAAATTCTGATCTCATAAATTTTAAAATTGAAATAAAATCATACTCCTACTATCATATTTTTTATTGTATGTACACCTTCCGTCCCAAGGTAGTTAAGTCATATTTTTTTCGGGTTGGTTGTCCCAAAGTAGTTGATTCATTTCCTTTTTTAGAAAAAATTTTATCTTCTCTCGTACTTTACTCTTTTTTCATCTTTCACTTTCTTCACTTTAACATTTAACATATGAATTTTTTAAATCTTGTACCCAAAAAAAAATGTCACAACTACCTTGCGACAGATGGAGTTTCAATTTTGACAATCACAAAACAATTAAAAAATGAATGTTATATTCGAGTCTTTAAGTTGTGAAATTAGTCAGAATTCAACAAAAAAAATTGTGATTTAATATAAATTATCACTAAATTTATATAAAAATTGAGTTTTCAAATAAATTTTTAGTCTAGAACAATTTAGAAATGAAATTAATAATTCCCTTATTGCCTTCAATAAGCTTTATTTAATAGTGATTTTAAATAATATACTGATATTACATTATCTTATAATAGTACTACTAGTTAAATTACTAAAAAATTATATTCAAGAAACTATTACTTATGCTACTCAAGAATCACTATTCAACAAATTATTAAATATTCTGATTTCGAAACTATTACTTATACTACTCAAGAATCACTATTCAACAAATTATTAAATATTCTGATTTCATTTGTAGCGGTGTGGAGGTGTGGATGATATATTAGTGCAATATTTACTTTAATCATTGATCAAATATATAAGCAATACTACTGCCGCATCAAGTATTATACTAGGAGTATCACTTAATTGAATAAGCAAAAAGTTGAGGTAATTGATACAATACGGCGCCGTTTCTTCCCCACAGCAGCCCCTGCTGTGATTTCTCCACAGCAGGGGATCCGTTCCCGGATAATACTCTCTTCGTCCCATAAAAGATGTCACATTTTTCTTTTTACTTTGTCCCACAAAAGATGTCACATTTTTCTTTTTGAAAAAAGTTGTCTCTCACATGAATATAAAAGTTATATTTTTTCTTTCCAATTAACACGCAAAACAAAACCTGCTAAAATCTTGTACTGTCACACATCTTTTGTGGGACGGAGGGAGTATTACAAAATAATCTGTAAAATCTTGAAATGGGTTTAACGGCGGATGCAAGCGCAACGTGGGCGCACAAGATTACCCCACAGCAGATAAGATAGCGCTTCGCAGCTGCGCCCTTGGCTCAAATCAAATTCCGCCGATAAAAACCGCCAAAATGCCCCCACCGCCGCCTCACAACGCCCCTGTAGATGTTATCCGGCGGAGATCGGCGGCACCACCAGCCGCGGCTGACGGAGCCGAGCAGCTACGACGCCTCAACCACTCCCAGAGTCCTCACCGTCCTCTCCTGCGTGCTGGAGAAGCTCGTCGCTCGGAACGATCAATTGAGCGGCGGGAAGAGCCTGAGCGCGTTCCACGGCGTCCGATCGCCGGCGATCGGGCTGGATAAGTACGTGGAGCGGATCTACAAGTACACGAGCTGCAGTCCGTCGTGTTTCGTGGTGGCGTTCGTGTACATCGATCGGCTGCTCCACCGCTATCCGGATTCCCTCGTGGTTTCGCTCAATGTTCATCGCTTGCTCGTCACCAGCGTCATGATTGCTTCCAAAATACTCGACGATGAGTGAGTTTTTCGTATGAGAATTTTACGATAAATCATCAAATTATTAGTAATTTGGTTTTGTGTAATCCATGAAAAATTGGACTCTTACTAATTGATTATAAAACATTAGGTACTTATAATAAATGTATCATATTTGCAGACACTACAACAATGCATTCTACGCTCGAGTTGGAGGGGTGAGCAATCCGGAATTGAATAAACTAGAACTAGAGCTACTCTTTTTGTTAGATTTTGACGTCACTGTCAGCTCTCGAGTCTTTGAGACCTATTGCCAGCACTTGGAGAAGGAGATGCTATGCAGTGGCATCGCCGAGAGGCTGCCGGCCCCGGGGATAACCATCTCCGTTGACGACGTCACCGAGATTCCTGTGGAAGACCCACCAACTCCACCACCCATCTTAGTCGATTCATAGTTACATTTTATTTTGTTTTCTTCTTTTTGCATAATTTGTAAAAAAATATTCCATATGTTTTCAGTTGAGTTGATTAAATTTTATATGTTTCTATCAATATACTACCCCATATGATATTTAATCAAATAAAAGTTGAGTGATGTTCTTCAAACATGTGTATAAATGAAATATTAAGGTTATGAATATTTAGGAAGTATTACTTTTATGAGTAGGAGCTAATTCAATGCGAAATGATAATTCTTAATATGTTTAGAATGTTACAATTATCATATGACTTTTTTTTTAATATTCTCAAGTTTTCGAGTAATACATTGTAGTATGATTTTATAAATTAAAGTAATTTTATTTTAAAACAAGAATTTGTTAAGAATGGAACCACTGCTCTCACACTAATCTGTAAGACTAATTTATACCCACTGCAAGGTCAAAGAATAAACAGCATGGAGTATATGATATTTGACACCAATTCTTCAAAGAGTAGCATTTCATGTTATGAGTATAAAATGTGGTCATACTTGGATTTCCACTTTGAGCTAGTCCTCATTAACTGTTTAATTAGTATAATCAGTTAAGGTTCCCTTATTTATTGGGATTGTGATCAGAGAAAAAAACAAAAACTACATAGAATATATTACTATAATAAAGTAGTATAAACAAAATACTAGTAAATATTTATATCAATTAGAACTTGTGAAAGAGTGACTGGTGATCTCACCAAAGTATATCTAATAAAAGTATTAGTAAAACTATTTTTTTGAGAAAAATTACAAAAGCAAGGTAAACAACTAACAAATTGACCCACTCGATCTGCTCTCCTTCGCCTCTGTGCAATAAATTCTTCAGCTACAGCCTACAAATGCAACTTAGCAAAGAGGGCTTCAATTGGTTTCTGATCAATTGGTAGAGGCAGTGCATAAATCTCCGCGAAATCGTGAATTCGTGATGGCTGATAATTCCAAGGACGATCTTCTGCAGTTGATCAAACGTGTTGGAGCTTTCCTCTCTCACAAGTTTTCCAATTTCCCCCGCGACATGGTGCGTTTTGATGCTCTCTCGTCTAATTTTCATTTTATTGTTTGTTACCCTCCCTGTTTTACCTTGACCCTTTTTTTGCTAATTATCGAGCATCGTTTTGTTTAGTGCTGATTCTTTTAATTTATCGATTTTCACGTACGAATTTGTGGTTTGAGCCATCTTCTTTTGGGGCTATTCTCCAATATTGGATACTGTTGTAAACTAAATGAGGATCACTTAATTTTAATTATATTAAATTAAATGTATTAGAATTCCTGAATTTGGCAGATATTTTTTGGAAACTAAATTTGATAGCTTGAAGAGTGTTTTCATCGATTTATATTAAATTAGGATCAGCTAATTTTTTTATGTATAAAAATGACTAAATTTGATAGCTGGAGGATTGTTATTGATCATCAGTTAATTTTATCATGTACTACTAAAAATGACTAAATTTGATAGCTGGGGGAGTGTTTTTATTATAATTCTTAAAACTGGGAGCTGAGTTATTGCTTTGGAATTGTTTTGGCTGATAAAATATGAGAATGTTTGGCCAAATGATGTCTAATTTGTTGCAGGATTCACGATCAGTTGGGGCCATTGCAGGGCTAACCCTTGCTTTAGTGTTTACTTGGAGATTATTGAGAGTACCTAGTGAACCTCAAAGAAGGCAATCAAAACGGCAAGCTCCTCCAGCAAGTAGTTCTGGTGTTAGTACTGCCGAGACAGTGAATGCTTCGTCCTTGGGGGCTATCAAACCTGCAGATGATTCAAGAAACCAGAATGTTATCGATGAGTTTTTCCAGCCTGTAAAGGTAGGTTTTCTTTACTTTTTTTATGGATAAATAAACAGAGATTTTTAAAGGCCACATCACGGTGAACTCGAACCCGAGGCACACAATCTTTTGTTTATGTGTTGTTTGTAAACAGAAAGAGTGACATTTTTCATCCCACTGCAGCCAACCCTCGGACAGATTGTTAGGCAACGACTGAGTGAAGGAAGGAAGGTAATGATTCGAATGCTATATCATCTGATTTTCGTTGGCAGTGTGACCAATCACTACCCAAATGCAATACCAGGACACATATTCCTGAATCCTGATACAAGAAGAATGCCCTTTTCTGTTCTGTGCATTTGATATTTGTTGTGTGCTTACTGAACTTTCAATCATTGGAGTTTTTTTCTAGTTTTGTATGAGCTTTATCTTTGCCTAATTTATTTATGCTTCTTAAAATATAATCCAAATAGTTTGATATGATGCCTTGGTCCCATGTTAATGAGCCATTAATTTGGGATGATATTTACTAGCATTTTGCTATTTCTATGTTGTATGGTTGATAGATTGTAAAAGTTGAATACAGCTTGATTTTGGACCTTTTTTGGGGGTTACTGAACCTCATAGAAAATAAGATGGACAGACTTTTTGCTAACTTTAAGCCATCAAGAGACTTTGCTAAACTGACTGGGGTAAATTAAGTTACTTGGAGAATTTTATTAGAAAACTTTGAGATGGTCGTACAGCTAAATAAATACTGCCTAACATGTCATTATCATCTATTCAGATGATACTTCATTATAGAGTTAACTAAATGACAGTCTCCTCTTAATAAACTATGGTCTTCGAGACTCATGCCCCATGGCTGAATTGCTGTTGCATTTTTTTTCTGCTAAGGACATGCATACTGTCAATTATCAATCAAGTTTGGTCGTCTTTGTGTGTGTATGTTGTGTCTGAATCAAACAATTTTTGGGGTTATTATAATAAATATGGTGTTAAACTTTTGATTAAGTCAGACACATAATGTGGTTCGGGATTTACTAAATACTCACTCCCATAATCCTATGTAAATCACATTCAACTTTTCTTTCCATCACATGAATTGTGCAGGTAACATGTAGGTTGCTTGGTGTTGTTCTTGAGGAGAGCACTCCTGAGGAACTACAGGTTGTTGCCTTCATCTTCAAGTCTATAACGTGTGAAAATCATGAGTACAAAATTACTGAATCTCACGATTAATGGTTTTTGTTTTCAGAAACAAGCGACTGTAAGATCATCTGTGCTGGAGGTGCTGCTTGAGATCACAAAATTTTGTGATCTTTATCTGATGGAAAGGGTGCTCGACGATGAGAGTGAAGTAAAGCATTATCTTTTCCTTGTTTACCAGTAATTTTTTTTCGTATGATGGAGTCTTTTTTTCAGTTGAATGTTGATTTCGTTATCTGTGATAAGTGAAGAACTTCAACCTCTTGCAATCCATCATGTTGATTTACATCTCACTCTTCATGTTTGTTATGGTGTCACTGGAATCATATATTTGTTCCCAGCTTATGCTTTGTGCTCTTACATCAGATTTGGATGTACTCTTTGTCTCTTCCCGAAACATTTATTTATGGGGTTTTCTTACTATGAAATTTTTACCAGTTTCTGTTATTAATCACTTGAATTTAGTTTCACCCACTTGCTAGATTATATGATGCTTATCTATTCACATCAGAAAATTACTATCTTTTATCTATAATCTGGTCGTCTGAAACAATCTCTATATATTTGGTTTACTCGTTATGGGTTCAAATTGTTGACTACATGAACAAACAATAAGGCTTCTTATTTTTGAATTTTGATAAAAACGTTTTTATTCTAACTTTCAGAAAAGAGAAAACATAAAACATAAAACATAAACATAAAACAAAAAAAGTCCTTTTTCAATAATTTTTTATTGAGGCATTTTAGTAGCTTTGCCTCGTGTAGTCAACCATCTTAACTAGAAGAGAAACAATCTCGTCAATCCTATATAAATGGGGAACAAATCACCATGACTCAAAATTTTGTGTGTTGGTCATTTGTCATTATGTGGCGTATATTTCATTTTATGTGTTTTCTATATGGCGCAATTTACTCCAGGATCATCAATTAGTTTTTTGTCATTGCAGAAGAAAGTCCTTGTGGCACTGGAAGATGCTGGGGTTTTTACATCAGGTGGCTTAGTCAAAGATAAGGTAATTGTGGGCTTTCAGTTATTTTTCTTTTTATATATTGATCCTCTGTGTTATAATCTGGAGACTACTTGATTTAGTGGATTGTCTTTTGGAAGAATCAACATTGGAAGCTGTCAGTTGAAAAATATGTTATGCGCTTATGTAGCTAAGGAAAATTAATGTGCATTCTACGTGCATTACATTATTGTTAAAAACTTCCCTGTTCTGATTGTAAGCTGACTTTGACTATTGTAGTTAGAAAATATGTTACATTTTTTCATCTGCCTAGTGCCTACATGTTGCTTTAACTTCAGTGAGCTTGCAGGTTCTTTTCTGCGGCACGGAGAATGGACGAACATCTTTTGTCAGGCAATTAGAACCAGATTGGCACATTGACTCAAATCCTGAAATCACTACCCAGTTAGCTGTATGTTCTAACCCCTCCTTATCTTTTGTTATCTTCTGTTCTATTTAACATAAAATAAGTATTTAATGAAAGCGGAAGATGTAAATCCATGAGCAAATACAAAGTCGAAACATGTCCTAGTTGCTTGACCTCCTTTTATTGATCAGTCTAAAGTAATCTGAGTTTCTTGGAATAAGTTAATTAATCAGTTTTGAGTTTTCATCTAAGTTTAATGGAGAAAGGTTATATCTTGTACAATTGTTTTCCTAAGTGTGGAGGGTTGACTATCTGTTGTCTTGTCTGCGGACATTGTGTTTTTCTTTCTGGTATGTGAGCCGTGTCTTCTGCTACTTTTATGCTTCATCAATCATGCCCCCACTTGTTTTTTTTTTTGTAGTAGTGTTTCACATCATAGCTTGAAACTGATCGTCTTCAGTATCATTTTTCAGAGATTCATAAAATATCAGCTTCACATCTCATCTGTGAAGCTCGAGCGACCTGCCTCTAATGTCTTTACAGCGCCATCCTTGGAACAATTCTTTGGATGTGTTTAATGTGCAATATAAGGTATTGTTATCTATTTACTGTTATCCTCGCTCTGGGTTCGATGGCAGTTACATTGTTTGTTGATCACCTGCAGTTGCTGGATCCGGACGGGTGACATTTAATTAAGTAATAGAAGCGACGCACCTTATGATACAAACAAGTCCAGAACTTCACCAAAAACTTATTCTTTTTGTCCACAAAGCCTTCAGAAAATTTGTCTCTGTACTTCTATACAGTGTATATTATTTTTAGAAATAACTTTGTCTAGTTGGAAATTTCAACCTTATAACAGTGTAAGCCATTAGGATTTAACCCCTGTTGTATTTCGTGTCACCATCACTTATACCCATTCTGATTGGGGCTGTTTCATGGAGAGGTGAAACCCAAAGTCCTCGTCTGATGCAGCAGGAAAGATCAACACCTGTTCTCTGCCATGAGCAAGATCAGCACAAGCGGTTAGAAAGCGTGTTCCCAGGTTATGTTTTTGTTGAAATTTATACGACTCATGTCCCGTTTCCATTTGTTTGCTTGAGATGGGCCGTTATCGACTTTCTTGCTGCTGGTATGTGAATGCCCTTGTAGCATCGAATTGGGAGGTAAACTTGGTTGAAGTTTGAATGTTAAATGTTGCTTGACTCAACTGCTGTTTTTATATTAATGGTGGTTGCATGAGTTGTTTTTTCCCGCATTTTGTTTTGCATTATACTTACTATATACATACTTGTTGGGATTGTTATTATCTCAAATTAAGAAGTATTTTGTTGTTCGAAAATTTTGATATGATAATTATGGTATGTATTACATTTTGAATTTTGGCTAAAATTAAAGTTTGAGCTATAGTTTTAGAATAAAATACTACTCCCTCTGTCCCACATTAGGAGTGCTATTTATATGGCACGGATTATAAGAAATTGGTGGAGTGTGTAATTAATGAAGTGAGATGGTGGAGTGTGTACTTAATGAAGTGAGATAGTGGATTGAGAAGGTGAAGTGTGTAATAAATGAAGTAAGATGATGTCGTGTGTAATAAATGAAGTGAGTTGGTTGAAAGTGAGTCCTTTTTTGACTTTTTGGTTTTTTATTTATGTTTTGGTTTATTTTAATATAGATAATGACATTTTGATGTAATTTTGATAAATAATGGGGTAAAGTGTATGACCAAATATGGAAAATTCTAAATGTGATTCTTAAACTGAGACGGAGGGAGTATAAATTTTACTATGAGGTGGTCTATCATTGGGAATTCTTGCTGTGAGATCGTTTTAGTGTGAGATGGTCTATAGATTCAAACATGAGCAATGACCTAGTATTTGTAACACAAATACATTCAAATTATAATGTTTAAAGGCAGTGTCACGGAGAATTCGGAACCCGAATTCGGGAATTTTGGCCTCACCTCTGTACTGCCTGGCAAACTTGACACAGAAGGGAGCAACAAGTGGACTTCCTAGGTAAAGTGTATAACATTCGATATTTAATACAGTATTGAATACCCCTACCAAATATAATCCAACTCTTCAACACATCTTATTGAGAGTATAAAATTGTTCATGTGCATGCTGTTTATTTGTAACTACTCCGCCTCACTATAACTAATGCGTATTCCTTTTTGAGTCGTCTCATTATAAGTGACATATTTCTTGTTGTGGCATAAAAAAACAACATACACACTCCCTCTCTTACTTTATCATTTCTTCTACTTTTTCTCTCCTACTATTTGTTATGTTTCTCTATGGGACCGAACTTTAGCATACAAAATTTACAAAACGGAATACTTATTAAACAAGTTATTTGATGTCACTAGATAGTGATAATGGTATCTTTCTTACAAATTCTAAATTATGATTTTGAGCGTTAGATTTCAAGATTCGATATCAATAGATGAAAAAAAATGTCAACACAACGTCAATCGGTTGACAATGTTGAAATTGTGTTGACATTATTTGTCATCCGTTGACACCAACTCTTGAAATTAACAGTCTAGATCATAGTTTATAATTTTTATAATATAAAATTTGCATATAATTACATCGTCTATATTAATTTTGGTTGAACACATAAACATTCAAGAATAATGATTCAAATCAACTAATTGTAGCACAGTTAGCAACGCGAAGTTGTGGTTATCTTGAGAATCACGGGTTCAAACCCCGCCATTTGCAGGGAGACTTTCGTTCTTAATATGCAAACCCCATCGAGTATGAATCTAATTCTGACTGTGCGGATTCCGGAAAGCATGTGGTAAAAAACCAAAATTTCAATTTATTTTAACGTATGTCTCCTTTTAAATATAGTACTGCACAATGGTAAAACTTGGTAAATGGAATAAGATGAATATTATTTTAAAATAGAATCAATCTAATTCAGATGTTGGTTAGAGATTTGATTCTGATTTATATTTTCTTTTCTTTTATCCCAAAATTGAAAAACCCCTTGCACCTTATGTACGGATTAAACCGACTGAGTTGTCCAAACCACCTCGTCGCCGTAGCCAGCACCGCCATCGCCGCCAGCACCAATTCGAAACGGTTGCTCCGCCTCAATCCACAGCTCAGATCCATCGCCCTCTCTAGCCGCCGCGTGATGGACCCTCCGTCTCCCGCGGCGACAGCCGGGATCGGCGATTTTGTGAACGTCGACAAAGAGGGTAAGATCCCCGGCGAAGACGACGAGGCTCTGCCTCATAATCAGAGCTCGATTAGTGACAGTTACAACGGCTATGAGAGGAGAATTCTGCCGCCGGAGCTCTCCAAGAGTGTGGCTACGCTCACGTGCGATTCGGCTGCGGACGGCGGCGTCTGCGATGTGTATTTGGTCGGAACCGCTCACGTTTCTACGGTAACAGTTTTAAAAATTTCATGATTTTGCAGTAGTTAAACTAATCTGATTGTTTTACTTTTTCCAATTGTTTTTTCTCAATTTGATTACTGCTGGGAATTTTTTACTTAATGTCGGATAGAAATCTTTATTGAATCACAATATCAAGTTAATTGTTCCAATTGTTTTTTCCTCCTTTTGATTACTGCTGGGAATTTTGTTGCTGATTGTTGGGATATAAATTGTTAGTAGTATCTTTTTTTAGGGTAAAGAAAGCAGGCTTAGCCTGAGTTGAATATTAAGACCTGATGGTGCATTTTTCCGATTGTTTTCTTTTTTGATGCTGATTGCTGGGGTAAAAATTGATGTTAAATCACAGTTAACTTAAGTTAATTGTTCTTTCATTTTCAGGAATCTTGCGAAGAAGTTCAGGCTGTGATAGATTTCTTGAAACCACAGGTACTTTACTATTGACATTTAGAAGCCACTACTTGATACATTGAATTACATTGTCCTAGTCAAGAAATGTAATTTTAGGTTTGGCCAAATTACCCAGGAAAATCATGAAATTTGATCAAATTCTAGTCACTTCCGCAAGTTTGAAATCAATCGCTAATTTCATCACTTTGACATTTTTCGCAATTGACCCATGGCAAAAACTTTTGGTGGCCTATACATCATTTTAATATATTTAATACACTACTTATTTTAGAAAGGAAGATGGAATTTCAATTTGGGTGGAAGTAGTTTCAATGTCGTTTGAGTGGCCAATGTTTTGTCTCCATTGTTTTTACTGATTGCCACAATTTACATGATTTTCCCAAAATCTGAAGTCATGGGACAATTGCGAAAAAATGTGAAAGTCATGATAAAAGGGGGCTGATTTTTAAACATGCGGGGCTAATTTTTAAATTTGCGAGGCTGGCCATAATTTGACAAAATTTCATGTTTTTTCCAGCAATTTGTCCTTATAGATATTATTCCTCATTTTTTTCACTCTACTAAATAGCCATCTTATGTTTATGCATCTATCACAGGTTGTCTTTTTGGAGCTGTGCTCTAGCCGTGTTGCTATTCTTACACCTCAAAACTTCAAGGTTGGCCTGTATTTGTATTCTTTTCTCTAAAATTAATTGGTTTACATTTTAGTGTTAGTGATTAGTTAGGAATAATCAAGAAATGATAGCACTGGAGCCACACAGTATGCTTTTGCTCAGTTTCTTGAAGATGTGATTTAGAACTGGTTGCATCTTTACTCTCTATGAATTTAATGTAATACGGCTCAAGATTGGTCTGAGAAGATAATTAGCACTATGAATTCTTTTGAACTTTGTTTCAACTCCTAGATGCCACTTAATAAGGTCGCTGAAATCGACTTGGCGCCTTTATTCTCCATTATGTATTCATGAGAGATTCAAAGGAAAATGTTCACGAGTTTGTTTGAGGGTGTTCAAGGCATGTGTGAAGTCATTGGGAAACTATTTCTTTTGTGTAGTTGTCCTTGAGGAGTTGTCATAGTTGTTCTAGGGATTCTTTGTAAGCATTTATCAAGTGCTTCAAGTGGCATACTAGGCATGTGTGTATCTCGTCGTACCGAGGCTCATATCAGCAGACTTGTGATACTGAAATAAATATAGAAAAGGAGAGGACCAGGTTATTTTGAGAATTATACGTCAAATTTGATTTTCAAAACAGCAACTAATGATCTTTGACTTGCTATGAACACTTCCCTATCTGACTTTGTAATAAGATACCCAATACTGGTTATTTGGAATGCTCATTGTCAACTGGAATTCATATATAAGCCACGCTTTGCAGGTGCCAACCACGGGAGAAATGGTGGACATGTGGAAGAAAAATCAAAATCTTTTTGGGATACTTTACAGCTGGTTTCTTGCTAAGGCATGATCCTATTTGTCATTTTGCTCACTCTTTTTGACTTGTTCAACATACTCCACATAAATTTGGCAACTTTATGGTATCTTCCGTAATCTGTCATTTTCTAGGTTGCTAGTCAACTTGAAGTTCTGCCTGGTGCAGAGTTTCGGGTGGCATATGAAGAAGCCATGAAATATGGCGGCAAAGTTATACTAGGCGATCGACCTGTCCAGGTACTTTTCTTCTTGTTTTTACTAGTATTATAAAGTAAGATAGAATCCAATTGGGCAAATTGGCTGCTGCTTCTTCCTCCATTTATTAGTAGCAGCAAGTTTCGTCCTCCTTTCAATTTACCATAGGCAAAAAATTTGTGCACAGATTATTTAAGCTCTTTCTGCCTTTCGAGTTACTAGTTTTTTCTTCTTTGGTAGATTACGTTGCGGAGAACATGGGCCAAGATGCCTCTTTGGCACAAGATAAAATTACTGTACTCCTTGCTGTTTCAAGCAGTGTTCTTGCCAAGCCCAGAAGATCTTGCGAAGGCGGTAGAGTCTCACTGTATAGATAGGAATGACATTATCTGGGGAAACGAGTTTGAATGATTTTAAAAGGTGTATTTTCCCTTTGTGTAGCTGAAGGAAATGGATGATGCTGACATGCTAACTCTAGTAATTCAGGAGATGAGCAAGAAGTTTCCCAGTCTAATGGAAACCCTTGTCCGTGAGCGCGACCAGTTAGGCTTCTGATACTTTGTAGTAATTCTTACCATCCTTGTAACATTGCACGTGCTGATTGTTTTCATTCCATATATAGATATATGTCGGCCATGTTGCTTAAAGTAGCTCGTGAGCATAATTCAGTGGTAGCCGTTGTGGGAAAGGGCCACTTACCGGGAATCCAGAAGAACTGGGAACAGCCTGTTGAGGTAAAGATTTCGCCCGACTGTTGTATCTCGGTTCCATGTTGTTGATTTGTAACTTTATGCTCTTGAATGTTTCAGCTGAAGCAACTTCTGAACATACCAATTGAAAAAAGGTCGATTTCAGTGGTGAAGATACTTAGTACTGTTGGAGTAACAGTTGCTGGGGTTGCTATAATTTCTGGCATTTATCTCTCCATCAAGAAATAGCATATCATTCGAATGGTTTAATCTCTACACATTCAGTGTTTTCAATTTTGGAATCAGAAGTAACCTTTTTCTGCTAACCATATTTGTTTTTTCATTATAGTTTGGTTTATTACAAATATGCCCATGTTCATGAAAGCAAAGCAATGGCATGGACCTTTTATTATACTCTTACCCATAAATAGATGATAGATGATAATAAATTTTAGTCTGAGCTTCGAAGGCAAGCAGCTGTATTTCTTTGTCATAATTTTAAAGTAACTAAAAAAGGTTTCACATTTCCTCCCATAAAGTACATAGAAACTGCTGTTTTTCCATGTAAATAGCACCACAAATAGTAACTTTGGCTTTGCATAAACTCAAATAAAAGAAGACAAGGATAATCAAATAAAAAACAAATTTGTATAATGGCATTGAGGTTTAGGGAATAAGAGAATAATAAGATTTGAAGTGTATTTTCTTCTAAATTGATTACCATAGATTTGAATCTTCAATAAATCAAGCCTTCTACTAGTACAAGAATAAAATCATTAAAAGAATACTTCTTATTTTCGAATCTCCAGCTAGAAAAAATATTTGTGACAACATTTACCACTTATTTATACACATTCGTATGAAACCTATAGAATTTATGGAACTCTTGAATACAAAAAGCTATATGCAAAGAGCAATTGTCAATTTTTCCATGGTTGGATCACGCTGAGCACTATAATAGCTACGATTACTAAGAGAAGTATAATGGCAAAGCACATGCATTTTCTCGAGCTCTTCTGCAGCCTTCTCGCATTCTGAAGCGCAGTCGTCCCCGACTGGACGTGCTCGACTGCATTCGTCACCTAAACGAGAGCCTCGTCAACAAAAATATATCCTTTTTTAATCTTCTATACCCCAATTTAACATCGTTGCGAGTTTGAGAAAAACAAACCTGACTTTCGATGTTGTCCAAAATGTCTCCTTGAGCTTCGACTAGCACGGCCATATCAAGGTAGATCTGCAAAGAGAGATCAAGGGGTATCAAGAATCTTGGTACGTGATCCAATGGATTGCCATATTATGTACCTGATGAAGGTCGAGGAGCTTCTTCTCGATCTCCTTTACAGCGTCGTGCCTCTCCTGAATCTCCTCCAAAGTGTTCATCACCTAGATTTCGTGACATATAATATACTGTCAAGCAATCCCGGATTTTACGACTAAGGAGTTTCGTGGTTGTAAATCATAGCTAAAAAAAAAAGTACCTGGCCTCGTCCGGATTCTTGCATCGCTTGCTGGAATATCTGTTCACTGTTTCCGGTTTCAATGAGATTATTGATGGTCTGTTAGTCATGGAGGTCCAAAGTGAATATCTTGGACAGGGTGCAGATTTTGGGTGATGCATTGTAAGGAACGCTTACCTCTTCATCTGGTCGACTTCCAGTAACTGAACGTCCACAGCGAGCATTAGATTAAAAATAAATGAAACAAATATTGAAAGAAATACTCCCTCCGTCCCTTAAAAATGTGCACTTATTATATGACCTGTTATTACTCGTCTCTCAACAACCTCACGATATTCCTCTTCAATCCTCTGTCTCAAAGTCTGTTCAGACAAACATAACATCTCAAAAGTCTATGAATTCTTGAAGCAGAAATTAGGATCAATGGGGCTGGAGACAGACCTGAAACTCTGTCACGAGGTCTCTAAATTTCTTCGTCAAGGAACTGCAGGGAACGAGTCATTGTTAAGCTACTCGTACCAAACATAAAGAAGGAAAAAGCAGTAGATGTTTAGACTTGTACACGCACTTTGTCAAGTTCGTTCTTGACCTATCAATGGCCGTCCCCTTTCCACAACCAGGCTTCTGTCGATTAGCTATGTTCTGAGAACAATTCGGAGGAATCAGTTCATGTCACTATGATAAAGATATGCATAAACCGAAGAGAGAGGGAGAGGTCTGAATAATACATCTTTGTTTAGTGCCTCGATTTTCACTTTAATACCGCGTGCTATCTTTCCCACTTCACCAACGTCTTTCTCCATGCGCTTCCTGATAGCTGGATCGAATAAAATGTGCTACAATAGTAAAACTAGAAAGAAAAAAACATCTTTTTTCCCAATTCTGTTAAAAGGCGTTATGAACTGCACCTTTCATCGAAGATGCTTTGGTAACTGATTTTGACTCCTCGTTGGCTTCCTGACAAAAGGATGGCATCATGGCATGTATGAAAATGAAAACAAATATGACTAATTTTGTCTTTACTTATCTTAACAACAGATCATTTTTGTTTTTGACATAATAGGCTAATAGAAGTTTAAGATAACACAAAACACATTTCCCTTGCTACTGTCGTCTACAAACGAAACTACATCATCAACAACAGTTGTTTAAGACAAACACATAACACGTTGTTCCTTGCAAATGTCGTCTAAAAATGAAATCCTGTACACATACCTTGAGGTTCTGTAGCAAAACAGAGAGCTTGTCCACCTGCTTCTCAACCTCTTGTATCTGCCAACAACAATAAAGATGAAAAGTTACGAGGATTAAGTAAGGGAAACGAACATATGCATGACTGCTTAATTTCTGTCGCACCTGCTTGTTGAAAGATTCCAAGGACAGATCCGAGCTACTCCTAGTAAATCGAGGGCCCATCTCTATATCAGGCTCTCGTGATGTGTTGCCTTTGGTATCTTCAACGAACGAGTCCTGAAATGCACTCAAAACTTGAATTTAAGAATCATGTTTTGTGACAAGATTCATACCTATTGATAAGGTAAAATGGTTTGATGTTGATTATATGTTATGCAATAAGACACATAAGTTAGCTGGTAACAAGGGAACATTTTAGTAGCTAGATTCTTTTTTTCCAATAAAAACTTTGTATTTTCTTTTTGAGATTTTTCCTTGTAACATTTCAGGAAAAGCACTACTACTTTATACAAAAAAAATTCTAGTAACTAGATTCTGGTTTTCAGTATAAAAACACAGTAGTATTTGTCACTTATTCAAATACAACTACCATAACACAAAAAACATGCTAGTATTTCGCAACTGAAAACATAGTGTTTCTCATTTACTCCAACAATCCTTCTACCATCATTTTCAAGAAATGAACAACTACTATATAAAACTGTCAAATTATCAATATTTCAAGCCACGGAAAACATTTCTTCTAATAACCACGAATTCAAAATTTAAAGAAATAACCATTGAATCTGAAAGGAGTTTGTACCTCAAGAATTCACCATGATAGATTTTACAGAAACACAAATTTACAAGGATCTTATTTCATAACCAAGTTAGATTTTAAAAACAAAAAACACACAAAAATTTCACATCAATAGCATGATCATGCAAACAAACCTTGAAAAAAAAAGTAATAAACGTTTTTCAAGACCAAACTAACTGAAATAACCAACCCAAGAAGAATCATAAAAATCAATTCTTGACTACTACTCAATCAACAACAAAAATACAAAATTAGCAGGCAAAAACAAACAACATGGGACTTCCACTAAATCGACAAAATGGAAACACTAACCGTGAGAAGATCGTTCATCTTCAAAAAAGCTAAAGAGAAAAGCTTTTGTTCAAGTGAATTAAGAAGAAATTGTGGGATTTTTCAGAAACTGTTTGCTGAATTTTGTTTGATTATTTGGTGCACGAAGATGAAATTGAAGAGGCAATCAAAGTTGGAAATGATAGGCATAGGCGTTACGATCAACAATTAACAGTAAATTACTAGTGTTTAGTCAAAATCAAAGTTGGAACCAAATTAAAGACTAATCTCCATTGAATATTTGCGACCCAAACAACAGTCGTGACGCCACAACGCGCCACGTCAACACTTGTTGAATTTGTTTCTTTGATTAGTCTTAATAGACTATGGTATATGATGATAAGATAAAGACACAGGATAAAAATCACATTCTACTATTATATTATGGTGGTACAAGATTATTATATAAATTCTTGCTTTTCAAATATTTTAGATTATCTTTTTAGAGCGACTTAAACGTTTACTAAATTGTAGTCTTGGAAAACTTAATCTTTTTTATTTTCATGACAATTTTAGATTTATAGGCTGTAGGATCTACTCTCTTAATGTACATGCCCAAAGTTTTGAGCCATTTAAAGTGGGTATAGGCAATATTTTTTATGTTTTTAATAGGGATAAATTGTTTTTACCTTATTATCTCCCCTTTAATATTTGCATGAAAGTCAACATGCAATAAATGTTCATTTAAAGCATAATAAAAGGTTTATTATCTGATTAATGACCAAAACTGTATTTATATTCATTTTTTGAACATACATAAACTTTTCATATGAAACGGGATATTTTAAAAATATATATGGGCTATGAATATACAAACGCATTAGAGCCCAATTAATTCATTGACCCATTTAGAATACTCAAAATGGCAAAACCGCATAATAGGAGTACTAATTTAATTGGGTTAAGAGTATCTTCAATGCCTCGGACTAGTGTTCGCTCTAATAGTCGCCATATTACTTTCTTAGTCTGACCTTTCCTTCTGCAGTGGTTCGAACTAATGTCCATCCTATCAATTAATTTTTTTTTTTATTTTCAATATAATTAAAATGTGACATAGTCAAGTGTTTAATTGCCCGTGTTCATATTAATAATCGAGTGAAAATCACTTTTACTATCAAATTTAAAAGGAGAAAAAAAAGGAGAATTCATTGCTTGCGGGATAAGAGCTTGAGATTAGATATTGCTATGAGTCTATTACTAATCGTTTAGCTGAGACACATTGTGCAATGAATTAAAGACAATACCTTAGTGAAATCACCTAACAAACTAAGCAAAAGGAAAATTCTGATAACGTATAACAAAGAATCAAATATGCAACCCTCTTTTCCATCGATCCTAATTAATTAGCACTCTTACTTACTCCCTCCGTCCCTCTAGGAGTTCCGATCACTTTTGCACACCCGTTTGTAAATATCATAATAAATAGTTAAAGTGGAGAAATTGTAAAGTAAAAGAGAGAATAATGTTGAGAAGAACATTATTTTATCTCTTACTTTACCATTTCTCCACTTTAACTATTTACTAGTATGATTTTTACAAAACGGGTGTGCAAAAGTGATCGGAACTCCTAAAGTGGGACGGAGGGAGTATTATTTAACTCACCAATTCATTCACATTTTATTATGAAATTAATACATAAAAATAGAATCCGCCTTTCATAAACTTTTTCCTCTCACTTTCTATTATATTTCTTAAAACCCGTGCCAAATCAATCAGTGACAATTAATGAAGGACGGAGGGAGTATTATCCATCTCCTTTCAAAATGTCTCCCTAATTAAGAGGGCACGTGATCCATTTCTTGAGTTGGAGTCTGAAGGCTCCACAACATTGGCTCATGCACACTCCCACTTCTTGCTTATCCACGTCCAAACTTTATCTAGCTCTCTTTTTTCCTAACATAAACGAACCAATTAATAATGTTAAGAGTCTGAATTAATAAATATAATGGCCAATCAAAAATAAAAAATGACCAAATATTTAAGAAAAAATGGATGTTTAGTCTTTACTAAATAACACATTGGATCATGATCAATTGAGATTATTTAGGCTAATTGAGAAATGAGATGCAATATCAGCCACTCATTTTTATTAAATGAGTGGTCCAGATTTTGCCACACAATAAATATTATTAGATTAATTTAATATGAAAGGGTAAAACTGTCTTTTCGCGTTTTAATTTAGGGTTCTTCATCAGATTTCATCTCTCGTCGGCGATTCTGGTGAGATTTAACGATTGAATCATATCTCTCATTGAATCTATTTTAACGATTTATGATTCAATTGATTTGCAAAATTAGACTCAGACGGTTTCAACGATTTCAACGATACCTGATTTGCGATTCAATTTTCGAAAAATAGACGACCTGTTCGACGGATTTCTCTGTTGATTTTGACGTTTTTCGGTCGATTATACCCACTTTGATTCTGTTTTTATCCTTTATTTGTTGATGCCCAGTCAAATTTGTTCCTAATTAGTTTTTTTTTTTATTTTCTCATCTTCAGGTTCGATTTCAGTTCATAATCAACAGCTAAGTGTTATTTGATGGATTCTTCATCTTATTCCGAGTCTACGTCGACGAATGGTGGAGGTAGTTTGGTTTGATTTTCATTAACATGAATTTTTTGTGTTATGTTGGTGATTTATGCTCTGTTGACATGATTTGAAAATCTGTTGACATGATTTATGTTACTTGGTAAATATTCTGTGTTGTTGTTATGCTCTTTGTGGACATTCTGTTTCATTAACATTATTTTGTTGTGTTATGTTGGTGATTTATGCTCTGTTGACATGATTTATGTGTACTTGTTAAATATTCTGTTGACATAGTGTGTTTGAATTGGTGTATTCTAATTAAATTGGACATTTTGATCCTGGTAATTTGAAGCATGTTCTGATATTTTGGTTTACATAACTTATATCAATTGTCTAAGAATTTTACAAGAGTGCAGCCACCTCTTTAGATATAACTATAGGGGTAATTTTCTGATTTATGTGAAGCTACTTGAGAAATCAGCTCAATAATTCTTGACCGAGGAAATAAATGTTAGTCTAAGTGGATCAATGTTTGGTTGGATTTTCTTGAATGTAAAAGTCCATATGATATAACCATAATCAGAGTCCTTAACTTGACTTAAAAAAATCAGTTAGTTATTGGCTAAGCAAAAGACCATAAATACTTAGAAGGTTGAGAAACATGGTTGAGTTTGGAATCTATGGATACTTTAGGTGTAGACTGTTTAACCCTTTTTTCTTAATCAGTTGTGAGCTTTCAAGGGAGAAGTATGGGTTATGAGCTCTTTGTTGACATTCTGTTTCATTAACATTATTTTGTTGTGTTATGTTGTTGATTTATGCTCTGTTGACATGACTTGAAAATCTGTTGACATGATTTATGTTCCTTGGTAAATATTCTGTGTTGTTGCCATGCTCTTTGTTCACTTTCTGTTTCATTAACATTATTTTGTTGTGTTATGTTGGTGATTTATGCTCTGTTGACATGATTTATGTGTACTTGTTAATTATTCTGTTGACATCGTGTGTTTCAATCGGTGTATTCTAATTAAACTGGACATTTTGATCCTGGTAATTTGAAGCTTGTTCTGATATTTTGGCTTACATAACTTATAACAATTGTCTAAGAATTTTACAAGAGTGCAGCCACCTCTTTAGAGATAACTATAGGGGTAATTTACGTAAGTCTTTTGATTTGCGTTGACGTGACTTGAAAATCTGATGACATGATTTACGAATGGTGGAGGTAGTTTGGTTTGATTTTCATTAATATGATTTTTTTGTGTTATGTTGGTGATTTATGCTCTGTTGACATGACTTGAAAATCTGTTGACATGATTTATGTTAGTTGGTAAATATTCTGTGTTGTTGTTATGCTCTTTGTGGACATTCTGTTTCATTAACATTATTTTGTTGTGTTATGTTGGTGATTTATGCTCTGTTGACATGATTTATGTGTACTTGTTAAATATTCTGTTGACATCGTGTGTTTGAATTGGTGTATTCTAATTAAACTGGACATTTTGATCCTGGTAATTTGAAGCATGTTCTGATATTTTGGCTTACATAACTTATAACAATTGTCTAAGAATTTTACAAGAGTTCAGCCACCTCTTTAGAGATAACTAAAGGTGTTATGTTGTTGATTTATGCTCTGTTGACATGACTTGAAAATCTGTTGACATGATTTATGTTCCTTGGTAAATATTCTATGTTGTAGGGTCTGTTATTCCAATTTGCAAGCCTGAGTTGAGGCCTTATGAAGGTCAAAAATTTTCTTCCCTTGAGGAAGGAATTTCCTTTTATGAAAAGTATGCTCAGGAGTGTTGTTTTGATTGTCGAAGATTTGGAAATAGGTCTAGTGGTGGTGTTATTATTTTTCAGTATGTTGTTTGCAATAGACAAGGATTTCATACAGTAGATTCGTTGGATGTTGATGTTAGTGTATCTGAGGATGGTAATGTGTCTGATGATGATGAAGTATCTTCAAAGAAGAGACGTAGACGTGGCACCAAAAGGTGTGGATGTGGAGCGAGAATTAGTTTTAAGTTTTTTTCTGATTTTGGTGATAAGTATTACCTTGTGCATCAGTTTGTTGAGGAACACAATCATACTATGGTTGACAAAGATCATAAGAGATTTATGAAAGGTAATCGGAGTTTGAATGATGTTCATCACAAGTTTGTTGAAGATTGCACCAAAGCTAACATCGGTCCTACCTCTACTTTTAACTTATTAAAGGAGTTTTTCGGTGGTTATGATGTTGTTGGGTGTACGTTGACTGATGTTAGGAATTGTTCACGTGATATTAAAGAGAAATTAAAAGAAGTGGATGTGCAAATGATCCTAAATCAGATGCAAGAGAAGAAGAGAATTTGTGAAGGGTTTTTTTACAAATATCAATTATCACCTGAAGATAATAAGTTAGTGAGCTTATTCTGGTCTGATGCTGAGTCTCGGAAGCATTACCACATGTTTGGAGATGTTGTAGCATTTGATACAACATATTCAACAAACAGGTAGTTTATTTATTATACTTAGTAATTGACATAGATAGTAGTTGATATGGTAGTTGACATATGATACATTTGTACTTTGCATCATTTCTGATTTAATAGTTGACATAGCATATACCTATAATTGACATTATTGATGTTTTGTGTTGATGTATTTGTTCAATAGGTATCGTATGGTGTTTGGTCCATTTACCGGGAAAGACAATCATGGGTGTCCTATTGCGTTTGGAGCTGGTTTCGTATCCGGTGAGAATTGTGATGCATTTTCATGGCTTTTCACTGTATTTGTTGAATGCATGGGTGTTGCTCCAAGAATCATAATCACTGACCAAGATTGGGGAATGAGGCTTGCCATTGAGAAGGTATTACCTGGTACAAGGCATCGTTTGTGTATGTGGCATATTATGAGCAAGTTATTTGAGAAGATACCTAAATCAATTTCTGATAGAGAAAAGTTTAGTAAGGAGTTTAAGTCTTGTGTTTGGTCAGAGTTGTTAGATCCGGATGAGTTTGATATATTATGGACTAGTATTGTTGAAAAATATAGTGTAGAAGATCATAAGTGGTTTAAGGATATGTTTTTGATCAGACATATGTGGATCCCAGCCTTCTTTAGAGATGTTCCTATGGGTTCTTTAATGAGAACAACATCTTTTTCAGAATCTGAAAACAGTTTTTTTAAGAGGTACTCGAAACCGTTGTTCAATTTTGCTGACTTCACTCTTCAGTATAACAATGCCATTGATGCTCAAAGGAATCAAACTGAAAGGCTTGACTATTATGATTCTGTAATCACTCCAAAATATGTCACTGATTTAGCATTTGAGAAGCAATTGGGATCTGTTTACACAGATAGGATGTTTAGAGTGGTACAAGATTTGATTGTTGAGGCTGATAAGAGTTGTCGGATGATTAGCATGTCCACATTGGAGAACATCGAGGTCTTCAAAGTTTCTGATGCTAGAAAGAAGATCTTTACAGTTAGACATGAGATAGAGACTGAGTCATATGAATGTGAGTGTAAACTATTTTTAAGGTGTGGTTATCTATGCAGCCACCTTTTTTTCATTCTCAGAAACAAAGATGTCAACAATATTCCAGAGAAATATGTTGGTAACCGTTGGCTTAAAAGTGAATTACTAAAGGCAGTTCATGGTCTCACGATTGATGAAAGTGCGTCTGACAGAGGTATGCAAACTGTTTTCTATAGATATTTTAGTTTAAGTTTTAGCATGTGTTGTATAAGCTGTTGACATATCTTATATTGGCTGTTGACATCTTATATAGGCTGTTGACATTTTATATGTCTGCAGGTTCTAACAAAGATGACAAACTACAGATTGCTAATAGGTGTCATGGACGTTACTTTGGTCTATATCAGCGTGCTTTTAGGAATAAAGATCATTTGATTGCTTTGGATAATTTGCTTGCGGGTATTGGTCCTCAAATCTTTAAAGACGACTGTGCTGGATCGTCTTCTCTTGATAAAAATGATTCAATCATGAACATATATGGTATTGCTGTTCCTGAAGAAATAACTGCCCATGCTCCAGATGTGGTTAGTACAAAAGGAGGTGCAAGTGACAAGAAAAGCAGGATTAAGTCAAGCATAGAGAAAGCAATTGAAAAAGCAAATAAACCTCATAGGCGTTGTGGAAAGTGTCACAAAGTTACTGATCATAATGCTAGAAGTTGTGGCAGAAATCAGACATGATTGTTTTTTTTTAATAGTCAGAGTTGTTTTTTATTTGTTGACATAGACTACAAATTATTGACATTTTCTCGTTTGTTGTTTATATCTGATTTTAATCTCTATTGACATCTATTTATGATTCTGTTTTTTTAATTTTAAGATTTGTTTTCTGAGTTGTACACCTTTATACAAAGTGTTGACATTTGTTTATAAGTTGTTGACATTTCAATACAAGTTAGACATGCCTTGCTTTCATGCTCCTTTATGTTTTTAATGTGCACATGTCAACAACTTAAAAATTAATTCAACTATATATACTGGCCATGTCAACAAGTAATATAATTATGTCAACTATGGTGCACATCGTGTCAACGGCACATATCAGTCATGTCAACTACGCTACATATCGTGTCAACTACACGTACAAGTCATGTCAATTATTTTACAAGCCATGTCAATAACTAATATAATTATGTCAACTATGGTGCACATCGTGTCAACGGCATATACTAGTCATGTCAACTATACGTACAAGCCATGTCAACTACACGTACAAGCCATGTCAACTATACATAGAGAACATGTTAATATCAGTATTACAATTATATCAACTACACGTTAGAGTCGTGTCAACTATATTACATTGTATTTTAACTACTCATAGAATCATGTCAATAAAAAATAAGTCATCAAAGTCATGTCAACTACGTTACATACTATGTTAATTACGCACAGAACTATGTCAACAATAATTTTAAGCCATGTCAACAATAAAAATAAGTCATGTGAATCATAACAAAATTAACAGAAAATATACATTTTCATAAGTTCAAAAGTTAGAAACCACAATAGTAGCTGTTTTGAAATCCATCCCAAAACAAGAAAGCTAACAACATTAAACGTTAAATACATCCCAAACTTCTTTCTATTAACAAACCACTTTTTGTATTTGTTGTTTAAACTATTCAATTTGTGCTTGTTTTCTTCCATCCATGCATCAGCTACTTCTAAAATGGGCACTCTCTGGTTGTTGTAACTTGATGCAATCAAGTTGTAGCAATATCTTCCACGCAGTACCTGGAGTATCTTTATGCCGCGTGCAGAGAAGCCAACATTCCATTCACTATCTTTTTTTCCAACATAAGTTTCCATGTGTCTCATTAAATAGACACCACAGTCCTTTATGTTGGTGCTTGTGGCCCACTTCAAGGAAAGAATATCGATGTAAGACTTGTTAATATTTTCGAATATCTCTAACAAGTTCTTCTTTTTGTAGTATGCCTCCAACATATCTTTCTGCAAATATATTAATAAATAAATAAAACTACACATAAAAAATATTTTAACATTGTGCATAAATTATATCAACAAAATGTAGAGACTGTTTCAATAAGATAAAAAAAATCATACCAGTAAACCAATTTCATGTCCATACTCCTCTAATGCATCCATGCCATTAACTTTTCTGTTGTCTATGATCTCAATCTTACTTTGTTTCAGCCAAAATACTACCAGGTAGTAATGTCGGTGTTCACAGATTGGAAAGAAGACCTATATGACATGGAAGATAAAATTACATTCAAAGAACACATCCTAATATTTTCTCAAAAATTTAATTGTTAGATCTAATTACCAAATCAATGTTTCTCCAATCAAATTCTAGTCTTTTTTTAATCTCATTCTCTATTTCATCAATGAATTTGTTCGTTGCCATCATAGTATTCCAACTTTCTGGCCGATTTGTAACATTGAAATTCTGCAATTAACATATTTGGTTAAGGAGACCTGTAATTCAAATATTTTATATAAATTTTTAGATTACTTACGGTTGGAGATGTTGTCATGAAAAAGCGTGCAGGTGATGTTGTTGGCTTTTCTTTTTCAATGTTGTTCAAATGTGAAGCCCATGAGTCAATAACACCAGATTTGATTTCTTCATGGGGCTTCAGTGAGTTGAACAATTCCTTGGTTGCCCAAGTAAAATCATCATCATACACACATGTATTCCTGAAATGAAGTTATAAAAATGACATATGAACAACAATCATAAATCTTGTCAACTGTTTAGAAAACTAATTTTTTTTTATATCATGAATATAATTAAATTATACATACTCATCTGTTCTTCCTGTTTCTACTATGTAGTAGTAGAGATCTCTTTCATGAACTTCGAGGTATGGCAGTATATCAACATCATTTACTTCTGCTGTGTAGAGTTCTGATTTGTTTTTATCTTCTGGAAGTGCAATCTCAGATAATGAAGCAATATTCTGTTTTCAGTGGACATAAAATTCATGTCAACTACAAATTCTTGCCATGTCAACTACGGTTCATATCTTGTCATAAAAGTAATGTCAACTACGGTACATAATATGTCAACTACTCATAGAGGCCATGTCAACAACACTTATAAGTTATGTCAACTACACGTAGAAGCCATATCAATAATTATTATAACTCATATCAACTACACTATCAAGTCATGTCAACAACACTTCACTCATTTTATAAAAATAATATACTGTTTAATTTTAGTTTTAGTTACCTCAACAATATTATCTTCTTTATCCAGTGGTTTTTCTCTCTCTGTTTCAACGTTTGTGTCATCTTGATTCTCCTTATCTTCCTGTTGTTTCAATTGAAACATATTACGTTATGTCAATTATATTTTTACCTACAATATGCAGAATATCTTTATAGTTTAATATAGTTATTGTAAATTCTACCTGTTCAAGATCTTTCTGATTTTCTGTCTCACTCCCCTTGTTATCAGATTCTAGTACAGGTGGTGATATAGGAGACGCTGATTCATTATTGACGCCACATGTGTTGTCCTCTTTTGATCCTTCTCGTTCTTCATTTTCTTGTTCTTCACTTTGTTGTTCTTCATGTACTTCTTCTTCAGCAGTCTATTGAAATAGTAATTTATAATTAATATTAAATTAATTTCAACTTAGAGAAAATGTATGTAAACAAAATGATGTACTTACTTTGTTATAGCAATCTCTCCATTTGAAAGTTGGAAATTTAGTCAAATCTTCAAGTGCTTCCTTTTTCTTTTCGACAGTAACTAGTGCTTCACAGATTGTTTTACAGTTGTCAAATGCCTCATCTTTGTCTTGAAGAAATGACTCTGCCAATTTTACACACTTGTCTTCCACAGATTGAACAGAAGTTGTTGGGCTTCCAATTGCAGATCTAGCAATATCACACACTAATCCAAATAGATGATTAGTTTTGACGTGTGTAGGAACTTCTTCAAGGGTTTTTACTAGATTGGTCTTCCCATAGTTCATGATTTGAATGTATTTCACTACATTCTGCATGATATCTTTTGGGACAACGCTTTGGGAAGACCCAACCCCACTGTCAACTACGTGGGGAATCTGTTGTTGAGGCTCCTGCTCCTGCTCCTGCTCCGGTTCACGGATATATCTTTTGAAGATAAGTCCATTACCAAATATTCCCACATCTATCTCCCGATCTTCCCTAGCCTGGAGATGTGTGCTTGTCCAGCCTTTCATTAATGGGAATGTGCGAGGAACTGAACGTTTGGTTCTACGGCTAAACCATTCCTTGTACTTGTTCTGTAACGCAGATAATCTTTGCTTGTTTGCATTCATCCAGATGTTAGCATCACATATCATATCCATACACTTCTTGTTGCTCTCTGATGTAAGCATTGCTTCGCAATATCTTCCTCTGAGTACCTGTAGAATCTTCAAGCCGCGTGGAGTAAAGCCAATATCCCAATCCCTTCCCTTCCTGCCAAAGTATGTCTCCATATGTCTCATCGTATAAACACCGTTGTCTTCTTTATTGGTGCTTGTGGCCCAATCTAAAGGAATAACTTTGTAAGGAGACTTCTTTATATTTTGTGATAGATCTGTCATGTTATTCTCTATAAAGTATGCCTCAAACATATCTTTCTGCAAATATATAAACAACTAAATTAAAATTTGCATACAAAGCATTTTAGCAAGATACATAAATTATGTCAACAAAAATCTAAACATAATGTTAGCTATATTTAAAAAAGCATACCAGTATTGCAACATCAAAGCTATACTTTTCCAAGGGATTCTTGTCTCTAGGTGGTTTGGCACTATCAATTATCTCAATTTTGTTCATCCTCATCCAGAATACCACAAGATAGTAATAGCCACTTTTAAAAACAGGGAAGAATACTTGTATTGTATGTTAGATAAAATTAGAGAAAAGAATTTGACAACTCCTGTCCAAAACTATGTAGGTGAAACTGTGAGATCTTTGCACAAAAATAAATTTGTTACCAAATCAATCTTTCTCCAATCGAAATCTTCTATTGTTCTAATCTCCTGTTGAATTCGCGACACAAAGTTGTTCTGGGATTTCGAATATTGTCCAGATCGTCAACTATTTCCCCAATCTTAGACTTTATTGTTCCACATGTTGATGGCTCAATCAATGCTGATTCTAATAGTAACAAGAACAATCTTTTGAACCATGGCCCTCCTTCACAATCTTCTAACATAAGCTCTTCCACAGCTTTATGGCTAACATTTCCTCCTTTTTTTATTTTACAATGTCTGGCTATATCTCTCATGAAAGACGCATTACTTTTACAGTTAGCTCTGGAGTAATTTATCCTACCTCTCGGAAATCCGTATACCAGCTCCACATCGTCCTCTGTTATACTAACACTCCTCCTATTATTTAGCTTTATCTTGCACTCTTTTTCATCAAAACATTTCACCAATTCAAATGCCAAATAGGTAGGAATGTAATCGACGTTGAAATGAAAAACATTCCCAAAACCCAAGTCCTTGACAGCATTAATCTGGGCCTCATTCAATTTGCTCAGTGTTTCAATAAAATACCACGTCTTCCTTTTGACTAGAAGCCTTTTAGAAAAGAAATTACTTTTCTTTTTCTGTTCCTTAGCCTCTCTATACTTGTCATTCTGATTTTTGCTTCTAATCTCAGAAGCAATTAATGGTCTCTTGTCATTTCTTCTTTTACTTCTAATCTCAGATGTAATCAACTCATCCCCATCAATTGATGTACTTCTTTTTCTTTTTGTTGTGTTCTTTTTTTCTGGTTTAAAAGCAAGTACAATAAAAATGTCAACAATACAGTAATATAATGTCAACCATATAACTATCTTGACAACCATTCAAACAAGCTCACATTATGTCAATAACTATTGTATAAAATGTCAATATCACTATTTCAACAAAATGTCAACAATACAGTATTATCATTTCAAAATTTATAGCAACTACAATCATACATATGACAATTGCCATCATACCCTGTTGACATACTTTGTAATCCTTTGACACTTCACATATGAATTCATTTTTGTGTGTACAGAACATATCTATTTTATAGGAACCATATGACTATGTCAACAACAATTCAAACAAGCATACATTATGTTAAAAATTATTTTATAAAATGTCAATACCACTATGTCAACAGACATCTTCTAATGTCAATAATCATAAAAATTTAAATACATACTACTTAACCTCAGAAATATTCTGCTGCTGTTTTAAAAAAGCAAAAATCGAACTCATCAGATAATTAAATAATGAAACCTAAAAATAAAATCTTTTGAATAATCAAACTGTGTTTTTCAAAAGTGAAATTGAAGTCATACAATTAATAAACGAAAGAAATCTTTAACCTGAATTAGTCGTTTCAGTACTTTGTGTTGATTTGCTGTTGACCTCCATTTCTGACGTCGTTTTTCCAGGAACGGTCGACGATCCAACTGAATCACTTGTGTTTCTTTCTCCGGTTGACATTCCTAATACTCTAAATCGATTTAGAAACCTAGAAAAGAGATGAAATCGGGTAGACGAAGGGTTTGAATATGAGAGAGTAGCGAAATAGTTTGTAGAATAGAGGGTTTTGAATTAAATTTTTTTTCCGCCATTTTATTAGAAAAAAAGACAGTTGACATCGTTAACATTTGAAAAAAAGGCAGTTGACATGACATTTATTTAGTTATTGACATTACATATAGTTTATTTATATTTTCTTTTTTGTTTTTGACATTTAATTTGCTTTATATTGACATGTATTGTATGACCATAATTCATGAATTTGTTCCAAATATTGAGTTATCTGAAATTTTATATGAAGCCTATTGACAAGATGTTCAAATTTTTCCTATAAGTTATTGACATTTGATAATTAAGGTATGGACAAAATGTTGAGTTTTTATATGGAAACTATTAACATGTTTTTTATGATAATCTTGCCAGTACATATTTAAAATTTAAAAATTAAGAAAAATAGGTGTATATTTTTTTTAGTTACAAGAATTGTTTTTGAGCTGTTGACATTCAATTCAAGTTGTTGACATTTCTATTTAAGTTGTTGTACTGATTTCATAGTTGACATATTATTAAAGATTGCATAGTTTAAAAACCACATTTGATAATTGTTTTACGCATCCATGTCAACAATACATAGAAAACATGTTGATAACAATTTTAAGTCATGTCAACTACACATACTAGCCATGTCAACAAAAGTCAGAATGCATAATAATCATTTTAAAACTAATCCAAAAAATAAGTTAACATCAAACATTAAAATCAGTTTTTGTTCACTTCCTCTTTCTACAACTAAACAACTTCTTGTATTTGTTGTTTAGCTTATACAATTTGTCCATATTTGCTTCCATCCAATCATGAGCTAGTTGTAACATTGGCGATCTCTGGTTATTGTAAATTGATGCAATCATCGTGCAGCAATATCTTCCCCTGAGTATTTGGATAATCTTCAGACTACGCGCAGAGAAGCCGATATCCCAATCACTGCCCTTTTTCCCAACATAGGTCTCCATGTGCCTCATCAAATAGACACCGCAGTCCTTTATGTTTGTGGTTGTGGCCCATTCTAAATTCAGAAAATTGAATGAAGACTTGTTTATATTTTCTGAAAGATCTACCAATTTCTTCTCTATGAAGTATGCTTCGAACATATCTTTCTGCAAAATATATAAATAACTAAATTAAACTACACATACAAAGCATTTCAACACAATATAGAGAATATGTTTATAACATAGATAAAAGCATACCATTAAACCAATATCAATGTCATAATTCTTCAACGGATCTGTATCTTTATGTGGCTTTATATTATCTATGATGTCAATGATGTTTTTCTTCATCCAATATACTACAAGGTAGTAATGGTTATCTGCACAAATTGGGAAGAAGACCTGTATGACATGAAATATATAATTATATCCATAGAATACTTGTTCATATTCTAACATAGATATCATTTTTAGATCTTATTACCAAATCAATTTTTCTCCAGTTGAAATCTGGTCTTCTTTCAACCTCATTATCTATCTGAGAAATAAAATTTCTCTTTGCTGTCAAAGCATCCCAATTTTCCTGCCGATTTGTTACATTGAAGTTCTGCAATTAACATTTTTGGTTAGGGAGACATCTGACTCAAACAGTTTACATATAATTTAAGATTACTTACACATGGAGATGTACTCATAAAAAAGCGTGAAAGTGATGTTGTTGGCCTTTCATTTTCTCTGTTGTTCAGGTGTGAAGCCCACGCGTTAATTACACCCACATTAATTTCAACATGGGGCTTCAGTGATAAAAACAATTCCTTGGTCGCCCAAGTAAAATCATCTTCATAAACGCATGCATTTCTGAAATGAAGTTATACAAATGACATATGAACAATATTCATAAATTATGTTTACTACATAGAAAACTAAAAATACTTTTTAGATCAATGAAATAATTAAATAATGCATACTCATATGTTCCTTCTGTTTCTAGTATGTAGTAGTAGACAGTTCTTTCATAAGATTCCAGGTATGTTTTTGTATCTACAGCTCTTATGTCAACTGGAGAGCCTAGGAATGGGTCGGAATGCGTTTTATCATCAGACTCTTTCACACTAGCTTCTGTCAGTGGAATCTCAGAGAATGGAACAACAGTCTTCTGTCAGTGCAAATAAAATTCATGTTAGTTTCAATTAAAAATCATGTCAACAACTAGTATAATTATGTCAAGTATGGTGCATATCGTGTCAACCGCACATACGAGTTATATAAATTACAGTACGTACTATGTCTGCTACACACAGATACATGTTAACAGCAAATAAAATTCATGTCAACAACAATTATAAGACATGTCAACTACACATACAAATCATGTCAACAACAATTATAAGACATGTCAACTACACATACAAATCATGTCAACAACAATTATAAGACATGTCAACTACACGTACAAATCATGTCAATAACAATTATAACCAACTGTCAACCACACTTTCAAGCCATTTCATAAAAACAATACAATATTTAATTTTAGTTTCAGTTACTTTACTTTAACAATATTCTCTTCTTTCTCTTTTCTTTTCTCCTGTTGCTTTGCTTTGTTCATTTCAACATGTGCGTCATCCATTGAACTTGCAGCTGGTGGTGAAATAGTAGAGGCTGATTCACTATTGTTATCACCCATTGTGTCTTCTTTTGTTCCTTCTTCTTCTTTTTCTTCAACAGCCTATTAAATTAGTAATTTATAATTAATATTAAATTAATTTGAATTAATTCTAAATAACAAAAGACGAGATTTGGCTCATCCCTTTAGGATCAGAAACTGGCAATGTAGGGATATGGATTCTGTTTCTTTCTCTTGTCAACTACGGTACATAATATGTTAACTACTCATAGAGGCTATGTCAACAACACTTATAAGTTATGTCAACTACACGTAAAAGCCATGTCAATAATTATTATAAATCATATCAACTACACTATCAAGTCATGTCAACAACACTTCACTCATTTTATAAAAATAATATACTGTTTAATCTTAGTTTTAGTTACCTCAACAATATTATCTTCTTTATCCAGTGGATTTTCTCTGTCCGTTTCAACATTTGTGTCATCTTGGTTCTCCTTATCTTCCTGTTATTTCAATTGAAACACATTATGTTATGTTAATTATATTTTTTTCTATAATATGCAGAATATCTTTATAGTTTAAGATAGTTATTGTAAATTGTACCTGTTCAAGATCTTTCTGATTTTCTGTCTCACTCCCCTTGTTATCAGATTCTAGTACAGGTGGTGATATAGGAGACGCTGATTCATTATTGATGCCACATGTGTTGTCCTCTTTTGATCCTTCTTGTTCTTCTTGTCCTTCACTTTGTTGTTCTTCATGTACTTCTTCTTCAGCAGTCTATTGAAAGGGTTATTTATAATTAATATTAAATTAATTTCAACTTAGAGAAAAGGTATGTAAACAAAATGATGTACTTACTTTGTTATAGCAATCTCTCCATTTGAAAGTTGGAAATTTAGTCAAATCTTCAAGTGCTTCCTTTTTCTTTTCGACAGTAACTAGTGCTTCACAGATTGTTTTACAGTTGTCAAATGCCTCATCTTTGTCTTGAAGAAATGACTCTGCCAATTTTACACACTTGTCTTCCACAGATTGAACAGAAGTTGTTGGGCTTCCAATTGCAGATCTAGCAATATCACACACTAATCCAAATAGATGATTAGTTTTGACGTGTGTAGGAACTTCTTCAAGGGTTTTTACTAGATTGGTCTTCCCATAGTTCATGATTTGAATGTATTTCACTACATTCTGCATGATATCTTTTGGGACAACGCTTTGGGAAGACCCAACCCCACTGTCAACTACGTGGGGAATCTGTTGTTGAGGCTCCTGCTCCTGCTCCTGCTCCGGTTCACGGATATATCTTCTGAAGATAAGTCCATTACCAAATATTCCCACATCTATCTCCCGATCTTCCCTAGCCTGGAGATGTGTGCTTGTCCAGCCTTTCATTAATGGGAATGTGCGAGGAACTGAACGTTTGGTTCTACGGCTAAACCATTCCTTGTACTTGTTCTGTAACGCAGATAATCTTTGCTTGTTTGCATTCATCCAGATGTTAGCATGACATATCATATCCATACACTTCTTGTTGCTCTCTGATGTAAGCATTGCTTCGCAATATCTTCCTCTGAGTACCTGTAGAATCTTCAAGCCGCGTGGAGTAAAGCCAATATCCCAATCCCTTCCCTTCCTGCCAAAGTATGTCTCCATATGTCTCATCGTATAAACACCGTTGTCTTCTTTATTGGTGCTTGTGGCCCAATCTAAAGGAATAACTTTGTAAGGAGACTTCTTTATATTTTGTGATAGATCTGTCATGTTATTCTCTATAAAGTATGCCTCAAACATATCTTTCTGCAAATATATAAACAACTAAATTAAAATTTGCATACAAAGCATTTTAGCAAGATACATAAATTATGTCAACAAAAATCTAAACATAATGTTAGCTATATTTAAAAAAGCATACCAGTATTGCAACATCAAAGCTATACTTTTCCAAGGGATTCTTGTCTCTAGGTGGTTTGGCACTATCAATTATCTCAATTTTGTTCATCCTCATCCAGAATACCACAAGATAGTAATAGCCACTTTTAAAAACAGGGAAGAATACTTGTATTGTATGTTAGATAAAATTAGAGAAAAGAATTTGACAACTCCTGTCCAAAACTATGTAGGTGAAACTGTGAGATCTTTGCACAAAAATAAATTTGTTACCAAATCAATCTTTCTCCAATCGAAATCTTCTATTGTTCTAATCTCCTGTTGAATTCGCGACACAAAGTTGTTCTGGGATTGTAATGGATCCCAATGAGGCTGCCGATTTGTTATATTCAAATACTGCATTTAACATTTTTTGTTAGTGAAATTTGTCATCCAAATAGTTGACACAGAAATTTAGATTACTCACGCATGGGGATGTTGTCAGAAACAGGCGCGGAGGTGACGATTTTGCCCTTTCTCTTTCCTTGTAGTTCAGGTGTGCTGCCCATACATCAATTACACCTATACTGATTTCTGAATGGGGTTTCAGAGATGAAAACACTCCTTTGCTTGCCCAAACAAAGCCATTAGTGTAGACACATGAATCACTGAAATGAAAGCGTGCAGACAACATTTAAATATCATTCATAAATTATGTCAACTGCATGGAAATATAAAAGGATTGTAGAGATTATTCAAAGAATTAAATTATGCATACTCATTTGTTCCTTCAGTTTCTACTATGTAGTAGTACATATCTCTTTCGTCTGGGTTCAGGGTTGTTTTCATATGCACGGCTCGTATTTCAAATGGTGAGCGTAGCACTGGGCTAGGACGCATTTCAGCACGAGTCCGTTTCTCTCTAGCTTCAGCCAGTGGAATCTCAGAGATCGGAACAGGGTTCGGATGCTGTTGTCAGTGAATTTAATGTTAGTTGCAATTACAAATCATGTCAACTATATTACACTAACTGTGTCAATAACTAATATGATTATGTCAACTACACTACATATCATGTCAACTGCACTACATATCGTGTCAATAACCGTGTCAATTACATTTTAACAACTATTACAAGCAATGTAAACAATAATTCATTCATTTTTTTACCTTGTAAACAATCATTCTTCTTTCCGTGTTTTCAGGAGTTTTTTCTTTTTCCTCATGCATCTTCTCTTTCCCTTTATGTTCTTGTATTTGTATGTTCGATTCAGGAGGAGTGTCATCCAGTGTTTCAATACCCTCTCTCATCATATACTCAACAATTGAGCATGCAGCTGCATCCTCCATGTCTTCCTGAAATTCCATTTTATACCATGTTAATTATATTTTTATCTATGTCAACTACGATATCCACAATGTCAATAACTAATATAAAATTAAATACAAAGATTCAATAGTTCAATATAATCATTATAAACTGTACATGTTCATTTATGATATCAACAATAGCATTTGTTGCCTTGATTGCTTCTTCATTGTTGCTAATTTCAAAGTCAGTACATGCTTTTGATAATAGATGCAAGGCATTTTGTGTTCTTAAGTCTATATCAGCTTCATCTTCTGCTTGAATTTCAAACTCACTTTTCCTGTTCTCAAATCCTATAATTGATGCTTGAATATTGACATGTCCAGGAGATTCATTTGTTGGTGATGTCCTATCAGCTTCATCTTCTGCTTGAATTTCCAACTCACTACTCCTGTTTTCAAATTCTATAAGTGATGATTGATTATTGACTTGTCTAGGAGATTCAGTTGTTGGTGATGCTCTATCAGCTTCAACTTCTTCTTGCATTTCCAACTCAGTTCCACTGTTCTCAGATTCTATAATTGATGCTTGAGTATTGACATGTCCAGGATATTCAGTAGTTGGTGATGCCCTATCAGCTTGAACTTCTACTTGAATTTCCAACTCACTTCCTCTGTTCTCAGATTCTAAAACTGATGCTTGAGTGTTGACATGCTCTGAAGCATTGGCTTCTTGTTGTTGGAGAGATGGGGATGCTGTCTGTGGAGATCCTAGTACGGCTGTCAAGATAGGAGAGTTTGATTCATTATCACCATCACACATCATGTTCTCCTTGCTTTGTTCATCTTCTTCAACAGTCTGTCTGACCTCTTCAGGATTATCAACTGGTGATGTAGGTAAATTTTCTCTATTTCTTTCTTCTATAGCCTGTTCAAAAATTAGTTCAACAATGTTACTTTCTAAACTGTAGGAGTAATCCAGTGTCAACTAAGAGAAACATATATCAACAAAATGATGTATTAATCTCAATATAGGTTGATTATGTGCTTACTTTATTGAAGAAATCTCTCAATCTGAAAGTTGGAAATTCATTCAAATCTTCAAGTGTTTCGTTTTCTTTTTCAGCATTCCGTATTGAGTCAAATACCGCTTTCCAGTTATCAACAGCAACATTGTTGTCTATATGAAATGACTGGGACAAATGCAGGAAAGTGTCACTCACAGATACAACCGGAGATTTTTGGCTTCCAATTGCGCTTCTAGCAATGTCACCATATCTGATGGGAGTATGTTCTGAGAAGAAGACCCCACTCCACTGTCATCTACATCAACACTTTGTTCTTCATTCTCTTGCTGCTGCTCTTCATTTCGAATGTATCTCTTCTTTATATTTCCTAAACCAAAAACTCCTGCACTGATCTCTCTATCTTCTCTAGCCTGAAGATACTCACTTTTCCATCCTTTCATTAATGGAAATGTCCGAGGAACAGGACGCTTGTCTTGTATAACTCTGTCTAAGTAGCAGAGCTGCATATGTTAAAAAATGCATGTCAATTACTATTGTGTCGTGTCAACTCAATACACAAGCCACTTAAAATAACTAATACAACTTATGTCAACTATAGTACAAGCTATATCAACTACACACACAACCTAATGTAATAATGTTAATAATCAACAATGCAAAATGTAAAACATACCATAAGGAAGGGAAGTGGTCCAGCAAATGCATTCTTCTCTGTGATTGACCAATTTTGTTTTGCAAATTTGAGAACAGATATTACATACGAACACCAATTTACATTTCTCACGTTATCCAGATCATCAATTATCTCTCCAATCTTAGATTTTACCATTCCACATGTTGATTGCTCAATCAATGTTGATTCTAGCAATAACAAGAACATTATCTTAAACTGCCTTCCTCCTTGAAGATCATTCAACATAACCTTTAAAACATCGTTATGGTTCACA
>NC_062970.1:37269839-37513954 GCF_023119035.1 Salvia hispanica
TGCTCAACCTTGATATCCCCTAAAGAAATGGGTAATGTAAACATACCTGGGTCCGTGCATTTTGAGGGCATCCTTCTTTTTTGTATCACAGCAGACACAGTTTCTCCAATCACAATCTTCCCATCTAGTTTGGTTTTCCCTGCAATAAACTCCTTGATGAACTTACTGAAGGTGGGCATTTTCAAGGCTTGCAAGAATGGCAAGTTGATTTCCAACTTGCTGAAAATCTCCATGAGATCCTCTGTGTCATCGTGGAAGTCCCAGCCTGGGTTTCATCAGCTCCCTTGTTTCCTTCCTTACTCGCTTCCTCAGGTTCGGGGTCTAGGAAGAACGGGTCCCTTGGTCGAGGTAGAGATCTCCCCTCCCCGCCCAGATCTCAAAGTGATTTGACTAATATTTGCCCGGTCTGGCGGTTTGACGGTAGCAGGAAGTTTACCTTCATTCCCTCGCATCTCGTTCAAAGATACTGCGATCTGGGAAAGTTGTTTTGCCATCATGTCCATGGCGGCTTTTTGCTCTGACTGAGCATCTTGTAACTTGTGCACCATGTCATTGTTGGAATGTAGGTTACCTTGCATGAACTGCTGTGAATTTACCAAATCATGGACCATGTCATCCAAACTCCGTTGTGGTCTGAAGTTGAATTGACCAAAATTTTGTCCTTGACCTTGGTTCTGTCGAAAATTTCCTTGATGATTGTTGTATTGGTTACTCGACCCTTGATTGTTGTACTGGCCACCAGACCCTTGATTCCCTTGATGGTTCTGTTGGGAATTCTGAAAATTGCCTTGGTTATTCCTTTGGTGAGGTGGCACATAGGAGTTTCCTGGGTTGTTTTGATTTTTGTTTCCCCAATTAGCTTGATCCTGATTCCTGTATCCCAGCTGCAATTGTCCTTCTTGTCCCTTCCCTGGCCAATTGGACTGCCTCTCCGGAGGGTGTGCAAAATTCGTGAGCTGCAAGGGAGGTGGCTGGCTTTGATCATGGTCAGTCCATCTGAAGTTTGGGTGAGTCCTCCATGGAGCGTCCCTCTGTCTCCCTTGATTCCAACTTCCATCGGGATTCCAACTTCCCATCGAACTTGCTTGAGCGTGGCACTCTCCTTCGTAGGGTTGACTGTAGTATGGTTGCAGTTGCCTTTCCTCTTGACCAAGGGATTTCTCATTTTCCACTGGAGCATGCGGATTGCATTTCTCGATCGCACTTAGCAAGGCCTTTTCCAGTTTATCGATCCTATCTTCCACCTTCTTGTCTTCTTGATCCATCACTGCATTAGCTGATCCTCTCCTCAATATGCTTCGCGGGTTATCATAGGCCTTCTTTGCCTCAATCAATCTCCCCAGCGTTTCCCTGGCTTCACTTGCTTTGTTCTTAGTAAAATTTCCCCCGCTCGAGGAGTTCATCAAGTCCTTTGATTCAGGGTTTGCACCTTCATAGAACAAATAGTAAGTCTCCGCTTCTATCATCCTGTGGTTTGGACAAGCATCCAGCAGCCCCTTGAAGCGGGACCAATAAGAACTTAGGGACTCATCGTATTCTTGTTTGCACTCCTGAATCTCCTTCTTCAAGGCATTCGTCTTATTAGATGGAAAAAAGTAATCCAAAAATTCCAGTTTAAAATCCTTCCACGTGTTGATCGAGTCCGGTGGAAGCCTCAGCAGCCAAGTGTTCGCCTCCCCTTTGAGAGCAAACGGAATTGCTCGAAGACGGTAGTCCTCTTCTGTTGCCTCGTTGGGTCGCTTCTGAATGCTGCATAGTTTACTGAACTCGTTCAGAAATTCATAAGGGCATTCATTCCTACGCCCAGAGAAAGTAGGTAGAACTCCAAGCACATTTGTCTTGATGTCGATCGACCTCCGTCGTGGATTCGAGACTATAGCATGAGCGGGTTCACCGTCAAGATGTGCGGTGAGCGACCCTATTTCCGGATCGGGGTCTAGTAGATGAGCCATATCTGGGTCCTTCTCCTCCTCGGTCTCGGAATGCTCTGGTTCGGTTGATGTCCCTGGATTCTCCTCTGTCGATGAATTCCACTCCTTTTCACTTTCTGACTCGAACGGGAATGGATCTTCCGTTCTCAATCCTGATCTAGTAGTGATGGTAGATGTAGATTCCTTGATTCGCCACTCGTACTGGCCACTCCCTGATCCAGATGAACTTGCCCAACTTCCAGATTGGAAGCCCGCTTTCATAAACTGTCAGGGAGAAAGAAAATAACAAAAATTAGAATATTTACACCAAATCCTTAATAACAGCAAACGCCATCCATCCCCGGCAACGGCGCCACTTGAAGCTACTTGGGATGTGACAGTACAAGTGTAGTGTGTGTGCAGTGTTGCGATATTCAAATAAGGCAGGTTCCCCAGATCCAGCAAGTCCACTAGATCACTTGGTCTAGGAACTCGTAGGTTGTGCGGAATCCCGGTCGTCGGACACACAAGTACTTCCCCGCTTCAAAAACCCTCAACCACTTTACTAAACCTAGTATAGGGAAGTAGGGATCGATCCCACAGAGAAGGATGCGTAAGACTCGTAATCAAGGATTTGGGAGTATTTTTGGTGTTGGCTGCTGCCACGCATTTTCTTGGGTTGAGGAAAATTAAAATTAACTTGACTTGGGAATATTAGAAAGAAACTTAACCTAACAGCTAGACCTAGGAGATAATTCTACGGTGGGACCACATCTAAGAAAAAGCAGAGTACGACTGGAAAGTGGCAGAATAACTAACTCTCGTACTAACTGACAGTGACATCGTCTTCTACAACCAAATTCGCATAAAACTTCTTGAGAAAACACATAAGCAAATCAAAAACAGGGCTACTAACTTGAAATCAAATCTATGCATAAATAACGAAGAACTTAACAGATCTGCATACCTAGACGAAGTGAAATAGAAAACAAAGGAAATAAAACAAGTCTATCAACTACTGTTTCTTTCACACGCCAAAACCAACTTCAGACGCTAAATCCACTCCGGATCCAAGCGTCCGACACGGACTCCAAACAGAAGAAATTCTCCATCACGTCAGATTTACAAATTTAAGCTCCGAACACTCAATCAACCACAGATCTGTCACCAAATTCCACATCAAACACCTCAATAACGAAATAAGCAGAGATCGACATAGCAATTTAAGAATTACGCTAACAGCAGAGAGATCTAAGCAAAATAACTTGAAATTAAACAGCTAAACTCAGATCCATGAGCGATAAGCAGTTAAACATCATCAACATCAAAGTCGACTCCCAAAAGTGAAGTTCGACGGTGGAAACTAGCAAAAACAGCTGAAATTAAAACAATTGTATCTTCGCCCTCACTAGGACGGTGTTACCAAACTCGAGATCTTTAGAAAGTACCCCCCTATCACGATTATCCCCAGAATTTTTCCCAAGTGTGTGTGTAAATGTATGAGCTAAGAAGAGTAAAAACTATCTCTTGCGCTGCATGCTCCTCTCTATTTATAGGCGTTTTAGTGGGTCCAGCGAGGTATTGATAATGACTTTGTTGCCCTCAGCTGTAGACTCCCTTTATCACGCCAATTTCCTCGTAATTCCTGCTCATTTCGTTCCATTCTCCTGCTAGACCATCTCCTCCATAACTTCCTCGATCTAGCCATTTTCTTCACACACCTGGCTTAGGAGATGGGGATGCTGTCTGTGGAGATCCTAGTACGGTTGTCAAGATAGGAGAGCTTGATTCATTATCACCATCACACATCATGTTCTCCTTGCTTTGTTCATCTTCTTCAACAGTCTGTCTGACCTCTTCAGGATTATCAACTGGTGATGTAGGTAAATTTTCTCTATTTCTTTCTTCTACAGCCTGTTCAAAAATTAGTTCAACAATGTTACTTTCTAAACTGTAGGAGTAATCCAGTGTCAACTAAGAGAAACATATATCAACAAAATGATGTATTAATCCAAATATAGGTTGATTATGTGCTTACTTTATCGAAGAAATCTCCCAATCTGAAAGTTGGAAATTCATTCAAATCTTCAAGTGTTTCGTTTTCTTTTTCAGCATTCCGTATTGAGTCAAACACCGCTTTCCAGTTATCAACAACAACATTGTCGTCTATATGAAATGACTGGGACAAATGCAGGAAAGTGTCACTCACAGATACAACCGCGCTTCTAGCAATGTCACAAACAAATCCGAATAAATCATTATTCTTGATCTGTGAAGAAGCTTATTTGAGGACTCTAACAAGATTGGTCCTGCCATCATTTATCTGATTGATGTATTTTAAAACATTTTTCACCATATCTGATGGGAGTATGTTCTGAGAAGAAGACCCCACTCCACTGTCATCTACATCAACACTTTGTTCTTCATTCTCTTGCTGCTGCTCTTCATTTCGAATGTATCTCTTCTTTACATTTCCTAAACCAAAAACTCCTGCACTGATCTCTCTATCTTCTCTAGCCTGAAGATGCTCACTTTTCCATCCTTTCATTAATAGAAATGTCCGAGGAACAGGACGCTTGTCTTGTATAACTCTGTCTAAGTAGCAGAGCTGCATATGTTAAAAAATGCATGTCAATTACTATTGTGTCGTGTCAACTCAATACACAAGCCACTTAAAATAACTAATACAACTTATGTCAACTATAGTACGAGCTATATCAACTACACACACAACCTAATGTAATAATGTTAATAATCAACAATGCAAAATGTAAAACATACCATAAGGAAGGGAAGTGGTCCAGCAAATGCATTCTTCTCTGTGATTGACCAATTTTGTTTTGCAAATTTGAAAACAGATATTACATACGAACACCAATTTACATTTCTCACGTTATCAAGATCATCAATTATCTCTCCAATCTTATTCAACATAACCTTTAAAACATCGTTATGGTTCACACTTTCTTTTTTCGTACCACATTTCTTTGCTATCTTCCTCATGAAAGCTGCATTACTTTTACACTTATCTCTAGAATAAGTAATGTCACCTCTTGGGAATCCATATACAAGCTCCACATCCTCTTCAGTGATATGAATTTTTTTACCATTGTTAAGCTTTATCTTGCACTTATTCTCTTCAAAAATTTTTAATAATACTAATGCTAATCTGCTAGGAATGTAATCAATCTTGAAATGTAGGACACTCTCGAAACCCAACTCCTTCACAGAATTAATCTGTTCCTCATTCAGTCTGCTTATTGCATCAACAAAATACATCGGCTTCCTTTTCACTAGAAGCCTTTGAGATAGATTTTCAGCAATAACAATCTGTTTTCCATCCTCTACACTTTTCTTTTGCTTTTTGTTAACAATAATTAACTCTTTCTGAGATACTGAGGTACTCCTTTTTCGCTTGGATGTTCTTCTGTTTTCTGGTTTAAAATCAAACATAATAAATCTATATCAATTATACAAAGTATCATGACAATAACAAGTGTACTCTGTTGACATCAAGTGTGTGTATATTACTAAAATTATTTCATTAGATATACCAATCACAATTAACAGAATTTCAGGCATTAAGTATGCTCTGTCATTAAAAGGTATTTTCCATATATAGTTAGAACAATTATATTATTACTATTATGTCGACAGTTAAAGTTGACATAACCTGTTGATTATCTTATAAAGTTTATGGCAAGTATACTCTGTTTATATAAATATGACTATGTCAACTATTATTTAAACAAGCTTAGAATATGTCAATAGCTATTGACATACTACTACAACCATACATATGTTTTCTACAGCCATCCTAACAGCCATTGAAACAAGCATACCCTATGTCTATAGTTGTTGACATACTACCACAACCATACATTTGTATGTTTTCTACGGTCACTCTAACAAGCATACAATATGTCAATATTATTATGTCAATACCTATTCAAACAAGCATACACTACTGTCATTACTGTCAACAGTATATTATTATAGTTATGTGAATAGCTAGTATATAGAATGTCAATAATCTTAAAAATTTAAACAAATCCTTAACTGGAAGGTGAAGCTTCTTCTCTTCCTTTTTTTACAGCAGCATTTTCCGTTGCCATCTTTTCCGATTCTACAATCGCATATCAACAAAAAAATTCAGCAAGTATCGAATTCATAAAAAACGAAATCGAGATGTTTATTAAAACACCAAAATCAAAGCAATATACTTAAAATTTGAATCAATTTCTTAACCTGAAGAAGTGGCTTCATGCATCGCCGATTTTGACTCTCGTTCCTCAGCTTCAATTGATTTTTCAACCGATTCTTTCCGATTTTCCTCTTCATTCGTCATTTAGAGCAGCGAGATTTTGAATATCAGCGAGATTTTGCAGATTTTGAAGGGATTCGAATTGTATGAATATCAGCGAGATTTGAGATTTTTGAAGAGAGATTTTAGAGAAACTTTTAGAAACTGATTTGAAATCAGTTGTGTGTTTTACGATTTTTCTTATTAATGAAATTACGATTTTACCCCCTTTTGACATAATGTTGTATTTGTTGACATTTTTTTTAGTTTGTGGATTAGTGGCCCATATTGCATCTCATTTTTTAATTTAGCTAAATAATCTCAACCTAACAAGATCCCTATTATACATATATTCTTTAATAGTATTAGTTTCCTCTTTTGGCTAATTGAGACAAAATGTACTTCTTCGGTCTCAGCCTAAGTGAGACATTTCCTCTAACTCTTTTGGCTATAATTAAATCACTTATCTCTCATATTTTATCTTCTTATCTCTTTCACGTTATCATCTCTCGTACTTTATTCTTTATTTTTATTTCTTAATTAATTTTCACTCTTATGTTGTTTCCTATTTCTTTTCTTACTTATTATGATCACTTACTTTAATATTAATAATTTTTATTAACTAAACATCACTAGATTCACTACCTAAATTCCTGCCAAAATAGAAACGGTTCAATTAGACCGAGACGGAGTGAGTAATTCACTTTCAACACATATGTATTTTATTTTCATCGCCGGCTGCCGAATAATCAAATAATTAGCCTATCTCTTAATTCTTCAATCTCTCTTTAAAATATGCATAAATCAGAGATACGAGACAAGGTCCAAAGATTTTATTCTCTTTGATATTAATTATTTTTTCTGAAAATCTAGTTTGATTGAGGGTTAGAATATGGAATATAATTTATAACTATCTTTGTGATTTTAATAGTACTTGTACTTTATTTGGGGACGAATAGGGATTGGTTTGTGATATTTCAACACAAGAATCAAGATTGTGAATATTCACTAATTAATTTCCGTGACATATATTCCTTTGCAATTTGTCACGGGCATTGATAATGGAAATTGGAAAGTATATGCTGCATATATATGTAATAAGTCTAAAACATTTGAAAGAATATTTCTATATTTAATCAGACATACATGGAACAAACAATTAATTTACAGTAACTATAAAGTGAGTTAGTTTACCATAAACATCTAACTTACACCTGTTCATATTATTCATAATTAAGATTTAATTGTTTGCATTTAACCTCAAAATGGATCATCTAGTACAACATCATTATGTAACGTTTCTGCCCGTGATCATGGACGATTCAGAATAATATAATTAAAACTCTATCATATTTTGCTTATGAAAATTCTTATAATTATTTTCCGATTACGATCACATATAAAGAGTAAAGACATACCATTTTCACCAAATTCATGGGGTGATGATTACAATTCTAAATCAAAGATTAATTTTCTTAATCATATATTCTTTTATTAGACTATTTATTCATAACCCATAAAATAATACGCGTGAAAGTAAATAGAAATGATATGGCCCTTATTGAGTCAAAATGGACATAGGAAAAGGTTCCACGTGAACGTAGGATAAAGAGGAAAGTCACACCAATTGTCTTTTGTATGAATTTATTTAGTGCTCTTTCAATATATATTTACTATTAAGCTTTAATTAGTGGATGGTGGGTAGCTAATGCCTAATAGCTAATTAATTAAGCAAACCACGTTCTATGTTAAATCATTGAAACGTGTCCAATAATATTCCGACTCATCATCTTAATTGCGGTCTTAATCAGGATTAAGCTGTCGGTTAAAGGAGTCGACATGTTTTGCTCAAGTGATTAATTTTGTCGGCTTACCTTTGTTACTATGGTTTTATTTGAAGAAGAAAACCTTGTCACAAAATTGTTTTTAGGAGGTACAGGTACATACTCATGCACCCATATAAGTAATTCGGACTCTCGAATTAAGAGTTGCAAGTTGATTTATTGTCTAGTAGTGAGTTACATTCATTTTGAGAGGATTGGTCATATATACTCCAGCACTCCACTATCTTTATTAGTGATGTATGGTAACTCTAACCCAAATCTATGAAATTGATGTGGAGCTTTTTACTAACTATGCCAAAGTTTTGATATTGATAAAAAATTAGAATTCATCCCTCCATTCATCCAAATTAAAAATATAGTGACATCTATAAGTAATTATTCAAAAATAAGAATTGTTTTTAGCTTTAAACTATGAGATCTATGGTGAAATCATCACTTTGATGAATGAATTGGTGATTTAGTGTTCTAATTTCATTCATAGTGAAAGTTATAAGCATATTTTTCTGAATTCCTCTTTTTTCATAACGAATTCATAATATTATTTTAAAGGGATATTGGCCTCTAATGCTATAGAACTTTCAAAATATTGGAATTTTCCCACAAACTTTCAACTTGACAAATAATATTACAAATTTTACTCTAGTTTGTTGTTTTCCATCGGCAAAATTCAACTGTATTGATGGATTGAAGAACAATTTTGGAGGGTGTGCTTCAAGAAAAACTAGCTTCAAATATTAAAGAATTTGAAGCTCTCGAAGTTGTTGTCGAGAAATTATGAAAACAATTATTTCATAAAAATTTCACCCTTCGTAAGATTTGAAGGTGATGCGTTAATTAATTGTGGACATTTTAAAATAAATAAATAAAAACTAATACTAATAGTTGCCATGCTATCAATTTCAATAAGGATTATTTATATACTAGTACATATTATAAATTTATTTGAGATTAATGAAGACGACACAATAGTTTTGTAATTAGTAAGAGGATGATCTGTAGGTAATTAAGCAAACAATGCATGTTCCACTAAAATCATGAAACTAGTCAGTAATCTGATCATAGTCGCCGTCAAAATCAACTTATTGATCAAGTTCGAAGGCGTGCATTTCATCAAAATAAACCCATCAATTAATTTCATCTTTTATTGGAATTTTATGTCGACATAATCCTATTCCTGTCACAACCCCCAACCCCAAATTATACAAAGAGAAAAAAAGAATTAGTTAGGCAAAGCTGACTTTTGTGTTTTAAGCTTAATTAATAGTATCATCAAAACATTGGCCCCTATAGTAATATGCTTTTTATTTATATAGAGTGAACTGGACCAATAGTTACTGATGTTGTTAAAAAATGCACCAATGGTCTCTACAAAAATTTTACTATATCATTTTTGGTACTTTAAGACTAAAATAACCCTAGGCACCACTAGTGTAAATATTTATAGTTTGGGGCATTTTGGATCTTTCTATTCTCCCCTTAATTTTTTTAATTATTTCTTCCATCACCATTTTCTTTTAAAAACTCAATTATACTTTTATTTAAATAATATTTAACTCTTTATAATTTCAAATTTTTAAATAAGAAAACAAAATATTTTAATTATGCTTTATTTATTTTTAAAAATAAATATTATTTATTATACATCTCAAAACTAAATATAATAGTAATATTTTTTAATAAAATATTAAAGTGAACTATAGAAAGTTCTTTGTGGGATTTATTTTTACTTAAAAATTTTACTTAAATTTATTAAATTTGAGAAGAAAAAATATTATAGTGAACTATAATAAATTTTTATATAAATAATGTTACTTATATTTAAATGTTACTATACTTAAGAGAAAATAAATATTTTAATTACATTAATTAAAACATAATATAGTGAAAAATAATTTTAAGTATAGTAACTAAAATTTATGTGAATTATATCTAACGTAAATTAAAGCGAACTATTGCAAGTAACATTTTTTTACTAAAAATATTAAAGTAAACTATAGTAATTTTTTCATTATAAAGCTTAATCTATACGTTATACAAGTAATTATTTAAAAAAAATAAGTGAATTATTTCAAAAGAAAATGTTTTTTCTTGTAAAAATATAAAATGGACTAGTATTAGAAATGTAAATATTTAGTATCCGAAAATGTATTTTTATGTATGTCAAAAAGAATTGCATGATTGAAGAGGTACTAAAATTGTAATTTCCAAATACCAAAAATGTCCTCCATGACATTTAGGAGATTTTTCAAATGTAGAGGGATATAAAAGACCGACAAGTACTAAAAATGTAATTTCTAAGGACCAAAAAGGATATAAAATTTTTTCATGGACCATTAATGCATTTTTCGACAAGATCAGAGACTATTAGTGCAGTTCACTGTTTTATATATATAAATTAAATTGTAGTAATGAATAAATATTTTTTGAAAAAATGATTACCTTTTTTAATGCACCATATGCAATGCATTCCGGATGCATTATTTTTCTTTTTTTTTTTTTCTTTTCTTTTCAGCAAGTGGTAAATTAAAATGTCATATTGAGAGATAATATTGTACTCATATGCTAAATTAGAGGTATCTGAATCAGGATATCTAACAAGCAAGGATAATGATGTGATATTAAAATTACATATCGCATCACACTACATAGTTCTCATCTATCAAGGTGACAATTAATCACAAGTCGAACCCAAAAATAATTAATTGGTTCATGCACTAGAACAGATAAACAAATAAATAAAACACCTGAACATTATTTTGAAATTAATTACTAATATGACTGCCGATAGTCATCGTTGTACGTCATCTCGTTAGTTACAACTGTTAATTTGTTACAATTATTATTTGTAATTAAATCTATTATATATGAGGGGGGGAAGAGAAAATTAATGAGTCAAAAGAAGAATCTAAGAAATGCTAAATCCAACGAATGTTCTTAATCCTAAATAATTACAAATTCATCTCCCTTGATCAAGTGTGCACATGCTAATAGCCGTCTGAAATTATATTTTAATTACTTTCCTGTTTTGTATTAGTTTATCCAAATAGTGGTTAACCAGTTAGTAATAGGGATTTAATTAATTTGTAGAGTGGAATTACTAATATTTTTATGAATGATAACATACTAAATAAGTCTGTGATTAATTTTTTCGAACCTGATATGCATGAAATAAAATTTTCTAATGGAGTACTATATTTTTGGGTTGATTTTTCAGTTTCTACAGTGAAAATTATTTTATGAGCAGGCGTGTATCAGGTTACAAAGCGTGCCAGCTTACGCTAATTTATTTTTGAAATCTTCTTTGATTTCTATCTTACATAGTGTAAACGCTAAAATAGGTAATTATGTGTTTATGTTTACCCCCGAATTAAAACTAGGTCTTTTAATAGTTTTATGAAGGAAAAGTGAGGAAAACAGTGGTGGGAACAAGCAGTTAAAAATTCTTCATGATATATATTGGCCTAAACAAGCTATGATTAATTGAGTTCGGAAATGAAGAACTTTTTACATTAGTAAAGCATAAAGTTACTTGTTTGTTGCGTAGTGAGGCACTTGTAAATAACACTGATAAACACCTACCTATTAATCCTAGTGACAAAGATAACTTATATACATTTTTAGAAAAAAGAAAGAAATATTCTTGTTAGTTTTGGTTTATCGTGACTTTTCTTGATAGCTCATTTCTTGTTAAGACGTCACATTATCATCAAATCAGATCGAAAATCCTCCACCACATATGATTATGCAATTTAATTAAGTTAACGCAAACGATAATATTCGGACATCAAGCAATTAAACAGCATTAATTAAGTTTACTCGAACTTTTTCATCACATACTAGTTATTACTAGAAAAATTGGCTGAAAAAATGCAAATTTTGTAATGGCAAAAGCTAAAAGACCGTATGAAAATTTCGAATAAATTTTACTATGTTATTTCAAGCAAAAAAGTTCCATAATTAGACACAAGTCTATCCTTTTACTCAAGAAGACTATAGTCTGTTTATGAATTCTAAGTCGAATATCAAACAATTGTGATTAAAAAATTGTTTAGCAAAATTGCAGCCACTTTTGTCAATTTCAATACTAAATCTGAACTAAAACAACTAATCACACTCCTAAAACTCAACTATATATAGATGACAATAACATACTCCAATTAACATTTACCCACCAATTAAGAAAAATATACTTTATACAAAACCCTATTTAAAATCTTGCCACATATATAACCCATGTGGAAGAAAGGGAATGGCAACGAAAATTATATACAATACTCAATCTACCAACTTTCTTTTATTATTATTACACACTATAATCTTTCTATTTTTCACAATTAAGTGTGTGAAAAGATGGAGATAATCTATACTTTTTTCTCATATTTAATTAACCAATATAGTTAATCAAAGCTGACATTGGCACCAAACATAACCCTCTCTTCCTCAGCTCCATATATTGATCACTGGTTTTGTTGTCGATAACACTATTATTTGTATTTCTCTCTTCTCTATCGTGCTTCAAGAAATTCTTCGAACTCGACTGTTGGCCCTAAAAGTGTCAAATTAAATAAAAATTAGTTAAGAAGGCACGATCAAATGGAATAATTGCAATCAATTAGTAATAGCTATATTGAAAAATAAGTGATTAATTAAATAAATAATTACGACTTGTTACCACATAATCGCAAGTAGCATCCATCTTTCTCTGGTTGACCTCCGCCTGCTTCATCCTGCTTACCTATTCAACAAAATATTGAAATTACTATTATTTTCTCTTTCTTCAAAAGAAAGAGCAACTATTCTGCAATTAGCACTAAAGTTTATAAACAAACCATAAATATTCTGTTTCTTCTCCATTTTTCATTTGAAAACAAAAACTGACAATTTTCTAAAATCAACAAACAAATTATTCATGAAAATAAAAATATAGCTATCTCGTTATTCAGCCAACAAACAACCTCTATTCCACTCACAATTCACAAAATGGGCTATACAATACATGTCTCAATTTCCTTTCCCTTTATTCTTGAAAAGGAAACTCTACCAATTTTCTAAAATCAATATATTAGTATTAATTATTTATATGTAAAAAAAAATCCATTCGAAATTCAGACAAAAATTCTCCCAAGACGACAAATTAAACATAAAAATAGAAAAAAAGGAAAGGAAAGATGATAAAAAAAACCTTAGGGCTATGAACAGGAGAGCTAGCCGTATCTTCCAAATCGTCATCGTATTCATACGTATATTTCCTTCGAGTCGTGCTTCGATTCAGCTTCTTCAAATTCAACCTTTTAATGGTGTCTGAGCCATTCCACGCTGCATCGGAGACCATAGAAGAGCTGCTTATGAAGCTGGCGTTGTTGCAAGAGAAGTCCTCCAAATACTTGGTCCACCCGCTCTCCTCGATGTTTTTGTCGTCGATCGACGAGTTCATCGACATGGCTGAAGATGAGAACTTGTGTTTTTGGGAAGAAATTTCAGGTGTTTAGAAAGAGAGAGAGGCGAGGATGATTGTTGAAGAAGGATTTTGATTTATATAGTAAAGGAAAGGAAAGGGGTGTGAATGTAATGGTGCCCACAAAGTGGAATCCTGGTGTGGGACCCTTTGGAGTTGAGGTAGTTAAGATCGGTTGGAAAAGTGGGGATTTTCTATTCTCAATTAATTATTTCAGAAAAGGGATAGTAAGTGTGTTGGTTAATGGTTGAGTAAAGTGTTTCATTTTACCTTTTTTTTTTTTTTTTTATTCTCACTTTTTAATCTGAATTTCAAATAATACAAATATAGTAATTTATTGATAGTCTTATGTTGAAAATCTTGGACACCTAAAGATGATATTACTTCTACAAACAATGAATGCAATTACATGCTATAATTATGATTTTGTAGGATTTAAACTAAAAAGTTATATTGGGGTCAAAGTTGTGATTGAAATTTAAAATCCAAACTCAAAAATGAATACATTTTTTTTAGATCAGGTTGTTTTGACCTCAACTTGAATTATTAGGTGATAATAATTTTTTTGTAGGATTTCCATTATTTGGCTATTATTTTTTGTTTGGAGAGCGCTGAAACTTCTCAAAGTCAGTATACTTTTATTATTAATTTTGTCCTTGCTAATGTTTTCTGGTGAATGTATATAAAATTATGTGTACATAGTAAATTGAACTGAAAAATATATCCTTTTTGAGTGGTTGCAGAATAATAATAATCGAAAAAGAAAGAAAGTGAAAGTTTTGTAGTGGAATGGTGTGACTGATTAATTAGTCAAGCAAGCAAATGAGCCACGCAAACAAAATCACTCCTTTTGACTGCGAGATGATTAATTAGAAAATCTAATTTAATTTTTGTTTTCTCTTTCTGCTATTTAACTTAGTAGGACCACGGAAAAAGGCGAGACGCACGCTTTTCTCAAAGATTATTTTGATATCTTCAAATTTATTTTCAATTAAAGATGTTACGGTCTATTAATTACAAGTTAGGATTTTGTACTACATTTTTGTAACATAACATCATGCAATCCCACGGTTTAGTTCATATCCATGGGGCTGCGTTTTTAACTCATTTTTAATGAATAAAAATACTTAAGTCATTTAACAATGATTCTATTCATACTATTCCATTTTTCTATTTGTGGCAATTGATCACAAATCATTATGGAAATCAATTTATATCTCCTAAAAAAGTTATAGTAAAGATTATTTGCAAATTAAGTCCAATACTTTTTGTTGCCCATTATAGGCCCACTTGGAAGGTTCACGATCGGAATGTGACTTTGCTGACATTGTACCAAATGATACAATTTCATTAACTTTATAATAATTTATTTTCTATTGCTTGACAATTTCATTAACTAGTTTGAATTTCAAAATAAAATTTAATCATAGATAAATTTTTATAAAAAATTAAATTATAACTACTCAAGTTCTTATACTCTATCTAAATATAACCTGATTTTGCTATACTTCTACAAACAAAGTGAATCTGAACTCTCCTCACAATTCACATTCACATCTTTATTTTCAGCAGTGTGTTTATTTAATAAAGTAGCGGTTTATAATGCTTAATAATATTTATTTTTTATCTGATTAGAAATTAAAAAATATTTTAAACGATTTTTGATAATAGGAAATTTATTATATAGATACGTAAATATAAGTAAATGAAAAGAAATGTTGGGTTAATAATAGGAATAAAATGGTTGTGTAATAAAAAAATTCAGTTAAATTGGATTAGATGAGTGTTAATATAGTAACGATCCATATAAATGTGTGCAGACAACACACTTAGTGAAGTCAACATCAGTACACCCAATAATTTGATTAATACTAGTAGTACCATTTTGTGAGTTTCTACTGTTTTGAACACAGAGAAAGAGAGCAAAGATTTTATTCAAAGAATCGGGACGTCGTGCTTCGTTGTTTTTCTTTCTGGAAGCACATATACATTCATCTCCTTTTCTTTTGGACACTATCTAAAGTCTAAACAACTCGAGATCACCGGATACACATTTATCTTCTCTACGATACACTAACACATGCAACATATCATATCCGCGTAGCACTATGCAAATCCGGCAACTGGTTGACTGCACTCACTTTTCACTCGACTAATATTTTCTACGGAACTTTTCTACAGAAAATTCCGGTAAAAGAAAGATGAGAACTAGAAATCAATAATGGGTTCTCCAATGGTGAGATTTCGCTCCAATTTCCAGTTCAAATTGAAGAGCTTGGCTGTGATGAACTTGAAAACTTTATTCACATTTATGTTGTATTTTGCACTGGAAAAAAATAGTGGTGCATTGAGAGCCTTTGCATACCCTCTTGCCTGTCATTTCATCAAGATCAAAATTGATAGTTTAAAAAGAAATTTATACTTAAATAAAAATTCATAATTTTACCTGGCTTGCAATTGTCCATTGCAAAGCTATAGGAAGTTGCATAAATTCATCAAATTTGGTCCCTATAAATACTGGAACTGCAGTCTGCATTACAAGACAATATATTCCAGGATGTTACATAAAACTATTGACAAATTAAGAACAGAATGGGAGAAGGTAGACAAAAATCAATGCAAGAAAACATGGAAATGTAAATCGAAAGGTTATAAGTAAAAAGCAAATGCATTTGAATTTTACCTGGTTATATTTACTGGCTTCTTGATACCATCTGATCACACTGCAATCAACCACCAGCATTACAAATAAATACTATTCGTCTAGGTTTGAAATTAACATAATAAAATACTATGCTAAATCTTTACACTTGAATTTTACTGCTTTTTAGCTTTGATTTTAACTGATATGATATGATCGCAATCGTACCTTTTTAATGTACGCCGACTGGTAAGATCGAACATAAATAGCATAGCCACTGAATCTTTAGAAGCTACGGGAATTTGATCACGCGAAGATTCATCACCTTCACATAACAAAAATGATGTGTCAAGAAAATAAGCAAAATTTGATACTGTTTCCACCAGTTTGAGAACCTCAAAACAACACCATATTCCCCAAAATTTCCCAATTCCATCAAAGTAAGTTTGTGATTTAAGCTGCCAATAATCCATCATCTTATCAAAACTAGTAGTAATATTTCTTTATCCAATATGAAATAAAAGAAAGTGATGCAGAATTAATTGATCAATTTACCTCCCACGTCCCATATGCTATAAGAGATCCTTGCCCCTTTCACATCCAATATTTTGTCGACTCGATTTATTCCCATCCCTGCATTTTCTTCGTCTCTTTTCTTTATACCTGCATATTTTGTCTTGATCCAAACACACAGTTAGCATATACTAGTAAAATAAGGAAAATTATTAAAATTTAAACCTTTTATCCTGTAATTACCAGCGAGGAGTACACATTACTCACTCTCATAATCTCATTTGATCTAATAAATTTATAAATGAATATATTACTACTTATTCCATCTCTTAAGTATAGTCCTTTTTATCAGATATATCCACACAATTTTTTTATTTCAAACTTAGCACTCCCTACGTTCCCTTATAGTTGAATCATTTTTCCATTTTAAAAAGTTTTCTCATAGTAGTAAATCGTAACCATTTTTGGTACTTTGTTCTTTCTTACTACTACTTTATTTACTTTCTACTATATTCTCTGCTCTTTTATCTATCTACTTAATGCACTAAACATCACTTTCTTACGGAAAAGTTCTGCATCAACTATGAGGGAACGGAAAGAGTACTACTACAATATATCCTCAAATTGAAAATAGATACTCCTATATAATGAGGTGTGTTATAATGCTAACTTTTTCTTATATTGCAAATTTACTAACTCGTCAACGTAGTGTATTGAAAATGTCAGCACAAATTTGTGTTGACATTTTAATACAATGCATTGAGGATTTAGCAACTTAAAAAAGTTAAGCAACAGATCAAACCTCCCTATATAATTATGCACGTAATAAATAAGTTAAAAAATATATTATCGGGTATTTCATTATTGTTACAAATGCCCGGATTTTGAAATTGGGTCCAATATTAAATTGTTACTACAAATCAATTAAATCACATACCATACGGATACTTCTTTTAAGATTTATACTGTACAACTTTTATGACTAGTGTAAATTTGAAGTTAGAAAACGATAGTAGTAGTATTTTTGTTCAATACTTAACAAAATAGTAGGTCACGAAAGATATGTTATATATGCCTAGACTAGACAACAGTTAAAATTTTAAATGAAGTCCAATAAGTAGATCATTTTTTTATATATAATTTACTACTCAAATTATAATTAAAATAACACATGAATTTTCTAACCTTAAACAGATGTACATATCCAATTAATCGAACACTAAATAAAAACTTCCCACGTTTCAAATCAAAACCAACAACACCTCAATTAATTTATAATAAATATTAAACACGTTTGAAAATAGACAAATTAGAAAAAAAAAAGATGAAACTAACCAGAAAACTCGTTTTCCCGATGTTTGAATCGCCAAAGAGGCTAATCTTCAATGAAACCAAATCCGAGGAATCCTTCCCATAGCTAAGCCGCAACGGGATCGGGGCGGCGGTAGAGGGCGGCGGCGAGGAGGAGGAGGAGACGGTGGTGGTGGTGTCGGAGGAATTGGGCGGCAGAGGCCTGTAGTTCCCGGAGATCTTTCCGCTCCAGCAAGCCAGGAATTGGCTCCAAACCGATAGAACGTATCGGCGCAGGATAGAGATTCTCCAAAGGAATTTCTTCTTAATGTTGAATTGAGTCTTCTTTCTGCACAGCTGCCATTGCTGCTGCTTCATTGTTAGCGATCTCAATTTCCGTCTCTCGCACCGTTCCTCTCTCTCCTCTCAATTTTTGTCTTTCTCTCTCTAGATTGGGGAATTTTCTCTCCCTTGGTTGCGGGAGATGTGCGTGTTTTTTTAAGAGAGAGGTTATCCGTTTGGTTTAGTTTTGATGCATAGTATTTTCAAGTGGTGGGCGTCTCATTTAGAAACACTAGTTGACCGATTTTAAGGGTGTTTGAGTATTTTATTTTATTTTATTTTTGGAATTAAATATTTTGTATACATGTATTTTGAAACTGAGAGTTTGGAATTTAAAATCCTAAATATGGGTGGTTTAATCATTAATGGTGAAGTGTTGTTATTAACCCACGTGATCTTAGCTGTTGAATCGGTATCTTTTGGAATATGGTTGTGCTTTTGCTATCAAAGCTAGTTGTATTAATCATGCTGATAAATGTAAATTTTAGTTTTTAGTTAAAGCAAATTGTGAAATAGGTAGATGGGTCGAGTCAACTTACATGCTCAAGTATACAGACATGGCTAAACAAGTAGTTGGAAATAAGATATCATATCATAATTTATTAGTGAAAAAAAAAAAAGAATAAACATACGTGGGAGGAGAACAATTTTGAGCATGTCGGTTTGTAGTTATATAATGAACATCCGGCGCAAAATGTGGATCAAACAATAGTCAAATTGATTTATTCCACTGTTGCGTTCACATTCATGATTATTAATTTATGAAGTACTGATTTATCTAAAATAAATTGTATAAATGTAATTGAAGTTTTCACGTATTTTACATTTGAAATTTGTTCATTAGTAGTATTAAATAAGTTAAAGTGAATTATTACTCTTCTGCAATAATTTTAAAAAATTAACTTTTCAAATTAAATATCTGCATATTTAGGAAAATATTAAATTTCTATTCAATGTTTGCATAATTATTTTTAAATGAAATCGAAAATCACGTGTGAATTTATCATAAATCTTCCCTGCCATCTCCTTTTTATTGTCATAAAATGATATACTAATATACTACTAGTACACTAATAACAAAACCAGTCCAAATAAACTGGCCCAATTCCATTTAAAATTATGGATTTACAACTTTGAAGACAAGAAAATTTGTTATCGACACCTTCTATTTGTATATGAAGCTTGCAAAAGTCATATTTTTGAGCAATGTGTATTTTGTCACACGAGAGTTGATTCTGTCGGTACTTAAAAAAACATTCTGTTAGTGACATTTGTGGATTTGGAATGTTTTAGAACAAGTGATGTATTTTAATCAAATTCTAATATATTAATTACTTATTTTACACTTTTCAATCAAATTTTAATTAATTTTTTGTTTTTCATATCTAGGCATCCGTACGTTAATAATGTACATAATAAGTATACAATAAACTAATAGAGAGAGTATAACAAAATGGTGCCTATTATTCTAGACCCTTTTAATTTAGGAAAAAGAAGTTAAGAAACTTCGTTATGTAGTTTTTTGCAGTAGATAGTTAAGTTAGCAATATTCTAACTATGGCATAAACAATAATATTTGGCAAACGGCTATCAAGAGCCCACCTAGACCTAACACACCGCCCAAATGCCTTAATTGATTGGTGGTCCATATATAAATTGTAATTGCAGCCAAAGTCAATGCTCTTCCATAACTGACTGCTTATTCATCAATTAATATACAAACTTTGAATTTGTTTATACTGTTACTACAATTTTGTAATGTTGAAATAATATTACCTTTTTTGTGATAATTTTATTGCAACTTCGCATTAAAATCTTCAAAATTAGATCTTAATTCTGGCATTATTTGGCAATTAACCCTGGACTAAAATATGTACTACTAGTATATAAGATTAATTTGTTATGAAAAAGTTATTAGTTTATGATGAATAGAGCATGCCTTTCAGAACTAATATTAGAGCATCCGCAGCGGTTGGAGGAATTGCGTTCGTCCGTCCATACCGCTGAGCAGGCGGCGTCCGTCCGCCGCTGCAGCTCGTCCGTCCGTGCCAGTGGCATGGCGCTGCTCTTAGCTAAGAGCACGTCCGTGCCGCTGAGCAGCCCTACGTGGCGGCATAGTCGTTGGCAAATTCGATTTTTTATTTTATTATTTTTTAAAATTCGAATTTTATTCAAAAAATTGTTTTTAAATAAAAAAAATATTTTCCACTTCCCAAAAAATTATATCCGTTTTCTACCCACTTTTAATTTATTTTTCAAATTTTTTTTCCCAAAATTCACATTTTCATCTATAAATATTCCCACTTCAACAAAAAAAAATTCCCATAACACTTTAATTATGTGAATTTTTAATTTGTAGGATTTTAATTATGTATTTTTTTTTATTTTCTAGGATTTTAATTATATATTTTTATTTTTTAGGATTTTAATTATGTAATTTTTATTTTTAGGATTTTAATTATGTAATTTTTATTTTTTAATGTATTTTTTATATTGTATAAATGTTTTTAGTAATTGAAGTATTTAAATTGAATAATAAAATGGTGGGACCCTTGAACTTGTCCTTAGCTAAGAGCACGGATGTGGGTGTTGTGCTCTTAGCTAAGGACAAGGAGTAAAAGTGGGTATGGGCCCACCTCCGTGCTCTTCAGTTAAGGTGGTGATTACATTTTTTTTATAATATTGGGGAAAACAAACTCGAAGTTCAATATGTTTAACCAAAATTTAACAATACTAGTAGTAATATTTATCTCTTTTAAATGACATTTCTTCTTCGTGTGGAGACTTAGGGATGTCAGTGCAGTCCGAAACTCGTGGACTGGCCTATAGCCCACTAAATTTATAGGGTTAGGGCTGTAAATTTTTAGTCCGATAAAATCAAAACCTGATTAGCCCGCAACCCGTTAGGGCCAGACTCGAAAACCCGATGGGCTGGCCGAAACCCGATAAAATTTCTATTATTCTATTTTTTTTACTCCTAATTCGACACTTCATTGATTAATTTTATCATATAGATAACTAAAAAATTAACTATCAGTTTCATATTAAATATACAAATTATATATTGAATTTCCATTAATATAATAATTGATAAATAAATTATAAACTTCAAAAAAAATATTTAAATTTCTAAAACATGCATTAGAATTTCACGAAATATCTCAAATATCAATATTTGATCATGTTTATGATTGAGTTTAAACATATATCTCAAATTTATCATAATTAAGTATTTTATATTTTATGAATATGACTAATTTCCATAATTATTTATTGGATTGATCGCATGTTAATTTTATCGGTAGCAACCCAATTAACTCACTGGGCTAGCCCGAAACCCGGCCTTTTATATCCTAGAAGAAATCACAACCCAATTAGCCCGCACCCGATTGACTCGCAATCCGAATAGGGTTGGCCTGAAACCCAACGGGCCAACCCAATTGACATTCATATTCCAAACTCGCAAATGTATGTACATGCCTAGAAGAATAAAATGCTGAGATTGAAACACCATATTTGTAAAGTAAGATGATACGTCGTTGGAGCATTGCAACAAATTGCACCACTTTCAACTGCCATGTCCATCACAAGCTTGCCTCAATGCCTTTTCAAATACTACCAATTTAACATTTATGAGCATTGAAGTAATAAAAATCAATTCGAACTCTCCAATTTAACATTCTTATGAATAATAAGGTGGTCCACACTCCACTATCCATTTTATTTCCATATTTGGTTCTAATTAATGATTGAAAATGTCGTTCACTTAAATACGTACTACATATAGTAAAATTTACATGCTTTCCGACTGATTTCTTCATTGAATAGAAGTTCACGTTATCCACTAGCTAGTCCAAAGATTTTATTGAATTTATGAATGAACCATTTAAGAGTAGCTTTTTATCTATTCCACCCAAGCAGAACCAAGAGAAACAAGTTTAAGAAATAGCCATCACTGTGTCTCTTCTTACAAACAATACAGTTGTTGTGATTGGCAGCATTGTGTTCGCTTATATGCTATCATCTTTGCACAACTACTGTTCGTCGGAATCATTCCCTGGTATGCTTGTGTCGGAGGTAAGGCGGCCCTCTTCAGCCGCCTCAAGAGACCCTGGTGATGTCATTTTAGGCGTAGATGCTCAAGAATTTGGTTTAAAAATGGGAAGTGGAAATGAGAATGTGGAGATGAATATCACTCCGGACTGGGAGGATTGGAGTTGAGTTGCGAAGATTAAACCGAGGGATCTGTTTTGAGTTTTGAGGTGTATGAATCATTTGCATAATCAGTATTCCAGTAATATGTGTTGGAAACGTCTCAACTGATAAATTTTCGTTACAAGAAACATAAGAATGTTTGAAGGCAACTAATGTAAATATTTTAGGATAATAATCGTCATCGTTCCCAACTCCAATGCTATTTCAAAATTCTCCAGCGCTACCAATTCTACACAATTGCACCACCTTGTCCTGAACCACCGGCACCAAATCCACTGCCATAGCCAAATCCTCCACCTCTTGCTCCAAACCCTCCAATCCCTCCAACTGATCCCGAATCACCCCAAACACCTCTTGCCCCAATCCCTCCTTCACCTGTACTGCCACCAGCACCACCTCCTACTCCAATCCCTCCACCTGAACCGAAACCACCCCCAACACCAGAGCCAAAGCCACCTCCACCACCTCCTCCATGACCACCACTTGTACTGCCACCAGCACCACCTCCTGCTCCAGTCCCTCCACCCGAGCCGGAACCACCCCCAATAGTACTGCCTCCACCACCTCCTCCTCCATGACCTTCGCCTGTACTGCCACCTCCTGCTCCAAACCCTCCACCTGACCCAAAACCACCTCCAATACTACCAGCTCCACCACCTTTTCCACCTCCCCCGCCTCCTCCTAAACCTCCACTTCCACTCCCACTGAACCCACCTCCACCTCCATATCCTCCACCTGACCCAAAACCACCTCCAATACTACCTCCACCACCTTTTCCACCTCCTCCGCCTCCTCCACTATCACTTGCACTCGCACCGAGCCCACCTCCACCTGAGCCAAAACCACTCCCAATCCCTCCTCCTCCACCACCACCTCCTCCGCCTCCACCTCCACCTCCACCTCCAAATCCAACACCACTCCCTGAACCAGCACCTATTCCTCCTCCAGCTCCACCACCCCCTCCAGCACCAGCACCAAAGCCTTCCCCTCCTCTTACACCGCCATTGTGTCCTTTTCCATGATGGCCACGACGACCCTTCACCTCAACTTTCTCATCAGAAACAATCTCAACACTCATATTCAACACCAAAATAACAACAAGGGGCACCACACACCCCCATTTTTGAGAAAACCCCATTTATGCTCAATTTCAATGTTTAATCTGCATCCTGCCTATATATATATATAGGAAGAAGTAATCTACATCAACCCCCATTCCATTAATGCACACTATAAGCATGACGCATTTCAGCATAAGAGCATTTAATATTTAAAAGTCAATTTAGATACTAGGCTTTGACTCTGCTAAATTCCATTACATTTCAGTTCTCTTGCTCTGTCTTATTTAACGTTATAAGAGCACTCCCAATGGGTCGGCGTTAAATCCGGCGAAAAATCGCCGATTATCGCCGGGCATTGGGGAGAATTCGGCGATAATTCGGCGTTAATTCTCCCGAATTAACGCCAACTCCCGAAAATTCGCCGGATTATCGCCGACCACTGTGGGCGATAATCCGGCGATAAAAATAGTTTTTTTTTTTTTTTAATTTCCCTCCCTATAAATTTAAAATTTAATAATTAATTTAAAATAATTTCCCCTCTATTTTTTTTTAATTTTCGTCGTTGTAATTTTTTACTCGTGTTTAATACAACGAACTTTATTACTATTATTTGTCTTGTCTTATAAATTAGCTAGCTTTATTATATACAAAAATAAAACAATTAAATTAGTAATGATGTAAAAATGAAATGTTGAGTTAGGGAGAAATAAGGGAGAAACCATTGGAGCAGTTGGCTAAAAGTTGGCTAAAAAGTTGGCTAAAAACTGGGGATAAATTTTGGTGCTGATGTGGCAGAAGTTAGGGAGAAATAAGAGAGTTTTTAGCCGGACCATTGGGAGTGCTCTAAGTGATGAACCTAAAACTGGGGTCAACTAATATTAACAAAATTTGCTACCTTAAATATTTTCTATAGACTGGAAAGATCCTTTAAATCTTTAATTTCTTAAAAAGTTAAAAGCTGCGTGGTTGGAATAGTGAAGGAGAGAACTAAAACATTTAATGCTTAGGAATCAATATATATTACTTGTGCTGTCAATTTATTTTATGAGTAAAGGCAAAACTAGTTCTGAACATGTGACCATTTTATGATTTTGATCCTAAACTTTATTTTTTGAATTTTTTGGTCCTGCACATTTCAAATCGGATCACAATTAGTCCTCCGTCAATAGTTCTGTTAATTTTACAACGGTCAACGAGTTTAACTTAATTTTGACCAAATTAGACCTTTAATTCTCATTTTTAAGTCACTAATTAAAATCCTAATTATTTTTATCTTTAGAAATCATCGGCGCCATGGTGTCGATGGAGTGCCTCAACGTCTTCCCCGTCTACGCCTACGGCGTCGCCGCCCTCCTCCTCCTCCTCCCCCCCCTCTTCTTCTCCCGCCGCCGGTGCGTCGATCTCTCTCCCCTCGATTGTTCTTAATTTCAATTGATTGATTTTGTGTGTTGTTTGTGGTGCTAGAAGCTGTATTAAATGAAAATGCAGGAGCAGACATGGCTTGTGATGAGGGGATCGAAGGTCCTGGGGAATTTCAGAACCGTTCTCTTCGCCGCCGCTGCCGTCGATTTCAATCTCAAAATCCTCACCATCTCTTTGAAGAAATTCAGCTTCAATTTCTCATAAAAACTCGAATTCGATATTTCTACTGCGTTTTTTAACAGATTTAGCGCGTCTGTTTTTTGTGAATCTTCCAATTTGCTATTCAGAATCCATAGAATCGATTAGAAAAGGTTGGGTTTCTCCTCCACGATCTGCTTGTTTTCCGCCGTCGGAGACCACACCAGCCGCAGGATCCCCAACGCAAGATCGACGCCGGCGAGATTTCCGTCGTCGAATCGTCTCATCACTTAAGATATCATCGATTTCGCGGCGCCGACCTCCGCCAAGCACTGCTGATTCTCATCGTCGATGTCGCTGGCTTGGTATTAATTACCAAATAAAGGGTAGTTATTTTGCACATATTTTGCAAGCCTACGTGTGGAGTGAGTGGGAGTCTACATGGAGAGAGTGGGAGGTTCTATTCAACAACTCTACAATGTATGCTGCACGTTCTGGGTTAAATCAACATATAAATCTTACTCCTGAGATGGCAAATGAGATCAAGGTCAGATACAATTTGCCTTGCCCTAATATAAATCCATCTTCAACTACACCTTGCTAATTCTCTTGAAATGGCAGCAAGCGGAAACCCAGATCAAGAGACGGATGGGGATTGGATGCCATATTTCAGAGAGGCGGCTTAAGTTTGTGGGGTAAGAATTAGTAACACAAGTTCTTAATAAGATTTCAGTTAAAAATATTATAATTAGGAATATTAAAATATTTCGAATTGATTACAAATTAAATCGCGACAATTTCATTTCATTGAAGGCATAACAAACTAATCCATATATTGGCTTTTCACATCTATACATCTATTCCTATAATTTGCACAAACAAAATTTATTCGCCTCATATATATTGAAATAGTGTTATATAATATAGTATATTGATTTTTTTTATTATTATTATACTCATACATAATCCTTATTTATTTTTTAATTACTTTCATAAAAATCTATTCAAATTTTAAATATTTGCATGCCAATAATCTCTTCATTCTATTATGTTAGTATTGGTTTTAAAATTTAATTCTTATGATTTTTGTTTTCATTTGGATTTGATTGGTTCCAATGAGAAAAAGAAATGATTCTTGATTAAAAAAGTTCTTGTTTCAGAATTGAATGCCACTGAGATCACAAAAAGAAGTAAAATGATTTTTCCAGATCCCACACAACCACCAAATCAGTTCGTATCACCGCTGTACTCTGGCAGCGACTATGCCACATACTGGCCGTCGTTCTGGGCCGGCTCCGACCAGCACCAAATGCAGCAGCATCCCAACAGTGGTGGAGACAAATCAATTGTCGTCAGCGTGGCTGTGTTTTCTATTATATTATGTAATTTGTTTCAAATTGATTATGTTTCAATGTTTCAATGCATTATTGTATATATTTTTAATTCTCATATTAACTAAAGTTTCGTTACTTATTTTTTTCATTGTTAGTACACTTTATATTTTTTATTTACAATTTTAATATAATAATATCAATTTTAATTTTATTATACTCATTTATGATCAGAAATTAATATTTTAAAATATCATATGTGATACTAGTTTTTTATAAAAAAAAAAAAAGAGAAACTTATAAGTAGAAGAACTTAACTGCTCAGTCTCTATCTCATGATAGTCTCCCATTATCTGTCCAACCTTTTCATTTTAGACAATCCTCATTAAATATTTTATTTAATTTATATTTTTTAGATCTTACTACATTTTAATAACTCATTTCTTTCTTACTTTATTAATAAATTAATATATAAATCCAAGACCCACATTCTACTAAATTTTTGAACTAACTTTTTATATTTAAAAAAAAATGAATGACAAGTCAAAGTGAGACACATAAGTAATTTTAATGATTAAAATATGGTTAGATGGAAGAATATATGAATTGCGAATCTGATCTGTTCAGGCACTAGACTCGGTCATCTCATATGCATTCATTTACAACATGTATTGTTTCCCGAACTATATAAAAATTCAGTAAAATAGTACTCCTATATATTAAATAAACAATACTAATTGGCTTAAGATATGTTACTGCAGTCACATGTATAACAAATGATAATTGATGAATAAAATTCAAGTACAACAAAATTAATTGAATTTGAGCTATTTTTAATTTTATTTTAATAGACAAGAAAATTTAATACGAACCATTAGAAAGAAAATTTTCCTTGGTGGTTAAATACTAGTAGTATCTAATAGTGTAGCACGGTAGCATTGAATTGGATGATGGCATAATCACTCGCGTAGTCGTAAGAAAATGCCTCAAAAGTTGAACAGAGAGCTAATCGGAAATTACCAGTGCCACGCACCATTGCCACTTCTCTTACCCGCTCAAACTGGAAACTGGTCCCTTGTATTTCTAACGTGCTACCGTTATATTCTTCATTGATAAAAATAATCGATATTAAAACGTGGGTGTTGGACCCATCTAGAGCTGAAGTCACGTATATACCTTGGGCCCTAGCAATATGGGTAGAGCTTTCCTCAAACCCCTCGGTTATTGGATCATCCGTGCAGAATATAGCTCCAAATTTTGTGAAACTAAGTAGCCCGTTTGATGGGCCCGTTATCTATCACAGTTGCGTTGGGCCCACCCGAATAATCTTGGAAGTAGACCGTCATTTGGGTTTCTTTCATAGGCCCTAATTTTGCCTTTGAAAACAGTCAAAAAAGGCAAGAAAAAGAAATATAGAGATTTTGATTGTCATAACTTTAGAAATTTTGAACTCTGTAGAAAAAGCGAAAGTATGTTTGATTTTTGTTCGTGTTTTTTCAATTTGATTGCATAATTGGAATGTATTTATAGTACCGATAGATAAAAATGAGCCAAAAACTTGCATAACAATTATACTAGTGCGGAAAGTCGCGAATCTAATAATTTGTTCATACCCTTTTTTGTACTTAATTTATCTACTGCATTGTCTCAATACGTATTAATCTATCTGTAATTGGGATTGCAAACAAAATACAGAACCTTTATAATTTCTCTTTTTTTTTGGGTGAATGAATTTAAATTTAAAAAATCACGGAGGAGTCGAACCTGATAGTTGAGGCTAAAAATTTGACATCAAACATTAATCTCTCTGCCGCTTGAGCAACTCACACATACAATAAATATAAATTTAAAGGCCCGCTTCCTTAAGAATCAAACCTGTATCGCTTCAAGTATAGATGCTTACATTTTTGGCTTGTGAAATATTTTAATTATGAGCCAAAAAATAATTTTGATGTTTATAATTAATATATAGTCTCTCTTAATGTAATAAAAGAATAATGTGATATGGCCTTAGAGAAAATCTCGGCCAAGATCACATTACAATAATCTCTAAGATATCTTCTTAATATCATTTGATTTAGCATAATAATTTATTTTACCCTTCAATGTTTATGCAATCTAGCTTTATTTCTATTGAATCTACCTAGCTAATATTCTATAAATTGGAAGTCTATATAGTTTTTTATTATGTAAGGACTCGTTTGATAGAGTAGTAATGCCAAGATAAGAATTTGTATCAGTGTATTTCCATTTGTTTGTAAACAAACGTACTTCTATTTCATGGCCCGCATTAGAGCAATAGGCCTGTCTAGACCCGACGAAAATTCACTATTTCACTCATTTATGTATCTCACCAAATTGGTGAGATATATCACTATTCTACCTAGTATATAGTAGTAGTGGTACAAAATTATTCTCATTTTATAACGTGAAAAGCTGCCCTAGAAATCCAACTAGGGTTAGTTCATCTTTTTTCATCCAAATAATAGGTGATCTCAAAGCCTAATTAATATTAGGTGCTTTCATTCAAAATTAATGCTGATTTAATTAATAGTTTAATACTATAAAATAATCTACTAGCAATAGGAAATAAGCTGGAACCACAAAGGTTAATCTAGAAAGGATTTTAATTCTCATAGAGAAGATTTGCATTATACTAGTAGCTAGGGTATTAAAAAATTTCATAAAGAAGCTCGTTAATATATTTGTGGGTTTGACTGAAAATGTGGGATTATCAATTTTATAGGAGTATCTAACTTACTTTATTTTTAACAACATGGCTCTATATCTATATGTAGTGAAATCAAAGGCTGGGTGATTGGTTGAGCTCTAGCCGCCGAAATAATTTTGGTACACTAACTAAAGTGTCATTTTAGTCTCTAGGGTTGGCCGAGAAATAGAAGAAAAGATAATGTGATTTTGATGGATGCAATAAATTTTAATTTTGAGAATACAAATTAGAGATTATGTTTTATATAATAATGAGTATCGTGTATTTATTCATGAAATAATTACTTGCGGAGGAGAGCACAACACATGGTTGAAATGGTGATGCATACTTCAATTGCAATTCTTTTGTATTGATGTAAATTGTTCAAATGACGAAGACACGCAGTGATGCTGTTTATTTGCTCTCCTCCCTAGCAAAGGATCGTGTTTATTCAGTTCTCCTCGGTCAACCGAAACGATTTTAACCAGTTTCGTAAAGAACCAAAGTAGTATACTACTTATCAGTATGATTCCGGTTACAAGATATTGTTCCCACCGGTTCTATACCCAAGAACTGTATTAAATTTTAATTTTATATTTTACTATAATTTTCTTTCGAATAAAAGTATAATATATTATATTGTTAATATTGGACAATGAAAAATGAATATTGTTGTGTGTTGATTTCAAATTTTAGGTATTGAATTACTAGATTTTAAGGTGTTTCAATTGGCATTAAATTATTTTAGGCATTAAATTGTTTAAAATTTTATTCGAATCAATCCAAATTAATTTTGGATTAGGAATATGTTGTTTCGGTTACAAGATTTTTTTCTCGCTGTTTTTGGGTTCTACTCAAGAACCGTATTAAATTTAAATTTTATATTTTATAATTTTCTTTCAAATAAAAATATACTTATATATTATAATTTTAATATTAGATAATGAATAATGAATTTTGTTGTGGGTTGATTTCAATATTTAGGCACCAAATTGCTATAATTTTTGGTGTTGGATTATTAATTTTTTTTGGGAATTGAACTATTAAAATTTTTATCTGAATCAATCCAAATTAATTTTGTATTAAGAATATGTTGTTTCAAGTTTCAACGGATTAATATAAATTCTTTTTACAAATTGAATGAGTAAGTCAATTTTTGAACTAAATCTTATTTAATTTAATTATTGAAATTTGAACTATAATAAAATTGAGGCAAAATTCGGTTTTTCGATTCCTACACTAACTATTTGTGCAAAAACCGAAAACTTATTCGGTCCAATTCAGATTTTTGGATTGCCAGAAATCCAAAACCAGTAATTATATTCTTTTGACACAAATTAAAAAAAAAGAAAGAATAGGAGCAGTATAGTATTTCATTTATTGAATGAGACAAGTTTTACAAATTATATAGAAGTACACAATTATTTATCAAAGTCAACAAGAAGTACAATGTAGAGTATTATTCATGAACCAACATTTTATAGAAAAGAGTTTTAATAATGCAGAATAGTCATATTAGATATGGTGAGAAAATACCGACGATCCATATCAATGTAAGGAGTCTCAAAAGTAGCATAGCCGCGGGCTAGACGGAATTTTCCGGTGCCGCCGACAATAGCAGTCTCCGTGACCGGCTCAAAATGTTGGTAAGAACCTTGTACTTCCAACGTGCTACCTTTATGGGTTCCATTGACAAACACAATTGACACTAGCATGTGCGCGTGGGACCCGTCTAGGGCCGATACGACATAGATACCTCGTGCCCTTGCAATCAGGGGTGAGTCTTCCTCAATTCCTTCGGTTATTCGATCGTCTGTGCAGAACATGGCTCCAAACTTGGTCCCGTCTTGGACCTCCCCGGTCGTGGCTTCTGGTATGTCGATCACAGTGGTATTTGGGCCGGCAGTATATGCGTGGTAGTAGACCGTCATTTCAGTCTTCTTAAGATCCCCATCTATTTCTGCCTCACAATACGTCAAAATTGCAAGAAATGTAATAAGTAGAGATAGTTTGATTTTGTTGGATGCCATGATAAGTTTGTAATTGAGTTTATTATTGTATATGGACTTCCAAGGCTTATATATAGCGTCGAAGGTTTGAAATCTAAAATTGATCTGCCAAACTTTAGAAATAACTTAATACTTCCAACCTATAAGCTATGTTATGCGATTTAAAAAGGATTTATGAAGTCTAAAATTGATCTGCCAAACTTTTTGACACTTTTTTTTTATGAATTTGATGTGAGACTAGACAATCGATCTTACACTAAAAAATTTTTGTTGCTTTTAATATAAATTTATTGGGTTTTGATATTTAGTGCATGTTTGGTAGATATGATGAGGGCATGATAAATAATTATCATGATCAAACTAATGTTTGACAGCTTAGTTAAACTACATTGTGGCCCATGTTTATTTATAGGCCCGGCCCGCATGAATTCCCCCATTCTTCCAGATAAATAATCTACCAAATTTACTCAGATACTGTATTTATATATATCATAGATAAGGCCAATAATCATCTGAATTTACTTTAATACCCTTTCTCATCATTTTTTTATTGTATTGTATTTTTCCCCTCTTTTCTAATAGCATGTTTATACTTTTGTTATATCGTATGAAATTCATTAGTAAAAATTTTAAAAAAGAAACATGAAATATCTTTTATTGGACAGAGAAAATAGTAGTACTATACAAGACTGAAGTGAACACATGTGAAATCAATTTAACAATAAACAATTTTTGTTCTCCTAATTGTGAATTAATGAACAATATAACAACAAATTAATTGAATGTTAATTACAAAATATTTTATATTAATTGTAATTATTTATTTTTATAAAAACAAGTAAATATAAGATATTAACTACATCAAAAATTTAAAAACGTTATATATGATCATGATCAAACTTAGTTAACAATCATTAACAAAATCAATATAAAACTAAAAGTATTCATAAATTGAAGGACTTAATCATAAAGAAATAGTACTCGTAGAAAAGTTCAGGAACATTTCTTCATCATTCCTTTATCCATGTAGTATATATGAATGCCATGTTCTCTTCGGGAACATCAATCACAATTGCATTATTGAGACGGGGAAAAATAATCAAAATAACATGAAAAAATAACGAATTGAATACCGCAAAATTGAAGTAGAACCCTCAAATAAAAAAAAAAAACTACTTCATCATCATCAGCAGCAGCATCACCTTCATCATTTGAAATAAAAGTTGGATCCATTATTGGCATCGTTGTTGTTGTTGTTGCTACTATTGTTGTTCGTAGACGTAGACGAACCGCCTATGATGGAGGTGATGGCTGCAGCCAATGCCGCAGCAAAATTAGGATCATTAGCCTGAATTGAATTTGAAGAAGTGTCATTATTAGTCTGCCCTAATTGATTAGTTGATGAATTTAAATTTTGCAGTTGCTGATTGTTTTGATCCATTTCTTGAGACATTTGTAGACCGGAAAATTGGGATTGGTTATACAATGCCTGGCCTAAGAGCTGTGGTAGCAGGGCCGCGGCCGGTGGTGTAGGAAAGGGGATCGGAGCTCGGGGAAATTGCAGGGGTTTCGGGGATTTCGTTAGGTCTAATGTAACCGTGGGAAAGGGCGCGGAGGTGGAGATAGTGGCCATGTTGGTGGAGCAAGGGAGGAGCGTCCGTGCTAGGAAACTCGAGTTTATTAAGCCGTCCGCACTCGGCATTGAGCCGGAGAGGAGCATTCTTGCAGCCGATGAGGTCGTGGACGCCATAGCCATAGCTGTTGGTGGCAACGGATGGTTGTGGTGCCCCTCGTATGTCGTTATGAGAACGCTTCTATCCTCCGCGCATCTTTGCACCTACATAATTAACAATAAATGATAAAAAATAAAAAATAAAATTTTGAAAATCAAACAAAAAATTTGTTTTGGGAAACGAACTTGTTTCCTAACTGGACAAGCCACTGCCATCGTGCAACGATAGTATGCACGAGGGCACGGGTTTCCCTTGGCTATCTTTTGACCATATTTCCTCCACTGACATCCATCATTCATCTGCCATTTCATGTTTCAAAAGTCAAATTATTTTTTTATCAAATGAAATAAAATACGAGATTAAAATAAAAGATTATAATACCATAGGGCCCTCAGAGTGGGCCCTAACAGAAACCCGGGCTTTCCGGATGGTGGCCTCAGTGGCCTGATCGACACTGTTGGAAGAAGCAGAATGAGTGAGAATTTTGTGTTGAGGGCTTAGATTCTCGTCATCAGCCGGGCCTTCAGACGAAGAAATGTCGCTGGCATTAGCCCCGGCTGGCACTCCGGTATCGACAAATTGTCGATGCATTGAGGATGAACCATTTCCATGGGAGCTCTTACCTTCTTCAGCAATGTTTTGCTGTTTTTCTTGAATGAATTTTTGCATATGCATTTGCAAGCCATTGTATTTGTTGGTGGCTTGAGCTAGCGTCTCCTTCAAATGCTCATTCTCTGAGTTCAATCTTTTTAGCTCGGATTTCAGAATCCCTACCTGCAAGATTCACACATGCTATTTACTAGTGTCGTGTTGGTGTTGGAATAAAATAAATAAATTTAATTTTTATAGTAAAAGTATTTTTATACTATTATCTAATTGAAGATGTTATGTAAGTACTCTCTTTATCCACAATTAAATGATCCATTTTGACTAAAAATGAGTAAGGAAAAAAAACAAATGGGTTATTTAGCTGTAGACACTCTAAAATAGCAAAACGAATCATTTATCGTGGACGAAGGAAGTAGTAGAATTCTCTAGAATTATGTAGTACAAAATGCAGATACTTTGTAGTAGTTGAATTATCAAGATTATATAGAATTCTCTAGATATTTTATATAGCAAAATTTAGATGTATTACTATTTTGCATAATAAGAAGTATAAAAGCATTCTAAATTTGTCCAAATCATCAAATCTCTTAAATCCCTTTATTACACATCTTCTTAAATATTTCCTCTTAACTATATTTGTCCTCCCACACATTCCTTATGTTCTCTCACCTCAGTTTTGAGATCGGAATTAGAAAGAGTCCCGCCTTTATTGAGCTGATCCCCACCGTTGTTCTCCGTGCGAAGGAAGAGTTCAGTCTGTAAAAATATTTATACTTATAAAATAGGAATAGCATTCGATTAAATGAATTAACCATAATCACAATGCAATCTCATAGAAATCCTAATCTTTCTACCACATTCATTCTATACTAACTTAATGCAACAGCAATATATTGAAGCATTGATCCAAACCCAATTTATTCAATGAGTAATGTATAATGAGCTATAAAATGAAAAAACTATGATCCATTAGATCAAATTATTAACAACAATCAAATACTTGTAATCTTATTTTATATTTAGAAACATAAAATGTATAAAGAAAAACTCATTTAACTATTATCAACAATCATAACTTATTACTCTTTCACTCTTTCAGTCACAACTACTTTCACTCTTTCGGTCACAACTAACATGATACACTTTGTTAACTATATCTTTGCAATCAATTACTCAAAATATTTTACTCTTTTAGCGTTCTCATTTCTGTTTCTGGTAAAAAATAACACATTTTCCCAATAACACATTTTCCCACTTGCTTTTTCTCTCTCTTATTTTATTATCTTTACATTTTTCTCTCTCCTAATTTATTGCTCCCTCCGTCTCAAGGAAGATGACCCTTCCTTGGGAAAATACGGGATTTTATGCAGTTTTATTTGGTGTGATATATGTCATCTTGGATGAGATAAACTAAAAAAGAAAAATGGGTCATCTTCGTGTGACAGAGGAAGTATCTTTTCTATCTAATTAGACACCTTTTTATAATTTTTGTGCCGAAAAGAAATTCCTCCACTATCAGGGGCATAACCAGGTTATAGATGAAAGGGGGCAAAATTATATGCGAGGAAATTTTGAGCATTTGAGAAGGGGCAAATACAAGGAAATTCAAATATTTTTACAACAATAAACTAGTACATGCAAACATATTTGAGGAGGGGCATTTGCCCCACATTCTTATAAGGTTGCTCCGCCCCTGTCCACTATTATAGAACGGAGGCAGGACTTACATCCATATTTTCCTCTCCAATTGAACATATTAATCCTAAAATCTCATACAGACTAAGGAATGTATCAACATAAAATGCAAACTTACATTGACGCTGAAATCTGAGGGTTCGGTAGTGTATAAATCCGTAGGATCGGCGCCTGCGCCTGCGCCTCCACCACCACCGTCGTCGCAATCCTTCTTCTTTTCGGAGAAGAAGTCCATTTCATCCATGGTGACTTTCCCTTTATCACTCACATTCTCATCGCAGCCCAGGTTAAAAGGGAACTGGACATTGGTCGAAGGCAGCGGTGATCTAGTGGAGTCCATGGATGAAAATCGCCGCGGCGGCGGTGGTGGTGTAAGATTAATTATTCCTATCAAATCAGAGTCCACTTTTATAATTTTGGCAATATATAGCGTCTTTGCTACTGACTCGCCCGTAAAATGCGAGGGTTTTTAAAGAATATTCAGTCAGCACACATTCTATTTTAAGCACTTTCCGACTTCCTAGTACTTTTTTACTGTACGGTTTATATTAGGGTTTTACATCGTTTGATATCAAAATGCTAGAATATTCTATAAAAATATAGTTAAGAATATTAATTAGAATTTAGGCCGGATTCTTAATTTCGTTTGATTGGTGCCTATATATTTGGGTGTGTGATTTGATATGCAATGACGTGTATTGATAATATCGTAGTCCACACTTAGAAATCTTGGTTGAAGAGAACTAGTAAAGATTTGCGATTTTGACATTGTCACAATTCTAGGACAAACTATGTTCGAATATAAAAAATATAAACTTAATTTTGTAAATATCTAGATATAACGTAGAATTAGAATTATCTGAATATTTAGATATTTTAGTAAAAATATTTAGATATTTTAGGAGAATTCTCTAGATTTTTATCCATAAAAACCTAGATTTTTAGAATATTAAAGAATTAAGTAGAGGATTCTAGGGTAGGAAGTTGATGCCTATAAATATAAATATGGGCAAATTGTAACAAGTTGAATAACTTGAGAAAGTTTGAGAAATAAAAGTGTTCCTTTATTTTTCCACATCACCAACTTCTCCTAAATCATTTCCCACATATTCCACCAATTTTCCTCTCAAATATTTCCTCCAAACTAAGTTACTCCTCCAGCATATATCTTTTATATTCCAACAAAGTGGTACTAGAACCGTAAGTTCCTACCTCTTGTCGTCATTCCAAGTCCCCATGGTCAATAACAGCAGTTTTGATAATTGGAGTATCAAGATGAAAGCGTTATTGGGAGCTCACGACGTCTGGGATATCATGGAGAGTGGCTACGAGGAGCCGCAAGACGAGGCCGATTTATCCCAACAACAAAGGGATAGATTGCGAGATGCGAGAAAGAGAGACAAGAAGGCTCTCTATCTCATCTACCAAGCTCTAGGGGACGACGATTTCGAGAAGATCTCGAGTGCAAGCACCGCCAAAGAAGCGTGGAAGAAGCTCCAAATCTCGTGTGTTGGGCACGAATGAGTAAAGAAGGTATGTCTCCAAACTTTAAGAGGAGAATTTGAATCTTTACATATGAAAGAGTCTGAATCAATTTCAAATTATTTTTCAAGAGTCTTGTCGGTGTCAAACCAAATGAAAAGAAATGGTGAGAAATTGGAGGATGTTAGATTCATGGAGAAAATATTGCGTTCTCTAACCCCTAATTTTGAGCTCGTAGTAGTTACAATAGAAGAAACAAAAGATTTGGAGGAAATGACTATCGATCACTTATTGGGATCGCTACAAGCATATGAGGAGAAACAAAAGAACAAACAAGAAATTGTGGAGCAACTTTTAAAGTTGCAAGTAAGCCCCAAGGTGAAAGAAGAAAGTTCGAGCAATGGTGGTGGTCGACAAGGAAGAGGCCGCGGACAAAGACAAGATCGCGGTCGTGGTCGAGGATATGCTCGTTGACGTGGATGGGGATATTTTGCAAACAATGAAGAAAGAAAGGAGTCCCCAAGTACAGGACGAGGAAGGAGTAACCCACAGTCGAGGTACGATGAATCTTCAATAAAGTGTTATAATTTTCATAGATATGAGCACTATGCTTCGAGTGCAGAGAGACAAAATCAAAAGTTAAAGAGAAGGTCAATTACGTGGAGAATACGAATGAAGAAAATGGATGTGTTCTTCTAGCTTATAAAGGATAAGCTGGAAGAAAAGATGATATGTGGTACCTCGACACAGGAGCGAGCAACCATATGTGCGGAACATGAGCATGTTCGTGGAGCTTGATAAATCAGTAAGTGGTAATGTCTCCTTTGGTGATGAGTCTAAAATTTCAGTTAAAGGAAAATGCAAGATTCTAATTCGTTTGAAGAATGGAGCTCATGACTTTATTTCTAACGTATATTACGTGCCCAATATGAGAAATAATATATTGAATCTTGGACAACTCTTAGAGAAAGGGTTATAACATTCATATGAAAGATTATAGTCTTTCAATAAGAGATTGCAAAAATGATTTAATCGCCAAGGTGTCAATGTCCAAGAATAAGATGTTTTTATTAAATGTTCAAAATGATATGGTGAAGTGCCTTCAAACATATTATAAAGATAATTCTTGGCTATGACATCTTCAATTTGGGCACTTGAATTTTGGTAGCTTGATATTGCTATCAAATAAAGAAATGGTACGACGATTACCACCCGTCGAGCACCCCGATCAACTTTGTGAAGGATGCTTAGTTGGGAAGTACTTTAGAAAACCGTTCCCAAAGGAGTCAAGTTCGAGAGCTAAGAAGCAATTGGAGTTAATCCATGCAGACGTGTGTGGACCAATCAAGCAAACCTCCCTCGGTAAAAATAAGTATTTCCTAAACCCTAAATACTTCTAAATCACATAATAATCAGATCTATTTAGCAGATTATTTCACAAATCTTCTCTCTGGTTCCCGAACTGTACTCTAATATCAGTGTGGGCTGATCTTACTAGAATACTAGGACTTAAATAAAGAAGACAGAAGAAATCCTTTTTGGAATAGGACTCAAATTCGAAATCTCCTACAGCTGGGAGAGATCGAAATTTTCGAAAATTGCAATATGAGATATTGTGTATTTTCTGTCTCCTTTATTCTCCTATTTATATTAAGTTCCTTTTGGGCCCAGACAGGGATCTATGGAAGGCTTTGGATATGGGCTCATCCAATTTACTTTTTACTAATTAAATTGAACCCACAATTTAATATAAGTTATAATTGGAATATTACGAGCAGCCACTACAGAAGTAATATTGAACTCTCCCCATCCAAATCCGAAATTATAAGTAATCCGGGTTTCCGTTTATCTTTCATTTCCCGTGCTTAAGATTAATATGTCCATTAATTAATTAATGTCTGCTATTGACTTAATTAATTAACTTCTTATTAATTCCAAGAGTGGACTTAGCATGAAACACTCATTTATTATTCATAGAGTAATCATACTCCAACTAGCTAGGTTCCGAATAATAAAACTTAGTTTCGCGCTCCTCTTGAGGACATTATCAAACGAGACTCACCTCGTGCACGATTCAATATAATAGCAATCCTAGCACCGCTAGATATCGATCACCACTGCCCAATATATCAGGATAATTGGGCTACGAAAAACCCGCACCATTTGATAAGTCAAAGCAATGCATAATCAATACCGTATGCTCAATGCTAACCTACATTGATTAAGAAATAAATATTTATCAAGACCTCGCCTTTCAGTAGATAGCCCAAGGCAAGTCTTGCTGTTAGATCCGTTCAGTGCTATACCACACCAATGTCATCTTATTTCAGTAAGGCTTAGAAATATACGGACTGACATTGCAACCTTTCTCGATGGGTAGTCTAATTCCATCTAGGTTGTGAAATTCATATTTTTCTTTGTTTAGAACTGACCGTATTACCTTAAAGTGGACGACGCCCACAACCGGTCTACTAAAACAAAGACTTAGACTTTGTTAAGTTAACTTATACATTTAAACATGCATTAACATCCATTAAATGTAAAACATAACAACATTATGACAAAAATAATCTGTTTTATTCATTGGAAAATAAAATAAGAGTTTTACAGTATTCAATCACTCGAAACGTGATTTCTAGTATACAAACTCTAACAATCTCCCACTTATACTCAAAACACTTTCGAGTATACAAAATGTGCTAACGTCTAAATCTCCCACTTATACTGAAAGCGGATTGAGGTCTTGAATTAGTCGAACTCCCATTCCTTCAACATGGCTTTCATACGGCTTTACCGCTAACGCCTTCGTGAAAGGATCTGCCAGGTTGTTTTCTGACTCAATCTTGACCACTTGTATGTCTCCTCTCTGCACTATATCTCGAATGATATGATACTTCCTCTCTATGTGCTTGCTCGCCTTATGAGCCCGTGGTTCCCTCGAATTTGCCACAGCACCAGAGTTATCACAATAAACGGTGATGCGCTTGGGCATATTCGTAACCACACCTAAGAGTCCGATTAAGGTACTTGAGTATGTTCTTTTCGACAATCCAATGTCCTTGGCCTGGATTTGATTGATATCTTGCTACTATGCCAACAGCAAAGCAAATATCGGGTCTAGTACAAAGCATAGCATACATGAGACTACCATTTACTTGAGGCATTATGGTATTCTTCTCATCACTGCTATCTCAGAATCTGCTTGTCTTGGGACATCATACTCTTGAGACAATAACTGGATGCCATGTCTAAAAGGTAGGAAACCTTTCTTGGCATCTTGCATGCTAAAGCGTCTAAGTACCGTTTCGATGTAAGATTCTTGGGATAAGCACAACATTTTCTTACCTCGGTTCCTAAGAACCTTGATACCGAGAATGTGTCCCGCATCACCCATATCTTTCATCTCGAACTGGCTGGACAACCAAGTTCGCACTGATGACAACATCTTTTTATTGTTTCCAATTAGAAGAATGTCATCTACATACAAAACTAAGAACACGCTCAACCTTGAAGAACGAGAAGGAACAACCACTTCTACACTTTCCTAGCTCTAGCTCTAGTTCCACACTTCAAATTTTCATTTCTTCTGCTGCGCACTTGGATATGGAAGATTCTGGCCACCGTGGTTCTCATCATCATCGTTATTTTGCTGTGTAACACCACCTTGTGAAGGCGAAGAAACAATCTTATTTGCTTTCGTTTAGTACTTTGTGGTTTTTAAGTTTCGCAACTTTAGCTTCTGACTTTGATCTACTGGATTCAGACTTATTTCGAGTTATTATGGAAGTTTATGTTTGCTTTTGGTTGGAAATCGCTGAGTTTATGTTTATCTCTTGCTTTTAGCTTTCATTCGTGTTTGTTATTGGATGTTTGGAGTTGAAATACGTTGGTTTGTTGACGGAGGTTGGGGATTTTCGTACGGAGATGTTTGGATTTGTTGAATCTTGGTGTTTTTGAGTTGGAGTTTCGCGTATTTGGTGTTTGATGTTTACGTTGTGCATGATCAGGGCTGTTTACTTTCTGTTTCTGCTTCCTTTAGGTCCAATAGCGTAGATCTGTTCGTTTAGGCTTTAATTTCTCGTTTTAAGTCTAGATCTAAAGTTTGCTCTATTTTCATAGTGTTTAAAACTCTGTTTTATCTGCTATTCTCGTTTGATTCCCGAAGAAGATGAAGTTGTTGGTAGTTAGAACTAGATCTGCTTTATGTCAGTACTTTTCTGCATGTACTTTACTTTTTCTCGCATATCCTCCGAGACCCTGTCAGTACGATCTGCTTTGTCTCTTTTACTTTTTTGCATGCTTTCCCAGACCCTAGTAGTTTAAGGAAACTTGTCTTGCTTTTCGCTTTATGCTTGTCTGTCCAAATTAGGAAAGTCTTTCTAGTTAAGTTTACTCCAGCTTGTCTTAGAACTTTAAAATATCGCAGTTTTTCTAAGTCAAGTATGTTCCGTACGTTCCCAGTTCTTAGACCCAGTAGGTAGAGTTAAATTTTTCTATCTCTTAGACCAAGTAGTTTTAAGTTCTCGACCCACAAAAATTGCGTGGCAGCAGCCAACCCCCTTTTCCAAAACATCCTCAAATGCAGTTTCGTAACACCTTCTTCTTCGTGGGATTGATCCTTTACTTCCCTGTGCTAAGTTGTAGTATAGTGGGTTGAGGTTTTTGACGGAATAGAGTGCATCCAACGACCCCTTTCTGATAGTTTCACGATCTTCTAGCCTCTGAAGTCTAGTCGAATCCTCTGGACCTGTTAGATCGAGTGATATCACATATAGCACAAACCTGCACTGCACTTCTAGAGCCTGTCAAGATGGCGTTGTTGCCGGGGATAGCATGGTGTTATTTGTGTGTTTGCGAATGTTTTGGTGTAAATAGTTTATTTACTATGTTTTCTTTTGTTTCTTTTTTCAGTTTATGAACAGGAGCTACCGGTTCGGACACTGGAACAACTCACCTGGTTGGAGAAGCGCCCAGACTAGTTGGCGGGTCAAGGAAGCGATATTCCCAGTTACCACCAGATCGGGGCTTACAACAGGGGATCCAGTTCACCTGAGTTCGGAGAGCGACGAGGAGTCAACTTCGTCAGTAAAGAAGGAACCAAAGTCAACCTCAGAAACAGAGGAGGAAAGCGTTGAAGGAATGGCCAACGCAGGCGACGACGAGCCGGAGATCGGCTGGCTCACTGCCCATCTAGATGGCGAGCCCGCCCAGGCTATCGTCTCTAACCAGCGCCAGAGGGCGATCGACATCAAATCTAATGTGCTGGGTATTCTACCCAATTTCTCGGGTCGGAGGAATGAATGTCCATATGAATTCCTCAATGAGTTCAGTAAGCTTTGCAGTATTCAGAAGAGGCCCAACAATGCAACAGAGGAGGATTACCGACTATGCGCGATCCCGTTTGCGCTAAAGGGGGAGGCTAACATGTGGTTACTAAGGTTGCCACCCGATTCGATCCATACGTGGAAGGATTTCAAGTTGGAATTCCTGGATTACTTCTTCCCTTCTAACAAAACTAATGCTCTTAAGAAGGAGATCCAGGAATGCAAGCAAGAATATGATGAATCGTTGAGCCAATACTGGTCCAGATTTAAGGGGCTGCTCGATGCTTGCCCAAACCACAGGATGATGGAAGCCGAAACCTACTATCTATTCTATGAAGGGGCAAAACCTGAGTCCAAAGATCTGATGAATACCGCTAGTGGAGGAAATTTCACCAAGAGGAAGGTGAGCGAGGCCCGAGAGATACTGGGAAGATTAATTGATGCAAAAAAGGCATACGATTCACCTCGTACCATCCTAAGGAGAGGAAGTGCGGATGCAGTCAACAGTGCAAAATGAAGAAAGGATGGATGCCCGAGTGGATGCAAGGATGGATGTTAGAATGGAGCAGCTGGAGAAGACTATTCTAACCGCCCTGGGGAAGAACGACTCACCGGGTCCAACAGAAAAAGAAAAACAAGCACTGGGTCCAGAGGATGGTTACAATTATTGCGGATCTCAAGGAGGGATGGATTGTCCAGCCCATATAAATGCTGTAGGAAATTGGAACCAAAATAATCAAGGCAGCAATTGGAACCAGTGGAGAATCAAAGACGCTCCATGGAGGGACAATCCATGCTTCAGGTGGTCCGATGGGAATCAAAACCCTCCACTCCAGATTACTAACTCAGAAGGAAACCAAGGGAACCAATCCAACTGGCCCGGAAGGAATCAAGAGGGACAGGGCAACTGGAATCAAGGAGCACAAGGTAATTGGAGTCAGGGAGGTCAAGGAAATCAACCCAGCTGGAACAATAGGAATCAAAATAACCAGGGAAGCTCATATGTACCCCCACACCAGAGGAACAACAACTATCAGGGACCAGGGAATCAATACAACAATAACCAAGGAGGTCAAGGAAACTTTCGCCCGCATCAAGGGGGTGGACCAAATCATGGTCAAGGGCCAAGTGGCAGTCAACCGAACTCCAGGACCCAGAGGAATCTGGATGATATGGTCCATGACCTAGTGAGTTCTCAACAGCACATGCAAAACAACTTGCTGGCAAATAATGACGTGGTCCACAAGCTCCAGGATGCTCAGCAGGAACACAAGGCCGCGATGGATCTGATGTCGAAGCAATTATCTCAGATCGCAACGTCCCTGAGCGACATGCGAGGAAATGAAGGGAGGATTCCAGCCTCAGTAAAGCCACCAGAAAGGGCAAATATCAGCCAAGTTACCCTGAGATCCGGGAAAGCATATGAAGGACCCAAGCTGAAGGTAAATGATGAAATGCCAGTGCCGATGAGCGAAGATGTTATCCACCCGGTCCAGCAAAAAGAAGAAGTTAGGGCAGAGGATGATATCCAAGCCGGTGACTTGGGAGGATCGTTACCTCGGATGGCTGACCCATTTTTCTTAGACCCGGAGCCTGAGGTAGAAACTGAAAAAGAGAAAGGAGAGGCGGAAGAGCCCTCTAAGGAAGATCCGACCAACGCAACAAAGAGGATTAAACCTTTTCCCTACCGAGGGGATGCCAAGAAGAAAAAGGACAACCCCGTGGATTTCATGGAGATCTTTGGAAAGCTGGAGATCAATCTCCCGTTCCTGGAGGCTATGAAGCTGCCCCCGTTCAGCAAATTCATTAAGGAGTTCATTGCGGGCAAGGCAAAATCCGATGGAAAGATCGTGATCGGGGAGAATGTATCTGCAGTAATTCAAAAGAGGATAATGCCGTCGAAGCAAACTGACCCAGGTATGTTTACCTTACCTATCACTATAGGAGGTGTCAGAGTCGAGCATGCTATGTGTGATCTAGGTGCGTCTATTAATGTGTTACCGCTTTCCATATATAAAAAACTGGTAGGAGCAAGAATGACTGATACGAAAGTGGTGATCCAGTTAGCTGATAGATCATGCATTAGCCCTGAAGGAGTGTTAGAAAATGTGATAGTAAAAGTTCATGATTTTCTATACCCTGCTGATTTCCATGTGATAAAGATGAGTGAAAACGAAACTGCTGAGTCTAGTGGCGTTCTTTTAGGAAGACCATTTTTGAGGACCGCTAAGACTATAATTGATGTTTTTGATGGCACCATCTGTTTAGATTACAATGGGGAGAAATTCACTTTTAGCATTGATGAAGCTATGAGGAAACCACTTGACGTGGAAAACCTCCATTTTGTTGATGTCATTAACCCCCTGGTCCAGGAGTTTCTTGAGACCGAACTATTGCAGGAACAGGCTGATACCTCGGAGATGACTGAATCTATGAGGAAAGAAGTTGCAGGATGGTGTGAAGCAGTTATTAAGCAAGGGCTATCTGATGAAGAAATCACAAAGGCAATAATGGACTTCTGTGGCGAGGCAGGATCCCCTGGGTCCAAGGGATCAGTCCAACTGGCCAGTGTGGAAAAGTTGCCAGAGTTGGACGAGCTGGTCAAGAAAGGAATGGAGAAGAATCCGTTGCCACCTGAAGTACCCCCTCCAAAGAAAGAGTTGAAGAACCTTCCTCCGGGTCTGAAGTATGCCTACTTAGGCGAAGGCGAATCTCTGCCTGTCATAATCAACAGCCTTCTGACCCAGGAGCAGGAAGTCAAGCTATTGGAAGTGCTGGGGAGGAACCAGAAAGCAATAGGGTGGACTCTATCTGACCTAGTGGGGATCAGCCCCGATCTATGTATGCACCACATCCGTTTGGAAGAAGGAGCCAAGGCACACCGGGATCTCCAGAGGAAACTCAACCCCAACATGAGAGAGGAAGTCTTAAAGGAAGTATTGAAGCTGCTGGCCCTGGGAATCATATACTCCATTCCCGATAGTGAGTGGGTGAGTCCTGTCCACATGGTGCCGAAGAAATCAGGAATACAAGTAGTCAAGAATGACCGCAACGAGCTTGTGCCCACAAGGTTAGTCACGGGGTGGAGAATGTGCATAGACTACCGGAAACTCAATGCGGCCACACGCAAGGATCATTTCCCGCTACCCTTCATCGACCAAATGCTGGAAAGGTTGGCGGGAAAGCAATACTTCTGCTTTCTAGATGGCTACAGTGGATACTTCCAAATCTATGTCAATCCGGAGGATCAGGAGAAGACCACATTTACCTGCCCCTTTGGAACATACGCCTACCGGAGAATGCCTTTTGGTCTGTGCAACGCACCTGGGACATTTCAGCGATGCATGATGAGCATTTTCTCGGATCTACTGGAGGACTGCATAGAAATTTTTATGGATGATTTCACCGTATATGGAGATTCTTTCGAGACTTGCCTGGGGCACCTGGATATTGTTTTGGAGAGATGCAGGAAGAAGAACCTGGTGCTGAACTATGAGAAATGCCACTTTATGGTCAAGGAAGGGATAGTACTGGGACATGTTGTATCTGAGAGGGGCATCGAGGTAGATCAAGCAAAGGTGGAGGTAATCTCTAAGCTTCCACACCCAACGAATCAGAAGGAAATTCGAGGATTCTTGGGGCATGCAGGGTTCTACCGAAGGTTCATTAAGGACTTCGCAAAAATCGCCCAGCCCCTGACAAGACTTCTCCAGAATGATGTGGAGTTTGAGTTTGATGATAAGTGTAAAAAAGCCTTCCAGCTACTCAAGGATCGTCTGGTCACAGCTCCGATAATCCGCTCGCCCAACTGGGATTACCCCTTCGAGGTAATGTGCGACGCAAGTGACTTTGCAATAGGAGCAGTGTTGGGCCAGAGGATCGAAGGAAAAAGTTATGTCATATTTTATGCCTCGAAGACGCTCAACCAGGCCCAGAAGAACTATGACACCACCGAGAAGGAGATGCTGGCTGTGGTGTACTCATTTGAAAAATTCCGACCATATCTACTGGGGTCGAGGGCAATAGTGTTCACTGACCATGCAGCCATTAAATATCTCCTAGCCAAGAAGGAATCCAAGCCAAGGCTAATCAGATGGGTGTTGCTATTGCAAGAGTTCGACTGGGAAGTCAGAGATAAGAGAGGGACCGAGAATAGAGTGGCTGACCATTTAAGCAGGATTACCCAAGGAGAAGATGAGGAAGCCGTACCCGATGCTTTTCCAGAAGAGCACTTGTATTACTTAGGGGGATCCGCTAGACCGATCAGATGGGTAGCAGTGTTAGCATTAACTGGGCCCGAGGAGTCAGAGAAACGGAAAGGCAAGCCGAATGACGAGCCTTGGTTCGCGGACCTGGCAAATTATTTAGTTACTGGAGAACTACCTGCCGCACAAGAAATCACTAGGGCCCAGAGGATGAAAATTAAAAGTGAATCCAAGTACTACTTTTGGGATGACCCATACCTCTGGAAGATGGGTTCAGATCAAGTGATAAGAAGGTGTATTCCAGAGTGGGAGCAAAGAGACGTGCTAAACCATTGCCATGCACTAGCGTGTGGTGGCCATTTCGGCCCAAGGAAAACGGCAAGGAAAGTTCTGGATAGCGGGTTCTACTGGCCTTCGCTGAATAGGGATGCTTATGAGTTCTGCCAGAATTGCAATAGGTGCCAACTGACCGGAGGGATTTCTATGAGAGATGAGATGCCACAGACTCCGATAATAGTCTGCGAGATCTTTGATGTTTGGGGCATGGACTTCATGGGCCCATTTCCATCCTCATATGGAAATACGTATATATTGGTTGTTGTGGATTACGTGTCTAAATGGATAGAGGCCAAGGCTACAAGTTCAAGCGACGCGAAGGAAGTTTCAAAGTTCCTAAAGGCCAATATATTCAACCGATATGGCGTGCCCCGAGCGATCATCTCAGACCAAGGGACTCACATCTGTAATAGGACGATTGAAGCACTAATGAGAAAATACGGAGTCCACCATCGGTTATCTACTCCGTATCATCCCCAGTCAAATGGGCAGGCTGAAATCTCAAACCGAGAGATCAAGGGCATCCTAGAGAAGACAGTGAATACATCAAGGAAGGACTGGAGCAAGCGTCTGGGTGATTCCCTCTGGGCCTATAGAACCGCTTACAAAACACCAATAGGAATGTCACTGTAACAGCCCGCCCTCCTAGGGTACAATAAATGCGGCGGCTGCTACCCGACAAAGAAGTAAACACAGACTAGGGTTTCATTTAAATAGTACTGGCCAAAAGAATTGGAAGAAATATCAGAGTATTTAATGCAACAACTTAACCTAAAAGTTCAAAGGAAGATAGATATCATAAATGAGGGGCAAAACCTTAAGAGTACGACATAGTATTTTAGACAAAATCACGAGAAAAGGCTAAGGTCTCAAACCGAAGGCAAGATGCCAAAACTCCAAAACAAATTCATATGTGTATCAAAAATTCAGCAGAAAACGACCAAGAGAAAAGCATAGCTATGTATGGTGACACAACAACACTTAGAGTTCAACACATCCATATTAATTAATTAAGCTGCTCAACACCCGCCACCGCTCGTCATCATTCAACCTGCACATAAGGAAAACACATGCAGGGCTGAGTATTTTGAAATACTCAGTGAGCTCGTTGCCAAAACATTTTATAAGTTATGCCACCCTTACCAAGTGAACTCGAGTTTTAAGCAGTTAAAAAGAATATCACGAGTATCACAAAATATATTTTCATAGACTGGCCAGTCAAAATAACCTCCCATTTTCTCATCAAATTAACAATCATTCCATGGTGCGACGAAAGTGTGGCCACACTTTTCGCCCACGAGACCGGCCGACTAGCAAGGACGGCTCTCGATCCCATTGTGTACACAGCCTGGTAGGGCTTGCGGCTAGGGGTGGCAAATCGTGCGTGTCGGGTCGTTATCGTGTCGACACGATAACGACACGAACACGATAACAACAAACACGAACACGACCCGTTAAGAAAACCTCAAACACGAACACGAACACGACCCGCTACCCTCAGACACGAACACGACACGAACCGGTTTCGGGTCAACACGACACGAACACGACACGAACCCATTAATGACACAAAAATAAGTATTAAAAAATGAAAATAATAAGAATAATAATATTAAAATATTATGTGTTAATAAGAATAATAATATTAAAATATTATGTGTTAACGGATAACACGAACACGACACGAACACGACACGAACACGCATTGTTAACGGATAACACGAACCCGACACGAACACGACACGAAATTTTCGTGTCCTTAATGGGTCGACCCGATAAGGACACGAACACGATAAGCTCTAACCCAAACCCATTAATTTCGTGCCGGTTCGTGTCGTGTTATCGTGTCGTGTCAAAAATTGTCAGCCCTACTTGCGGCCCATACTCAGACCCGAATTCGTATAAGCATATCCAACAATCACATTTAAACAAACATAGGCATGGCATAACAGTTAAACCACCCTTATAACACCGAACAACATTTTGACAAAATAAAAGAGAGTTTTAAGAGTAAAGCCCACCTCGATTGCTTAGTTTTCAAGTAGTTTCGCTTTTCCGTTATCCGGCTTCGCAACCAAAGTTTCACCTTTTAATCACATAGGCACATATCACAAATTAGGTTCGATACTACTCTTACTCATGCATGTCTCATCACTTTTCCCTCTTCCCAACGATTTATCTTATCATTACTAATTAACCAAGATCATGTTTATCACACAAGATTATTTAACTATCAAACACACACTACACCACACAACAACACACACACACACACGCCACACACACTCACGGCACACACACATACACATGTTCCCACATCCCTTTTTATCCCTCTTTCACTCAACCAAGATGCATGAGGGTTCAAGAAGACCGATTAATCGGTTAGAAGAAGAAAAAGAAGAAGTAGAAGAAGAACAAACATAACTCTTAAACAAAAATACCTTTTTGAGAAAAACGATCGGTAGAAAACAAGTATTAGCCTTGATTCTTCAAAGTTCTTGGATTAAACTTCAATTCTTTCTCAAAGGATGAAGGATTAATGGAGTAAAGTAGAAGAAAAATTGAGAGAGTGTGTGGGAGGGTGGGGGCCGAAAATTATGGGGGCTAGGGTTGATGTTTCTCTTATTTATAGTGCTCAACAAGATCTTTAGGTAATTAGAATAGAATATTTGGTAAGATCTCATTCTCCACAATTAAAATAATATTGTGAAGTAGGGAAGAAGAATTAACAAAAATAGACTAGGTATCAAGCATGGCAATTTTCGAAAACTAGGCTCTCAAAATAGCCAAGACTTTGTTTTGGTATTTTTCCATATAGAATAAAATATCATGGAGCAAAATAAAAATAAGAAAAATCCTCCATGAAGCAAGGTAGGGGCGATTTCTATGCCTTTTAAATAAGGCATGGATTTTTGAATATTGACTAAAATAAAGTAAGGCAAGATCTCTTGAAGTATGGAAAGATTTGGTAGAATATTTAAATTCTAGGTATGGAAGGAAATCAAGTAAGGAATCAATTAAATAAGCAAAATAATATTTCCTTTCCACATAGTGATTTTCGAAAATCACTATTAGACAAGGGGCTCGATTTTTCCATCTTCAAAATAAGGAAATAATTGGCTCTTGGAATTTAATTTGGATAAATATCCCAAGGATTAAATAAATTCCGGAAAAATAGAAATTCTTTCTCCAAGGGGTCTAGGGTTCGAAAATTACAAGAATTAGGGTGACAAGTATTTATGGAAATTTTCTCTAATATCCTCACTCACCCTTAAACAAATAATTGCCACATAATCTCACCAAATAAATAAATCACATGCCACATCATTTAAATCACATAGTTTGACTTTTCAAACTTTCAACACAAACCCTAAACTCAATTCGACCATATCAACTCATGAAATAAATGCATTCTCGATTCCACGTCATCAACAATTAATTCTAGGGCTCTAAAATTAGGGTTCTAAAATCCGGGATATTACAGTCACCCTACAGACTGGTATTTGGAAAAATGTGTCACCTGCCCGTGGAGATAGAGCACAAAGCGTATTGGGCAGTCGGGGAAATGAATATAAAGGCTCATGCATGTGAGGAAGAGAGGAAGCTGCAACTGCAGGAGCTAGAGGAATTGAGGCTGGAGTCATATGATTCAGCCATGTGGTATAAGGAGAGGATCAAACTCTGGCACGACAAAAACCTTCGGGTCAAGGAGCTGCAGGTCGGGCAGAAAGTACTCCTTTTTCAGTCAAAGCTCAAACTCATGCCTGGAAAGCTGAAGTCCAAGTGGATAAGGCCTTACACAATTGTTGGCATTCGACCGCATGGAGCAGTGGAAATTCAGGGAGTCAATGCTAACTCTGTTCTTTTCCTTGTTAATGGTCATAGAGTGAAAGTGTTTAGGGATAGTTCGGAGTTGTGTGAAGTGGAAGAAATTCCACTCCACACACCTTCCACTATTTCCTAGTAAGCCATGTTTAAATATTCTTCGGGAATTACTGGGTCAAGTAGATAGGGTAAAATTTTCGATCAGCTGACTGGACCAGTTAATTCCCAAGAATATTTAAACATTTAGGTGTAAATAACATGAATAAGTTTTATTATTAAAATACAAACAATATATATATATATATACTTCTAAAACCCAAAAAGATTTTTGAAACTCTGAGCGTCTGAGGAAATGCAAAAATTTGAAAAGCTTATCTCTTTGACCCAGACGTTCAGCAAATTTCGTTTTTTTACTAAGTGTTTAAGATTACCCGGTCAGAGGGAAGTGAGAAAAATCAGGGGGAAGTTTGAATTTTGAAATTCAAAAAGCTGGCGAGGCGTACGGTTGCTTGCGTCAGAGACGCGACCGTTCGCCTGCAGCCAATCATGATATTCCTTTTCTTATTTTTATTTTATTTTCTTTTCTTTTCCTTTTATTTCTTTTATTTTCCTTTTATTTTCTTTTTCCTAAAATAACTTCCCTAAAAACTAATTAACTTCCCTCACCTAAAATTATTTTCTCATAACTCCTAATTCCCAAACTTTTCTTTCTCTCTCTGCAGATCCGAGAACCATCAAACCCACCGCCATTAACCACCACCATTAACCACCGCCGTAAAACACCGCCATAGACGAAGATGCAGAGAAATCCGGCGTCACGCACAACCCGCGGGAAGAACCCGCCGAAGGAAAAAACCAAAAAGAAAGCAACAGAGGCGGCGAGTTCGACTCCCGCGGCCGAAAAAACACCCACGCCGCCACCAGAAGAAAACCCCACTCTGCCAGAAGTTCCACCGCAGCCCATACCGACCAAAGTGCAACCAGAGACCAACAGCGGACAAGAAAATCCCGCCGAGGCGAAATCAGACGAAGCAGAACCGGACCCCGAGGAAATCATACAAGAATTCATGAGGAAGTACGGAAAGGGGCCGAAGGCGAGCAAATTCTTTGCCCAAATGTCGGAGGCATGCCGGAAGCAAGAAGAGGTAATTCCTGCCCTAACCCCACTTACAATTCCACCAAGACCCCAAACCTTAATCGAAACACCCACTGCACAAGCCTTACCCACACACCCAGAAAACCCCCAAATTTTACCCGAAACCCTAACTCAAGAGACGAACCCCCCACACACTATTCCTCAAACAGAAACTGAGCCCCATGCCGAACCCTCTGTAAATATAGAAGAAACTGATGCTGAGGAGGGTGATAGGATGGATACGGAGGAATCAGAGAGAGTGGAGGGAGGGGGTAGTCTAGGTGAGCAAGAAGAAACACCGGATGTAGAGGCCGCTGGGTCAGGGGACGAAGGGGAAAAAGAGGAGGGTATAGATGGTGGGGAGAATGATGGAGCAGAGGAAGTAAATCAAGAAGAAACTGGGGATGTGGAAGAGACTGAGGAACATGGTGTGGAGGAAACTGTGGATGGTGGAAAGGGTAGTGAGGGCAGCGTGGGGGAAGAAGGTGAAGCAGTTGATGACAAAGAGGCTGAGAAGGAAGGCGAGAGTGTTGATGAGGAAGTTGTTGAGAAGGAGACAGAGGAGGAAGAAATTGCTGATAAGGAGGATGTTGAGAAGGAAGAGGAAAGAGACGGCGATGGGCAAGATGCCGAAGAAGTGTGTGAAGAGATAGAGACTGACATCGTCGTGGTAGACGATATAACTACCGATGACCAAGGGACCCCAACCGATGAGAGGCTGACGAGGAGGCAATCCTGTCGTAATAGGAAGCAAGAGGATGAGGCAGAGGCAGGCAATCCCAAGCGCCTGAGGCTGGAGGACACAGAGGAGGCAGAGGATGATATCCCCCTGGTCCAGGAGACTGTGGCAGCCGAAAAGGAAATCTCTCCGGAGGCTATGGAGACGAGATACGAGGCGGAAAGGAAAAGGAAGGGGAAACATACTGCTAAGCCCCAACAGAAGAAATCTCGCCCCGCGAACACCACTGTGGTGATTAGCGAGCCGGAGGCGATCCGTGTGCCGTTTGCCCATCCAACTGAAGAGGAGGAGGCTAAGATACCAGCCGTGGAGGAGAGCCCTTTCGAAACAATGGAGGTCCTTGTGACCAAAAGGTTGTTGGAAGCCATGGTCCAGTTTGAGGACCCAAAGCTGCAGAAGGCATGTGATGGCCGAGCCACGAATGGGAAGTCGGCAAAATCCGGAAAGAAGTTGTGCCTCTCGGACCTGGAGGAAATGGGAGTGGAGAAGAAGTTCATCTCCTACTTCAAAAGCATCGGGTTTGAGTGGCTTCTCAACCACAGCAACACGGAGGTACCAGTGGCTCTGGCGAAGGAGTTCTTCACGTCCTTCAAGTTCAAACAATCTACGGATCTCGATGCAGACACAATCTCTTTCAGGCTGTTCAACGAGGAGATGGAGATGAGTATAAGGGAGTGGTCGTTGAGACTGGGACTACTGACCGTTAGGTTTGGTATACTTGAAAAGCATGTTTCGAGCAAGTTTCGCTCGAATAGAATCTTGCTTGTATACGTAAAACTCTATAATCCACTTTTACCCCGATTCAGTATTATTCGAGCAGTCTCGCACGAATAGAATCACTATTATTATTACATTGTGTTTGCTTGTGCATTTATAAGATGTTTTACAAACATTTAAATGCATAAGAAGTAAACAAAGTCTAAGTCTTTTGCTTAGTAGACCGGTTGTGGGCGTCGTCCACTTTAAGGTAATACGGTCAGATCTATGCAATGCTTTGCAAAAGAAAAAGAAGAATTTCACAACCTAGATAGGCTTTGGCTACCTATCGTGAAAGGTTGCAATGTCAATCCGCATATTTCTAAGCCTTACTGAAATAAGATGACATTGGTGTGGTATAGCACTGAACGAATCTAACAAGCAAGACGTGTCTTTATGCTATCTACTGAAAGACTAGGTCTTGATAAAATTCTATTTCTTAATCTACATATGTTAGTATTGAGCATACGGTATTGATTATGCACTACTTTGACTTATCAAATGGTGCGGATTTTTCGCAACCCAATAATCCTGATATATTGGGTAGTGGTGATTAATATCTAGCGGTGTTAGGATTGCTATTATGTTGAAACGTGCACGAGGTGAGTCTCGTTTGATAATGTCCTCAAGAGAAGCTCGAACAAGGTTTTATTATTCGGAAAACTGGCCAGTTGGAGTTTTATTACTCTATGAATAATAAATAAATGTTTGTTTCTAAGTCCACTCTTGGAATTAATAAGATGTTAATTAATTAAGTCCATAGCAGACATTAATTAATTAATGGACATTTATATCTTAAGCGCGGGAAATAAATAATAAAAGTGGAAACCCGGATTACTTGTAATTTCGGATTTGGATGGAAGAGTTCAATATTACTTCTGTAGTGGCTGCTCGTAATATTCCAATATAAGCTTGTATTAAATTGTGGGTTCAATTTAATTAGTAAAATGCTAATTGGGGGAGCCCATATCCAAAACCTTCCATAGATCCCTGTCTAGGCCCAAAAGGAACTTAATATAAATAGGAGAATAAAGGAGACAGAATGATTTAACTCCATATCTCCATTTACCAGAATGGACAAAACACTGTGAAAATAACTCCATATCTCCATTTCTTAGCATCTCAAAACCTATCTGAATTATTTAACTTGCTAAAACTGAATTATGGCATAAAAATGCTAACTGGATTTTTTCATATGAGCGTAATGAAACCGTGCTAATATCTCCACACCAGTTTTTTCTCAAACATAGTTAGCTGAGAAAGGAAAGGACACTCAACTTCAACTTTTTAGTTGCTCATAGCTCTTGTTTTCCCCCAAATTCGGGTATCAATTTTATTTTTGGGTTTCAAAACAATTTAGGGGTGAGGTTTTTGCTTTCCTAGGACACTACCATAGAGTTCGATGGCAAGTGTGCAAAGGATAATAATGAAAACGGACAGATAACCTTCAACGTGTAACTATTTAGCATTTTTCAAATGGCACGGTTGCGATTTAGGGGAGAAAAACACAGGTTATCAAGATGAAGAAATTCATATTTAAATAGTTTAACCAAAGCAGGCTATGGCAAAATATGAGCACAAATCTTGTCTACCAAGAGTACAAACGCACCAGATTGAAGCAGGATCTTTGGACATCATAGCATTGCCTTGTGCAGGAGCATTAGGCTGGGAGTAGCCGCTAAATTCTCCACCAAAATCACCATCAAAGCTGAATATATCTCTCTCAGGGGTCTTCTTATCATCATCAAACTTATTCTCGAAGCTGAATAAATCTCTCTCTGAGGGCTTGTTGTCGAAGCTGAATAAATCTCCCCCTGAGGGCTTCTTGTCACCTTCAAACTTATTGTCACAGCTGAATATATCAGTATCAGAGGATTTGTTTCCACCTTCAAGCTTACTGTCGAAGCTGAATATATCAGTATCAGATGATTTGTTTTCACCTTCAAGCTTACTGTCAAAGCTGAACAAGTCCTCTGCTGACTTATTTTCAGAAGTTGAGACATGATCACAACTTCCAGCCCAGGTATTTTGGGGAGGAGCTTGTAAGCTGGTTGAGCAAGCAAAATCATTCCAGTCTTCAGATACATCCTCATCCGTTGCAGTAGGCTCATGGCTCATGCTCTTATTCTTAGTAATATCTGCATGGTTCGCTGGCGTCTGGAAGTCCTTGAACAAATCAAAATCAACACTGCTAGAAAGATCTTCTGAGAAGCCTAGTGTAGTAGGGTCATTTTGATTGTCAATCTTAGCGCTGAAAGTAACACCAAATCCACCAGACAAATCGGGCATGCTCGACCCCAGATTATTCCATGCATCATCCGAATTCCAGTCACCAGCTGCTGTAGGAACAGAAGCATTGCCGTTTCCTTTCCCATCATTCAGGTTTTCTCCAGGTCCAAACACAGAATCGAGTTGAGCACCAAGATCAACATTTAAACTCGAGGAGCTCTGAAAGGACACGGGGTCTTCAAATTTAATATTAGAACCTTCTGAGGAAGCTACAACATGATCAGATGACGTGTGCCCACCAAGCTGATTTTCAGAATCAGTGAACTGAAAATCTGCCTCCCATCCAGAAAGTCTGTTGTTCATGTGCTCAGAAGAGCTGACTGCCGGCTTGGATGATTGGACACTTTGAAACAAATCTTGATCGGCAAGAGCTGCAACATCTTATGTACTGTCAGCCTCTGTCAATTTAAGATCAGATGGTTGCTCAGAGACGCCATTACTCTTAGATTTCAAGAAGAATCTATAGGGAGCTACTCCAGTCAAAACCGAGGCTCTTTTCCCCTCTTTTAAAGGCTTATTGGAACCATTATCTTCGTTCACGTTTTCAGCTGGCCACGCTATCTTAAAGTTCAAGAATTCAGACAGCAGAATTAAATCTTTAGGCAAGCCCTGAACCTTACCTTGGTTAACTTTACTGATTGGATCAACCATTTCCTGCAAGATTGAAGTTATTTATCTTGTTTCATTTCATTATTGAGATAAAAATCGCCATTTTTCTAAAATGACATTAGCTAATGCCTAATGCTGTTGTTTTTCCCACAACCTTCTTGGATTAATAACCTGTCAAATTCTACAGCTCGATCCTCCTAAATCCTAGTATCCTACTATTCGACAGACAAATACATCAAATTAGAATCCTAAATCGATTTCTATAACCAGATAACTCAATTCCCCATAAAATAATACATCAGCCAGACTCATCCAACTGTCTTCAGCTAAATCCTCATAATCCTACTCTTTCAACAGAAGAATATGCTATCAAATTAAAAACCTAAATCGATTTCTATAAGCAGATAACTCAATTCCCCCCAAACAATAATCAATCAGCGAGATTCAAGCAGAAGTTTCGCACAGAAACAAAAAAATTACTAATCGGATTCATCGAAAACAACCATACCGATCCATCGAAGTGGAGCGAGCGGAGCAGCCACTGGTACCCCGCGGTGGAGGTGCAGCAGATGGGGTCAGGAACAGCGTAGTAATGGGGACCAATGCCGCAGTAGAAGCAGATTATGGACTCCGATTCTCTAAGAAGCAACGCTTTGCAGTTCCGGCAGCGGCGGTCCGACGGCGAGGCTATCGTGGCTGAGAGAGACGGCAGATGAGGTAGGTTAGGATCCGACGGGTCGTAATCTGGTAGCCCCGCGGCCGACCGGGTACGGATCTGGACTTGTCGGATCAATTCATAAGGAATTTGGGTCATTTTCTATGTTTTCGTTTTATTCGGTGATTTTCCCTCCTTTTTTGGTACTCCATAAAAAGAAAAGGATGAAATCGCTTTTTTGGATTAGTTTTGAAAATTAATTGAATAAACGACTTTTAATCCACTTGATCTTGTTGAATTTCCATTTGAGAAAAGCATGCTCTAATTTTTTGTGAGATGAATCACCTATTGATGAACTACTATAATTTATGTGTACACTCGTATGAAGGTATAACATAAAGATGAAAAAACGAAGTCAAATCAATTATAAATTCATTCGTATAAGAAGCTCGGTAAGAAGCTAAAATTCCAATTCGATTAGTCCAATACTTGGATAAAGTTGTGACTCCAAACTTGATGAGCTCGGCCAAAAGTTTTCTCAAAATTTAGAACAAAATTCAAGCCAAAATCCACTTAATTTCGAAAAACTGAAAAATTTGTTGTTATATTCTTCCCTGATAATCTTTCTTCTGTATATACCTTAGTATTGATGATGGGTTGGGCGAATTTTATCCTAGGTGTTAGGATGATGAAGAACCGAAATTTGCTTATTGTTCTAGCTTGGAATTTCCGATTGATGAATATAGGTTAAGGTGATATGTAATGAAAAATGAGTCTCACTGATTACATTTATGTGCACTTTTGCACCACATAGGAGCATAAAATAACGCAACCGGTGGAGATTTAAATTAATCAACCATATTGAATTAAACTACAAATAATATAAAATATAAAGTTCAGTACTACTATCTACTTTAAAACAAATTAAACTGCATGTAGTTATCATTTTATATAAACACGTAATTATTTATAAAATTAACTCTAAATATTTGGATAAACTAAATTGAAAATGTAAATTTATTAACGTGATATAACGCACTCATAATTTTATGTTGAATCTCAATGCATATAGATAAGAAAAGTAAAACATATAAAAAAAATTAGAATAAAAAATTAATTAGAGAAAATCAAGCATATGATTGGCCAAAACCTGCAAAATTAATTGAAACGAATAAACAAATTAACAGAAATGAATAAACAAGTTAATAATCTAGAACACATTACACATATATACATGAAATCTAAAAAAATTCTCCAAAAATTTGTCACGTGAAACAGATGTAACAAATTACGATCTATCAAGTCTTGCACGTAACACAAATATATGTCAATTCACACTATAATAATATACTCTTGTAGTGCAATCACCAAATTAAATATTTTATCTAATATTATGTAAAATATATGCATATCTTTGATTATCTATAACAAGCAAATTGGAGATCTCGCATGATAACTCTAATGATCAATCCATTTGAATTTTGAGTACATTAAATTAACCTCTTCTATTAATACTCTATAAATATTGAAATAAGAAGCCACTCTTCACAATTACGTTCATCACAATGATACTTGTACTGTCCATAACTCTACCAATATTCTTGATTTTCTACATCCTCCACAAAACCCCAACTCGGGCAAAAACCACTCTACCACCGGGCCCGCCGCCTCTGCCGCTGATCGGAAACCTCCATCAGCTCGGCACGGCGGCCGACCCTCACATCTACCTCCACCAACTCTCCAAAAAATATGGCCCCATTATTCACATGAAACTAGGCTCAGTTCCTGTCCTTGTAATTTACTCAGCCAAATTAGCCAAACAAGTATTGAAAACTCAAGATTTGGCATTCTGCAGCAGACCAAAATTACTAGGAACGCAGAAACTATCCTACTACCGCTCCGACCTCGCATTCACACCGTACAACGAAGACTGGAGGGAGATGAAAAAGATAACTCACATTCATTTGGTAAGCAACAAAAGGATTCAATCTTTTCGCCCCATCCGCGAAGAGGAGATCTCTCGTATGATCACCAACATTTTATCTGCCTCTTCTTCCTCATTGAATCTGAGCGAGGTGGCGATGGCCGCCAGCAGCCGTATGGTGTGCAGGGTTGCTTTTGGTAAAAGATACGAGGAGGGCGGGCCGGGGATGAAGAGATTCTATCAGATTCTGAAAGGATTCGACAGCCTCACCACTTCTTTCTTTGTGTCTGATTACTTTCCTGCTTTGAGTTTCGTTGATAAGTTCAGTGGCAGAATGAATAGTGTGGATGCGGTGTGTAAGGTCATGGATTCGTTCTATCAAGAGCTCATCGATGAGCACCGCGAATCGAGGAGGATGGAAGAGGAGGAAGACATGCTTGCTGTGTTGATCAAGCTTAAAGAGGATCACTCTTCTTATAGTGCTCTCACTTGGGATAGCATCAAGGCCCTTCTAATGGTAACCTTAATTTATTAATTGCATCATTTTATAAATTTTGTTTTCATTAATTATCTCTAATTTTACTTTTTTCTTCTTTTGGTTTTTGGACTATAAAAAAATTTTAATTATGGAATAGAATATGATCATAGCTTCAGCAGAGACAGTTCCAGCTGCAACGATCTGGACAATGACAGCTCTGATGAAAGCACCAAAAGCACTGGAAAAGTTGCAAAAGGAAATGAGAAGTTTGGTAGGAGAAAAGGGGAGAGTAGAAGAAGATGATCTGCCAAAACTTCCATATCTAAAAGCAGTAATAAATGAGAGTTTGAGGTTATACCCACCGGCCCCGCTGCTTATACCAAGAGAAACGATGGATGTATGTCGTCTTGATGGCTATGAAATCGGCCCCAAAACAATGGTTTATGTCAACGCGTATGCTGTAGGTAGAGATCCCGAGTACTGGGAAAATCCAGATGAGTTCATTCCGGAGAGATTCTTGAATAGTAGTATTGACCCGAAGGGGCAAGATTTCGGGCTCATTCCATTTGGGTCGGGCAGAAGAATGTGCCCTGGCATGTCTATGGGATATTTGACAACTCAGCTTTTGGTTGCAAATTTAGTGTATAGTTTTGATTGGGAATTGCCTAGAGGAATTCATGCACAAGACTTGGATATAAATCCAACGAATGGAATCGCAGTGCATAGGAAAAATGCCCTTCTACTTGTGCCTAAGAGTTATGCTGCTTAGTGTGTGTGTGTGTGTGTGTGATCTTCTATTTTACAAATAGTATTAATAAAAGGGCAGCAGATTATCATGGTAAATGGTGGCATTAAGTTTATTACTACGATTCTACAATAATTACGAGAATAACATGAAAATATGATGAAAATAGTTGATCGAATATTCCAGCATTTCATCATTGAGTTAAAATTTTGAAAATAGGATGAAAATAGATCGTCTTTATTGGGCGAAGCTCATCATGTATTGTTATAGAAATCGTACCATTCAATGAAATGTTACTTAACACGTGATGGAGAGATTAATCAAGCTATAGTGAGATTCGAACGAAAAAGTGATTCGATATATATTTAAGTTAATCTTTTTTGTCTACGTTGGAAGTGTTGTTTAGCCGGTTTAGTTGCATGTAAATTTGAAGAGTAGGGTACTAGTGTTTGCGATTTGAGTGAACTACAAAAATAGTCTCTGGACTATGAGGTTATTTTATAATGGTTTCTGGACTTTAAAAATATTACCAGCAGTCCCTGGACTAAGGGTTAATATCAAAAATAGTCTTTTTGCAATGTTTCGAGACGAAAATGCCCTTTTGAGGGGTTTTGGAGGGTTTGGACAATTTGGTCTTTTTACACTTTTAACATTTTTAATCTGGTATTATTTCAGTTACGTACTAATATAATTTCGTATATTAATTTGAAAACAATCAAAATTACTAGAAAATTTCAACAATAATCCTATATAAATTTTTAGTCAACTTGATAATATTCTATCACAAGCAATTATAACAACCGAACAGAGGCTAAATAATATAGTTCTTATTTTTCCATCATGATTAATATTATTTTTTTTACTTCTTCAATTCAGTTGAATATTATATTAAATAACAAAAATTAATAGTTTTAATCAATATTTATGTGTCCATGAATTAATAGTTTTAATTAAAAAAAATTATTGATATTTAAAAATCAAAAATTTAAAATTTAATTTTATAAATTAAATCTAATATTGAAATAAAGAAACAAAGTGAAGGAAGACAAAGGGGAAGAAGAATGATAATTTTGAAATAATATCAGATTTAGTAAATAACTGAAATAATATCAGATTTAAAATGTTAAAAGTGTAAAAAGACCAAATTACCCAAACCCCCCATAACCCCTCAAAAGGGCATTTTCGTCTCAAAACAGTGCAAATGACCGTTTTTGATATTAACCCTTAGTCTAGGGACTGTTGGTGATATTTTTAAAGTCCAGGGACCATTTAATTATAAAGATACTCCAGTATTTTTGTCATTAATTATTTAAAATGAATTTGCATTATTAATATTCCAGGGACAAGCAGATTTTTTATTTGGAATAAACAACTCATTGGTTTTCTAGTTTTTACCCAATTACTCCCATTCCTATAAATATGATTATTATAAATTCATTTTTAGTAATCAGTAACAAAAAAAAACAATTTTAGTATAAATATATTTAACGGATATTGGTATTAAAACTAAAAATTTAGCCAAAGTTTGATATATTCGACAAACTTTAAAATTAGTTTAAAATATCACAAACTTTACATTTTATTTGTTATTTCTCACGGCAGGTCAATCACTATATCCGACTAACTTACACGTATTTTTTTTATCTTAAGGTATTTTAGACGAACTTTAAAATTTGGCCAAAATTTGTAGTTTTAATACCAATATCCGTTAAATATATTTATACTGAAGTTGTTTTTTTTTACTAATTACTAAAAATGAATTTATAATAATCATATTTTGTAGGAATGCGAGTGATTGGGTAAAAACTAGAAAACCAATGAGTTGTTTGTTCCTAATCAAAATCTGCTTGTCCCTGAAATATTAATAATGCAAATTCATTTTTAATAATTAATGACAAAAATAGTGGAGTATCTTTATAATTAAATATTGTATATTTGAATTTCAGAGAATGAATCGGTGAGGTGGGCCATGGGGAAACGGTGTTTGAATAATGAATAAAGCAAATTATGTTGAAAGGCTTATTGTTTGCGTTTTAACAACAGCATGGTGTGCTGTGAATTACTCCAAAGCAGAGTGCTCCCGCCCTCAGTGATAGTGGATAGTGAATTTATATTATTAAATTGATATATTTTTTTAAAAATAAAATGTATATATTTTTATGTGATAGATGAAAATAAAAAGTACATATATATATTTTTATGGTAGGAGGGAGTATAAAAAACTAAAAAAGTTATGGCTCGACTCAGTGGCCCATCACAGAAGGCCCAATAAAATAAGGTCTCATTCGACCTAGTTGCTAAATTGGTAGCTTTAAGCCCATGTTAGTTAAGAACTCGCTGCTAATTTTATGTTAGTATCATTTTAAAGTGACATTAAAATGTTTTATGGAGTATAGCTGGCGGACAGACATGGCATTCGTATGCTGGAGAACGGAGATAGCTTACCACTCCAATGTAAAGCAAAATTGTGATCTGTTTGTGGGCTTTGATTTAACTGTGAACGTCATGTGCATTAAGAAGGTAACTTTGATGTCGACTACTTATCACACTATGCATACACGTTTCATCGAGGCGTCCGCGTTCTAGATACCTCTCCGTCAGATATTAAAATCTGCCTTTGCATGATAGAGTTGGTGTCTCTTATTATCGTTAATTTTTGTTTTTTGAGAATTTTGGATTGTTACCGCTTTTACTTCCAAAAAAAATGTTATGCGTAACATAGTCTCAATTAAATTAAATATCATATTAGCAATCATGTTAATGAAATTCATGATCAAAAGATATGATAGTTTGCTTCGATATTAAATGCAAATCGTAGCCAAACCTAGAAATTCTGTTTTCTTATTGCTATAATAATATTATATTGAAATTAACAAATTGTCTCAGTTTATGAATATTGAACTTTTAAATTATTTTGTCCATAAATTTCAGTTGTCTTTCTATAAAATAAATAATGTTTTGGATCGATCAAGCAGACAACAAATTAGCAATGCAATTATACACAAGAAATAATGCTAAATAATACCAATAATTGAACCTGGTCGAATATTAGTAAATACTTTGGAGTTTGAACCCTACCTTTAGTACTTAGTAAATAAATTTATCGTTGGTTGTATTTGATATTGTAATTATTGAAATCGATTATTGTCCGGAAATATTAGGCCAACTCATTAATATTGGTATCGTAAAGATTATTTTATAATCGGTTCCAAGACGAGACTGTAATTTTGATTGTTACTCCATATACTACTGGATTTATTTGCGTATAGAGTATTCTTTACGGGTAATTTCTATTGTATATATATATATCAGAATATACGCCAAATTACGGGTACTAGATAAAAGGTTAAAATAATGCTAGCAAATGGAGTAGCAATTAAGAATGAGATAAATACATTTTCGAGGGATAGTATTCATAGCACCTCCGCCATAGTGGATGGCTTGATGCTTTAACGGCAACGACATTTTTTTCAAAAATAGGAGGTAATTGAGGTCAAACAAATCAGTCTTTGTCTAAAAGTAATAGATCTTACTTTCGGTGGGAAGTTAATTTGCATTAAAGAATCCTATTTTTATAATACAATTAGTGTTACAAAATTTTCAAGCAATTAACTTTAACAGTACGTTCATATTTATGAGGCGAGATGTAACGTGCATTGATCAAATCATTAAAAATGTGTACTACTCCATTTCTTTTCTTTTTTCCAACAATAATGTACTAGTAATTAATATAGAGGATATAACAAAAAATTAAGATATTAAATTTCTTATGGTATTAAATTAAGAATCATTAAACAATTTCAAGGGGCTAAGATGAAAATTTTCTGCAACCGACATATGCTAAATTCGATAGTTGAGACATCTTAACATATGTGATTTTTTTTCATGTATCAAACATGCTCACACTAATGAACATGGTGAGAGGCAAAACAGTTGAGAAACAGATCAATTGAACAACTAAAAAAGGGCAACAGGAGCTAGAAGAAGCTTGCAAAACCTATCCTGACGAGCTACCTCAAACAATAATGAGATAAAAGCAAAAAAAATAGCAAAAACAAGACAATTCAATCCAAGGCACACTGGGGCACGACACAACAATAATACCAACAAGACTACAACCTAAAAAAAAAGGATCCAAGCAGCAATCAACTGCACGAAGGATGGGGACGGCCACAAAATCTGTATGCGTGCAACGAGTCACGAGAAAGTGTACTACTCCGATCGAGGAATAGGGAAGTAGATCAAAGCGGTTAACCTAAATGATATATTTAATCTTTTGATAAAAATTACCAACTCATTTAATCTCTTTTATTTTATTCTTTTGTCTCTCCTACACTTATGTCTGTCGTTGAATGTAGAGACGGAGCCAACCACGGACACGACTCGGAGGTTACATGGATTTTTATTTTTTTTTGTATTTTTAATTATAATTGTAATTTTTTCCATCCAATTGTTAATAAATACAATAAATATTTAATTTGGCCCCCCTATTCTTTAAATCATAGCTCCACCCTAAACGCTTACATTAATGACGTGTACTGGTGATTAATCTGGTATTAATATATACTCGATTTTTGTTTTCGTCTTGATTTTTATTCAACGAGGTACAATACATGTCAAAGTAACTAGGGTTTGAGATTAGCAAGTATGCATGGCCACCTATGACCACAATTTAATTAACCAACCACAAATTAAATTATCCGCAAATGTAGCTCTAACTGTTCCATTCACTATTCATAACTTATTTCACTATAAATACACTGAAGCAATAATAACAACTAAATTTATTGATCACAACAATATTCATTCATATCACCATGAAAGTCTCACATGCAGGGCCAACACCACTCCTATGGCTGCCCTTCCTCCTCCTGCTCGCCGCCACAGCCGCGGCCAAAGTTCCAGCGATCGTCGTCTTTGGTGACTCGTCCGTAGACGCCGGGAACAACAACCAGATCCCGACGATCGCCCGGAGCAATTTCCTCCCCTACGGCCGTGACTTCTCGGGTGGAAAGGCCACCGGGAGGTTTTCGAACGGGCGAATCGCCACCGACTTCATATCGGAGGCGTTCGGGCTCCGACCGGCGGTGCCGGCCTACTTGGATCCAGCTTATAACATTTCTGATTTTGCTGTGGGGGTCACGTTTGCTTCTGCTGGCACTGGATATGATAATGCAACTTCTGATGTACTAGTAAGTCAATCTCATAACTTTCAAAAGTAGCGAATTAAATCATAAATTTTTTGATTAAAATTCACAATGATTTAATTTTATTGATCTTCAGGGAGTTATTCCTGCGTGGAGGGAGTTGGAATACTACAAAGACTACCAAAAGAGATTAAGAGCCTATCTTGGTGATGGGAAGGCCATATATACTATCTCTAATTCATTGTACATAATAAGTATGGGAACAAATGATTTTTTGGAAAACTATTTCGCCTTTAATTCGCAGCGACGGAGTCAATATTCGATCGATGCATATCAGCATTATCTCATTGGACTAGCCCGAAATTTCGTAGTTAACCTACATGGCCTTGGGGCCCGTAAAATCAGCATCGGGGGTCTTCCCCCGATGGGCTGCATGCCCTTAGAGAGGGCCCAAAACCTAGCAAATGGGAATGGATGCATGGAGACGTATAACGTAGTGGCCAGGAGCTTCAACGATAAACTCTACAATTTAACCAGAGTGTTAAATAGGGAAATACCTGGCCTCAAATTGGTCTTCTCCAATCCCTACTACGTTCTTCTACAATTAATCCAAAAGCCATCCTCTTATGGTAAGAGTTCTTAGTATTAATTACTCACATTTTATGATTATACCACATGATCGATCGGGCTTGTTCACTGTCCGATGTGTCCGTATACTTATATGCCTGTGGTTTTTGTACAGGGTTTCAAGAATCACAGAGGGCGTGTTGTGCCACGGGGATGTTCGAGATGGGGTATGCCTGCCAGCGCAGTCTCCTCACGTGCACTGATGCAAATACATACGTATTCTGGGACGCGTTCCACCCGTCTGAGCATACGAATAAATTGATCGCGGATCATGTTATCAAGACTGCCTTGTACAAGTTCCTTTGACATATGAGTATAGACAGAATCATATATTCATGTGTTTGTCGGGCTGTGTCTGAGTTATCTCTGACTGAAGAGAAATACAATTTTGCTACTTTTGTCGCTTCTGCAGATTACCTACAGGGCGATGCGTGTAAACATTATGAATTTATATATGCATATATAATGGATAAAGTTTATTACTTATAAATTACTGTATAATTGAATATTAAGAATTTAAATACATTCTCGCATCAAAATAAATAAAATAAGGAAAGACAGGCGATACTGTCGAAAGTCGAAACCAAATTAATGTTTTAAGTCTGAATATTTTAGTTCAACAAAATGATGTCTTTACTTATATGTTTGTTCATTTTAGCTGTAATCGCAATCGCTGCTAAAAAGTACTAATTCCAATTTCAGCAAATGACGAAATCCCTTTTGAACATTCACTCACCAACAAATAACACTACTCTGTTACATCAAAACTGTTTTTTAATTAAGCAGAAATCTTGTTTCTCTCAAAAGCTAAAAAGAATAGAACTAGAGCTCATCTTTGGTGGCAGTGTCATCTCCCATGAGTTCTTCGAGGGAGAACTCGTCTTCCTCGATTATCTCTCCGTCTTTGCCGTCCCACGGTAGGGTCTTCACGATCTCGGGGTCAACAGCCAATGGCAGAGTGCCCTTCCCGCCACGTCCGGCTTCTTTCACAAACTCTCTGAGAAAGCAAATGGGGTTTTACTTCGTTTGCAGTGAGGGATCAAATGAAGCGAGAAGAAAAGAGAAACAGAGAGAGGAGCTCACGATATCTGGTCACGCTCGAACGCACTCTTGAGTGGGGCGTAGGCTTTCTTCTTTAAGTTGAGTGCCACCAGTGCTGGATATCCGTAGCCCCCGACTCCAACGTGCTGCTCGAGATCCGCCTGCTTCCCAGCAGCGGCCCAGAGGAAACTGTAGCATTTTTGAAACTCAAGTCAATCATGTCAAAGATAGGGGTACAGAATGAGAATATGAGATTTTTAAGGAGCTTTTATCTTGCCTGTAAGGGCTCTTTCTGAACTTCTCTGCAACCGATAGCAGAATCTCGAGGTACTTGTTTCTACCCTCTGCCTTGGAGTCCAATATGTCAGGGAGGAAGGCTACAAAGCAGATGGCAGCTGAGCCACACTTCTCTTCCACAACATCCTATACGAATATACAACAGCATTACAGTGTCAGATGTAATACAACTTGACTGAATTGTCGTAGGAAAGTGAGATTGGGGGTCAGGGGAGGCGGGAAACCAGAAGGGGTGATGGATCATACTGGGCTAGTCAATTCAGTCACTTCGGGAGGGGCAGCATTTGCTTCCAGCTGCTCCAGAGCGAAAGATTCAATTGCTGATGCAGTTCTTGCACCTTCATATGGGAATGGGCTGTCTTTGTCAGCACCAAACACCATAATAGTGGGAAAACCTTGCACATTATACCTGCTCATCAAAGACTGGGAAGTCTGATTGGTTAGAAATGGGAAAAAACCTTCATCTTGTATCAATGGCAAGAAAGAAAGGATGGAGCTACAACATTTATATTACCAAGCAAAATATCTACTACTTATGAATACAGGAATATATACCTATGCATATATACATTAATGTCACTCTGCATAGCTCACACTTCTCAAGTTTTAGCACAATGGCACTTCCTAGTATAGTCTGAGAAGTAATACAGATCTCTAACGCATATGACAATGACATGAGGCATGATTCATACCGAACATTGCTAAAATTAGGCTTTGTGAAGTACATAAATGAACTTATGATCACTCATTAGAATAAAACACAGTAAGAACCAATGTGACCAGTGCTTAATGGCATGTGGCTTACCTTATCTGCATCACAGTCAACATGACCCAACTTCACCTGACCCTTGAGACTGTTAGCTGCCTTCTTCCACTCAGGAGCAAGCTTCTTGCAGTGACCACACCTTCACAACAGCAAATTGAATGACTATATGAAAAAACAAAATTTCATAATAGCTAACCATAAAATCACAATATCATTATATCAGAAGAAGTGCAAAGATTTCAATCCAATTAATAGTTCACCATCTTTGATTTCCTACTGTTCACAAAATCCATTTTCCCAGTCAAACTAAATTCGACCTCAATGGAACAATTCACATCTTTCAACTTTTGGCTGCAAGACTTGCAAATCTACACTCCTCCAGCCCTTCTTCATTCTCGACAACAGACATTTCCATGGTTGCACTTGCACTACAACCCAAACTATATTTACCAGATCACATAAGCTCAAGCCTGCTCTAATGGTGAACCAGTACTGCCTTAGATATCCTTATATGCTTCAACATAGCCAAACCCAGATTCCACTTCTTCTCCACCTGTCCCGTGGGTAATGCTCCACAGACCTCAAGAATATTTCTCCCATTTTCGTCCTAACCTCAATGATCCCCCACCCTGCCAAAAATATAATACTACTGGAAAACTTTGTCTCTCCAACACAACTACTCATTTACTACATCATTATACTACTATCGAATAGAAATGCGGGATGTAATTCAAACAAAATCACAGGTTTAACTCAAGGATTAACCCAAAAAAAAAAGATTAAAAAAAAAAAGATATAACAAGCACACAACTCACCAAGGAGCAAAGAACTCCACAACCCACAGTTCCTTGCTTTTGAGTACCAATTCATCAAAATTGCGAGAGTTCAGTTCTACAGATGCACTTGGTTCCGATTTCTGACTTGATCCTCCTCCCGATTTTCCATCCAGGCGTTCTTTCAGGAGTGCTTTGACCTTATGGAAATGAAGAGAGAAAAAAGAATCTAGTTATCCCTGCTCAACAATAATGACTCGGTGCCAAAACAGATATAGTGCAAAGTGCCTGACTAAGAAGTAAGAACCTTGTGCAACTTGACTTGTTACATATCTACATAGACTAAATGAATACCCAACAAAGTAGTATGCACTAATACATAAAAAAATCTTTTATCATAAGGATGATAAACAACTTTAAGTGCAGAAAGATATGACTGTAACTTTTTAAGGACCTAAAATCCATTTCAAACGATCCTTAAAACTTTATTGCCTGTCAAGATAGAAGGTGGTGATAAGCAAAGCACACGAACATAAATAAGATAACAATATAGAAAATGGAAAATGAGAAGCAACTTGCAAGTAATAAATTTAAAGCTTAAAAGAACCATAATTCACCTGTTGGAGTGTAAATTCGACAATAGGCTTGACATCTCTAGCTCCTTGATAATCTGCAGGGGGTTTCCCTGGTGCAAAGACCTTAATGGTAGGAAATCCTCTAATACCATATTCCTACATAACACAAGGACCAGAGATTCTTCAAAATAATGGACAAAGAAAGCCTTGTTTATGGGAGAAATAAATCACATGTCAGAATCCTATGTAGTGAAAGCTTTTCATGGAAATTTTTTTAAATGAATGATTAAAGAAGACTGAAGATCAGATATCAAGATTTATTATCTACTATATCCAGAGATGTACAGTAATAAGTAAGATACAGAAAGTCAAAGAGTGGATTAAACTTGTGTTAGCTATAGATCTAACGGCACAACGAATGAGCATCCTTGCAGCATATTTTCCATTCTTTAATGTCAAAAGACCATGCAATATTTCCAGAGTAGAATCTCTAGATGCTCCTAGTCCATAAAGTGACCAATCAATAGATTAACAGCAACTAAGAATGCAACATCTTGCGGAAAAAGCATTAACGCAATTGTATATCAAGTTGAAAGCAATGAAGTAGCAACAGCACAGTGGTAAATAATTCGTGATATTAAGCTCTATAAATAAATAAATGATACTCCATATGAATACCACCAAATTGTTCAACAAAAAGTTACCTGAGCTAGTGACTGGTGAGCATCAGCATCTAAAGCCGCCACAGTTGCCACACCTTTCAAGACAGTAGCCGCCTTCTCCCACGCAGGTGTCAGAGCTTTACAATGACCACACCATGGCGCGAAGAACTCTACCAAAACTATACCATTCGAATTGAGCACCTGTGCGACATAAATAAACAAAACTTCAGAAATACTACGCCGTCGACTAAGACTCAATAAGAAAAGATTGAGCAGTCACGCCAAATTTTATCAAATTTTTGTCTCATCCGGCTACGAATTTACAAATTCAAGGCAAATCCACCTCCTCAGTGTAATTGAAAACTAATCACGCACTCACATCATGGAATATAGGCTAAAGAAGCAGGTACAATGTTAACCAAATCACTTTCACCAAAACAAACAAGTAAAATGAGCTAAAATTAGTCTTCAATAACATTACACCATAAAACTCTGAGAATCTTCAGAAACGGAGAAACGGAAGCAAATTCGCGTACCTTGGACTTGAAATTGTTAGGGTTTAGCTGTACAACGGGGGAGGAAGGTCCGTACAGAGCATATACGCCGAGATTTCCAACCAATGAGAGAAGGAGTAGTGCGATCAGCGGTGATTTCTCCATTTTTGGACCTTTTTTCTCTTTCGAAGTGGCTTAGTATTATTTGCTGAGAACAAATCACCAGCTACTGCTGGTGCTACGTAGCTCCGGCCAATGGAAGCGATCCACGTCATCTTGATTATATTCATTTTGTTTTCGTTCAATAATGTCCTTTCAAACTATCTAAAATTATGTTTTTAAATTTTTTTAATTTATTTTTATGATATAATCTCGTAAAACTTATCTTTCCCTAAATTTTTATATATACTACTTATGCCTCAAGGTATAAAACATAAAACATCTTAGATGAAATCCATCCGACTCTTTTCAAAATTAATGTCTTGCTTTTCTAGTTCATTCTTCATTAATAAAACTCGTATATTATTTACATTATCACAATTTGCAACACTTACCACTACTTTCATATCCATATTAATTAATTTCACTTTATTTTATTTCAAGCTACATATATATAGTAGTAGTATTATTAATGACAATAAAAATATAAAGTGTTGATTTAAAAAACTAGCTTTAGTAGAATCTATGATTCTATGGCTTCCGTTACCATCCTATATGCACATATTAAATAAATATACATTTGCTTTTTCTAGGATTATAAATTTGTCAATTTTTCGGTTAAATAGAACCAACAAAATAAAAATTAATTTACCAAATAATAAAAGAATACTAAGTACGAAATTTGCGCGCATTAACCATTTGATTAACTCTTTCCTTTTCCGTCCAGCTCACAGCCCAAAAAGATTAAGAGAAAGAGAGATATTTATTATAAAATAAAAAAAAATAAAAAATAAAAAAAAACACATCTGCACAAGTCTTCAAAAAAAAATTCATAGTAATACTCTGGATGAGAGTTTAAGAAATACGATCCTCCCAAAAAAGATTAAGAAAAAAAAACAAAGAAAACTGACAATAAAAATAGAACCATCTGAGTCTTCAAAATAAAATTTCATAGTAACAGTATGTGAGAGTTTAAGAAAAAACATCAGCCAAAAATAGACCATCACTGAGAGGGTGATGGCGGGGTTACTGGCGACAGAGCGTCAGTCAGACTCGCCGTGATGAACCTCGGATGAGGCCTTCGACGAGTGTGGGAGCGAATCAGACTGGTCGAGTGACTCCCCAGGGCTCTTGGTGTCTGAGTTCTGATGATGCTTGTTGTTAGCAGTTGCTTCCTTTTTGATCCAGTCACTCAACTTGGATGATTTGGTTGGGGAGATGTCGGCTATGGGCAGCGATATACTCTGATATGGGGCCGGAGACAAGTAAGTGAAGGCCGGAGGAGGGACACTGAGGCTGTACGCGTAGTTGTGCCCGTCCATGGGGTGGTCAAATCGGCAGGTAGGGCCATATTTGCAAAGTCCATACATGCTATAATATGAACACACGGGCTGGCCCTGCATTTAAACAGATGTCGAACCATCACAATCACGAACCAACAAAACCTAGTAACGTATATATAATGAGAAACTTACAGGTCTTAGAGGAAGACCGAGTGGACCGAGAGAAGTTGAAACTAATTGCGTGAGCTTTTCTCTGGGATGGTGATATTTGCACTCTGATCCGTATTTACAATTACCGTGTTCCATGAAATATCGGCATTCCGGTTGATCTGGTCTTTCCGGGAGATACGAGACAGATAGATGCCCGCTCGGTACTGGTCCAGTTAGGACACTAGTGACAGACAACGGATTGGCGTTTCCCTAGCAATCGGAAAATGGAATGCATAATAAGATGATCCCGAAATAATTAACCAAAAATGCTTTCAACGAAAATGGCATACCATGTACGTGTTCCATCCTTGCGACTGAGGTATAAATAAGGGCATGTAGCTATGTGGAACTTGGAGAGAGCTAGCAAAATAAGTTGCCTTTGATAAGGATGCAGCTGAAACACTTTCAGATGATGCACCAAGTGAAGAAACACTTGCAGAGCCGCCTGAACCATAGACGGGTCCTGCTACAGGTAAGACATTTGCAGCAGCTAATGTAGGCTGGGGATGATGGAACTTGCAAGCATATCCATATTTACATAATCCTGTACGCATATAAAAAGGACAGGGCCTTGCGTCCTGTACATCACAGCCAATTCAATGAGGTCTATCAAAATTAATGCCCGTGGCTAAATGGAACAACCGGATTATAGAAGATATAGCACCTGACGCATTGGTAAGCCCAACATATTCAACACGAAATCAGCTTGTCGATCCTTCGGATGATGATATCTACAGGTTGACCCATACTTACAGGTGCCTGTCTTTATATAGTGCTGAAAGACGACATAATCAATCAAAATCAGTACAAACGATCAAACATTTCTCTTCACATATCGCAACCTCATTTAAAGCATGAACAGAAACTAAAAAGTCATTGAAACCTAATCAGCCCATATCAGGAAATACTTCAACACCATTTGATCGACATGTGGCCAACAAACAGAGTTACTTAAACGATTCGTGCAGGAAATGCAAAACATGCCAACAAGCAGAGTTCATTAATGAACTTAAATAATGAAATACATTAAGGGGTTGTTCGGTTTGCAAGATTTGATCTAGGGATTAAATATGTATTGTGTTTGATTCATGAGATTGAATCTCACAACTTAATCCTAGATGGATAATCATGTGATAATTAGTCATAGCCACCCCTCCAACTAAAATAATCTCGCAACTTAATCCTAGATGGATTCTCATAGGATAATTAGGCATGGCAACCGAACGACACCAAATAAGAATACCCAGCAAATTTAATACTCGCCTAAACAACAAGCCAATTACCACAAGTAAAGGCAAAAAATGCATCTGAACTGAATTTACTTCACAGCTCAATATCGTACATCAGTGTTGCTGCTAAGTGTATTCGAGCTAGGAACTAATGGCTCGTTTTCTTAAAGCAAAACGATAAGTGATATTCGGGGAACACCCATTCTATAAATATATAAGCTTCCATCCACTATGCAATAAAAGTACATAAAACTGAAAGCAAGAATATAACCAAAATAGGTTGAAAAGTAATAGAATCCAACAGAAGAATTACCCCACAATCTGGCTGTCCAACCCTTTCGGGAAGTTCATTGCTCGTTTTAACACCATAAACCTAGAACAAAGAACAACAGGAAAGAATCTGATCAGAATGAAAAGTAGCCAAAACAACAAATGCAAAACAGAGAAATGCAAAAAAAGGCATGATATATTTCTATATGTAGATATGTATGTACTTGTCCTGCATTAGAGGGATGATTAAAACGGCAATCGCTCCCATAGCCACAAGACCCCGTCCGCAAATAGTATATGCAATCGGGTTCACCCGGACGATCCGGGTAGGATCCTAGCTCATCACCAGCTCCCCCATTTTCACCACTCTCTTCTACCTTAAGCCGTCTCATTGCCTCTGCCGAAATGAACTAGTTAAGCATTAAAACCAAAATACACAAGCGAGCTTAGAGCTAAGATGATACTCAAAATTCAAGCTCTGTTAACAACAAAAAAACTGATGTAGAAGGAAAAAAATAATGATTCAATCAAACCCCATTATCAAAAAACACCGATCATCAAACAATACGAGAGATCAACCGAAAATCAACATTAATAAAGCGGAAAATAGAAACAAAACCAAAGATTGAATCGAAAAAATCAGCTCTGATCAAAATTCGCACCTTCAACTCTGTCGGAGGTTGAGCCATTCCTCGAAAATTTCCGATTTCCCGGCATCGATTTCTCGAGAATTTTTTACCGACACTGTGCTGAATTTGTGGTTTGGAATTACGATTTTGATTTTGATTTTGATTTCGATTTTAAATTAGCAGCTCCACTGAATGCACATGCGTGTGATTATGATCAAAATTCAGAAATCACGCCAACTTTTAATGGCGAATAAATTAGGCGAAGAATAAAAAAAACTAATATGAGTCGGATTCGATCATCACTCGCTTAAAAATTATTCGATTTCTCTCTCTCTAGCACAGAGGCTTCAGATCTTCGAAAAAGTCCCTAAAACTGGACTGCGTATCCTTGTGAAAGATTTTCCTGCACTCGTGTACGAATGTGTTAAATTTAATTCACCAAATAATTCTTGTATACAAGAACAAAATGTACTCGTGGCATGTGGCGATAAGACATATTTGCCCCTGGAAGTGTATAAATATTCTAATTTCTCTTAATTTCTTTCTTTGTACATATTCACTTTATAACCGAACAAATGGTAGGTTTATGTAGTAAGGTGGTACTAAAAAGGACAAAATTTGGTTACAAAAGTCCCCCTATGAAATTTTAGTAATAATGTTAAAATTATTTCTGAATTGGCCTACTAAAATAATCAAAACTCAGATATATCCGACTTTTAGAGTTTTGTTGGAAAATGTTGTTGAGCATATTTCTAAACCTAATTAGCTTGGTATGAATTACTAAATCTAATAAACGATTATGAACTTAGTAATTTTGCTATTAACTCACGTACTTCATGTCAGGCTTAGCAAATATGTAGACCTAGCATTTTTGGTATGGTTCCAGACAATCATATCTTACTTAGACATGCACAAAGCACACTTCAAGTTTGATATACAAGATATGAAATAATATCATATCAAGCATATTAATCGTGCATTTGTTATACGCATGGTACAAACTTATAGCATTAAAATTTATAATCATGATATAAATTCAGTCAATTCATATCAAACTTGTAGACCATTGGGTGCCCATCATATGATCGATCTGCACGTGCATATTTGGTAAATCTCGATACGAATTTGTCGAATCCGAACTATGATTACAAAACAAAAGCTACAGAAGGATCAATGTACTAAAAGTCAAATCTATACTAAGAGAGTTAGATGGAAAGTCAATATTGCCCTTTTTGGAGGGAAAATATAAAGCTATTTTGTTTATCATTTTGGTAATTTTGAGAAATGACAACCATTGGATAGAAAATTGATCCAATTAAATGATAGCTTCCCAATCAAGATTTGGAACAATAATAATAGTATGTATTTTTAAAATTAAATTTATTTTAATTCAATAACTAATTTATTAAATATTTTTTATAATCCTTTAGATATTAAAATTATCGTATGCAATATTAAAACTAAATTTATTATTTATATTTAATATTAAAGCTAATATAAATATATTTACATTTAAATTTAGTTTACATAATTACGGAATAAGATGAAATTATATAATATAAAATTAAATTTGGCTTACTATAAAGTTTGTATTGCTTCTTAATATAAATAGTAGTGTAAATTGTCACATTATTCAAAACAACCAAGATGCATAAAATATTATCGTTATTTTAAGTGACAATTTACTTTTTGTATGTATATGTGGCGGGAAGTAAGAAATTTATTCTTTCTAATATTAAAAATTCATTTAGTCTTTGGCCATGTATATCAAGTTATGCCATGGTCTGAAGTTAAACGGAAAAAATAATAATCAACTAAAGTGTGATTATTGGATAATACAAATTTTTTAACTTGACTTCTCTAAGAAGTTTTAAATTTTTATGATTTAAATTATTCATATTTTAATGTGGATATGTTTAATATTCCTGAAAATTTTCAATTGATTTTTTTTAATTAAGCTATTAAATTTGAATTTACCTTTTATTTCGATTAATGACTACCATAGCACTATCAATAAATATTTTTACTCACGCATATTTTCTTATTCTAATTAAGTCATATTCTTTGAACATAGTTACACATCTTCTTTTTGTCATTAATTTTTATTGTTTTTACTCCATTTAAATTATAAATTAAAATTGTATTGTATAGATATTTCATTCATTAGGGAGTAGTAAATTCGTCATTTAGAGTTAGACAAGATAAATACATTTCTATTTTTTTAAATCTTCACACTAATTAGAATTTATATTTTCTATATATTTATTATATTGTGTATTCATTATTTGAAACTATTATGTCCTGCATAGCACAGATGTCAATACTAGTACAACAAATCTACTTAAAATATGTATGGAGATAGAGCCCTCTTTCAATCATTGACTTGGTAATAAAGAGATTTTCCGTTTAAGCAATGAAAAGTATATTCCTTTAGTCATGTGTTTATACTCATTTTGCACGGTTAGGACATAAAATCATAAAATTGTACAGACATTTTTTTATACTCCCTGGTTTTTATTCCAGGAGTAATTAACATATTTATGGTGTTTCCAGGCGTGCTTGTAATGTTTTTTCTTAAGAAATGCATTAGCTCATGAAAATATTTGTCTTTTTATATTTTCAGATACTAGTAGACAAAGAAATTAGCATGCTATGTGGGGGAGTTTTCTGTCATTTCGAACATCATAGTTTATACTAGTATTACAAGAGGCATGGTTCTAGGAAATAGGAATTGGGCGAAATATACATAGAATTTACTAAATTTGTATTTTATCTAACTGTGAAAAATCGTCGCCGTTGAACGGGGAAAAAGTAGTAGCGTGGGCTAGAAGCAGGAAGCTGTCAGCCGTTGATCAAATCGGTTCCTTGGATCTTCTCTGATGGGCCCACATATTGGAATTTGTTCTGCTTTTTGAATAAAGGATTCCGACCGCGGTGCATGTAATAAGGAAATAGGCGTGGGAATGAAAAAAAGATACACATATTCTCACATACTAATGTAATGTACTGTAATGTAGTGGAGCATATGAATTTTTATTCTTAATAATTTTGGTATGGTGAACCATTTTAGGATAACCAATTACCTATGATGCTAAAAATATGTTACAATTGCTTTACTAGATAATGGAAATTAAGTGGTACTGGTATTGATAACGTATATTCGTAAAGAGACTCGAATTTTGTCATATTACCTAATGTTATTAGTATAAATATTATTTTCATCCTTTCAAAATAGATAATAATTATATTTTGATCCATTAAAATACAATTTTTTTAAAATTTTTTCTTTAATGAAATGAGTCACATTCTCAATTAATAATTTTTTAATTATTTTTGCTCGATGGAAAACTGTCAACGGCACCTCCAATTGTGTGGAGTACAAATATGTAAATTTTGACAGAAGTAAAAGAAAGAATACAATGTAGTATTAGGAGAATTAGCAAATTCGAGGTCATTTTACTGAAACTTTCAAAAACCAAAACAAGACAATAGTACTATATGGCGTGAACAAAATAAGACAATTTAGGGGCCGTTTGATAGCTATATTTCGCCTAGATAAGAGATTAATCTGAGTTTATTTGTGTGTTTGGTAGTTATGTTACCAAACATAGTAGCCCGTGTTTTATTTCCGGCCCGCACAAAGCCCACTGAAAATCTTATGTTTTAGTCATATTTGTAACTACCCAAAATCCTATGTTATTTATCATGGAAGCCTAGTTAAGTTAGCAAAATACAATTTTACCCATCAAAATTTCTAACCCATCAATTTTACTTAGTTGTTGTATTGAAGGACGTCATTTTCCTATTAAATCATATTAAGAATTTTGTTGATGTCAATTTGTTGTTCTAATTATATTACTTTGTTATTTTATTTACATTATATTATATTATAATATTCTCATTATATTACTTTATGTTCTCGTTATATTACTTTACATTAAATCATATTATATTCTCATTATATTACTTTATTTACATTATATTATATTATACTTATAATTACGTAATACTTGAAGGCAATTACTTTTGTTTTAAACATAACGCTTTAAACTTAAAAAAATTGAACATATAAAATTTGATACTTAATAAAATATTTTCATATAGAATTTGTCCAAAATAATAATTGATTATTCATAAAATTTGTCCAAAATTATTAATGCTCACAAAAATAGAATACCAAAATAAATATAAGTTTTTTGATATAAAGATGCTAATTTTTGTAAAGAGTTTAGCTTGAAAAGATGTTAATTTTAAACAAAACGATTTTATAGGAATTATTAGGGCAAAATGATGATAGTTTAGTAATTAACTTAAACTAATGAGGATAATTTTGACAATCATAATTTTAATCCTTACTTGTGACTTATTGTACCAAACACTACAATAAGATAACTCACAATTATCTTAATCTACCAAACACCCAATATATGTAAATTAACTAATCGAAACTATGATTACTATCATAATGGTATCATGTCTAGTCTAAACATGACATAGCTACCAAACAAGCCCTTAGAGTACTAGTTTGTTCACTGGTGATGAAAAAAAATAGTACGGAGTACTACTCTAGGAGTCCACAATATTCACTATCGTAATTTTACCATCACATATATTTTTACATCATCACTAAGAGTCCACTCACAAAACCTTACATAAACATTCCTTGCTTTGCAGTATACATGGGTCTTATATATTTATATCTGAATAAATTAAATATTAATAAAATAACAAATTTGCTTTAAAAATCACATGCAAACTAACCATAATAATTTGAAACTGAATATTTTATCTTATACATTAACTGCTCTATCAATAGACAGATTCACACGCACATCAATACACCAACTTATACTCCCCTCGTCCCAATAAATATGAAACGTTTATTTTTCGGCACAAGATTTTATGTAGTGTTGTTTTGTGAGTTAAAGAAGAGAGTTAAGTAAGAGAGAAAGAAAAGTGGAGATAAAGTTATTTCTATTTTAAGAAACGTTTCATTTTTAATGGGACAACCTAAAAAGGAAAACGTTTCATTTCTAGTGGGACAGAGGGAGTATTACTTTAGTGACTAAATATTTTATTTGGGGTTGGCACAAGTTTAACGCATAATCGATAAAATAAGAAAGAAAGAAAAAAGTGAAATAACTAATATTATTGGATGATGAAACCCATAATAATAAAGTGTAAGAGGATGAGCAAATATTTGTACAAATAGATATTGACTATTTCTAAGGTTGAATGAAAAACGAATTACTAAGACTTTCTATGGGATAGAGAAAATATAAATCAATACAATTAGAGGGATACGATCAATTGATAACTATCTTTAAAATTGATAACCGACAACTATGTCAACAACCTACATTACAGATGTCAACAGAAGACATACATATGTCAACTGACAGCAATGAGCTTAGACATCTTTGACAGAGATCTCGAGTTCGACCCCTCTTAGCAACAAAAATATAGTGGAAATTTATTTCCACTAGGTTTAGAAGAGGGGAGTCTTGACCCACTCAGTCAATTCACAATTTTTGCGTGTGTGAATTAGTCAAGCGGTAGAGGTAGAAAGGTTAATGTCTGAGATCAGTGGTGGACCTACAATGGGGCATGGGGGTCCCATAGAGACCCCAACTTTCATAACTATTACTATACATACACTATTAGTTACGGCGTGTGTGAGCTGGTCAAGCGGTAGAGAAGTTAATGTCTGAGACCAATGGCGGACCTACAATGGGGCATGGGGGTCTCCATGGAACCCCCAACTTTCGTAACTATTACTATACATATATATACTATTAGTTTTATGAATATAATTTTCCATCAGCGCAAGTGGCTGACTCCATGGACTTCGTTCGGAGAGGTCCAAGTTTGAAACCTCCTCAGACGTACTTATGCTTAGTTTGTCCTTTCGTTTTCACATGCCCAAAGTGGTGTTTTAGTGATCTTTACCAATACACAAGCTTCTTGCAATAAAAATCTCCTTATTTATCATTCCATTAAAATGAAAACAACATCATCTCTATTTTATTCTCTCTTACTTTATCATTTTTTTTATTTAACTTAAAAAATGTCACTTATATAAAAATTTTGGAGAATACTTCTCATTTTAGCAAACATACACAAGCTTTTAGTATTAACTTACACTCACTTTACTTTTTTGTTTCGCACATAATTTGCACAAACAAAAAATCTCCTTATTTAGTACTCTCCATTAAAATGGAAGTATAATCATCTCTATATTTTTTCCTCTCTTTATCATTTTTTACTTAACTAAAAAAATATAACACTATACAAAATCTCGTGCAAAAAAACAAGTGTTTCACATTTAGTGGGACAGAGAGAGTTATTGTCACCAACCTTTTATTATTCGTACTCATTATTCATCTATCTCGTAACCTCCTGCTACCCGTATACAACTACTTACGGTGAGGATAAATATCGAAAAAATTCTATTACTGTTAATAGTAAATTGTACCCTCCAGAGTTGAAATCTTGCGTCCGCCACTATCTGAGACTGAGACCAGAGTTTTTGCGTGTGTGAGTTGGTCAAGCGGCAAGTGGTTAATGTTTGAGACCAAAGGCTTCAGGTTCGAGTCCACCGTTGCGCGACCTTTCAAATTTTAAAATTTATAAACCCATAAAAAAACAAATGTCTTCATAATACTCACTTCGTCTCACTTTAGGAGTCTCATTTGAGTTCGGCACGAGTTTATTTATCCATAAAAAAAACTAATGTCTTCGTAATACTCCCTTCGTCCCACTTTGAGAGTCTCATTTGAGTTCGGCACTAGTTTATTTACCCCTAAAATAAACACATGTCTTCATAATACTCCCTTCGTCCCACTTTAGGAGTGTCATTTGAGTTGGACACGAGTTTTAGGAAATGTAAAGGAAAGTTGTTGAAAAAAGATAGTGGAATGCGAGTCATACTTTTATATAGTACTCCCTCCGTCCCATAAAAGTTGAGACAAAACTTTTGGGCACGGAGATTAAGAATTTATATTAAATAAATAGGAGAGATGAAAAAAGCAGGAAAAATAAGAGAGAGTAAAGTAAATGATGGAATAAAATAAGAGCGATTAGATGTTTTGTCTTTAATTAAAAAAGGAAATGACTCAACTTTGTTGGGACGGACTAAAATGGAATACGACTCAACTTTTATGGGACGGAGGAGTACAAAATGTGAATGGGAAAAAGTTAATGGAATATGAGACTACTTTTATATATTACTCTGTTTTATAATAAAATGAGAGTGACCTTATTGAAATGCATGTTCTATTATAATTTGATATAAAATATTTAAACCAAGACTCTTAAATTGAAATATCCATAAATAGCAAACTGATCCTAGCAGTAAATTCAAAAAAGAAAAGTAATTATCCTAGCAATAAATTCGAAAGAGAAAAATAGTACTCCGTAACTAGATCTGTCACATAGGTCGCAATAATTCAGAAAAGAAATTAACCTTCTTTTGTGTGTATTATATGAGTACTGTCTCTGCATTGAATTGAATTATCCAATTATCCATCTCCACGGCGGATATGATTATAAAATTGAAATATCTTCGTCCCCACCACCACTCCCACTCAAAATCCACGCGATTCACACTTCCTATCTCCTAATCCCCTCTCTCTTCACAATTTATTCGATCTAGGATCACCCGAGGAATGGAGGATTGCTCGACGACTTTCACAGTGCCAGCGGCGGATCCAGCTCCGGAGGCGGAGGACAAGGAGTTGTCGTGCCCAATTTGTATGCAGATTATGCAGGACGTCTTCCTAACCTCGTGCGGCCATAGCTTCTGCTACATGTGCATCGTCACTCATCTCCACAACAAGAGCGATTGCCCCTGCTGCGCTCACTTTCTCACTCCCTCTCAGCTCTTCCCCAATTTTCTCCTCAACAAGGTTTCCTCGCTGCCTCTGCTGTGCGTGTGTGTGTGATTTCTTATCTTACATTTTCCTCATGTGGATTTTATTTCGTAATGTGTTATACATCCCTCAGTTTCATCCTCGACAAGGTTTCCTCGCTGCCTGTGTGTGTGATTTTTTTTATGTCTCATTTACCGATGTGTAGATTTTATTTCGTAATGTATTATAGATTTCCATTGTATGTGGTTTTTGATCTTCTGTTGGATTCTTTTTTCCTTCTCTTTTTTTGAAAAAGTTTGCTGGCGTGTGGTTTGTTTAGTGTGAAACTGAAGTTGCTAGTGTTTAGTGATTAGCACGGAAGAAGATAATATTAGGAGAAGACATAAATAGGAGAGGAATTGGCTTTTTTATAAATTCGCATCCCTCTTTAATAATTACAACTAGATTTACTTTTAAGATAAAGGAGACTCACAATGTTGAACATCTAAATAGCCAACAAAAAAGGAAATAACAAACATATCGTGCACAGTTTCATGCACCATTTGGCAAGCTGTTCAACTCGATTTAATTGTTTTGTTGTTGGGATGCTGAAGATGAAGCGATTGATACTACCATTGCACACTAACAAGTGCCTTTGATCCACTAGATTTGCTATAATATTGTGGAGTGTATATATCTAATGTAGCGGAGATGTGTGGCTTTGGGAGGGACAAAGAGGAGGTGGTGGTTGTTATTGGAGATGACATGAGATAGTCACAGGAGTGACAGGAGAGGCTGGATATGTCAATTTGGAAAAAGAATAAAAACTGATTGTGTTCATACTTGGTTAATGTGGGTGCTGTAAATGGTCATAGCTCTTATGCAACAGCTTAAAGGAGCAGTCGTATGTGTTGCCTTTTCTCCTTGATTTTACAGCTTTTCTGGTTACTTTACTGTATTTTTATGATTCGTTCCTACCTAGTTTGCATCTTGAAATAGTTCAATTGACAATGCAGCTTATTGTGATAAGGTTTCTATGTACCACATTTGTAGCTATTGAAGAAGACATCTACCCATCAACTATCAAAATTAGCATCTCCAGTAGAACAATTTCGTCATTCACTGGAACAGGTAATTATGATTTAGGTATTGCTTACATGGTTTGATGTTACGAGACAATAGGTTTTTAGTAAATCTTTATCAATGTGTTTTTTTTTCTTTGACATATCTGGATGTTATTAATCCCTCTTTAGCCTTTTTGACTCAGTCATTTTTTGCAGGTAGATTCTATGCACCTATATTAGATCCTGCACTGATTCATAATCAATTGGTTGAACCTATCCTGTAATGTTGCAAACCTTAATAATATAAGGATTTCAATATGTAAATTGGTGTGACCCTTAATTACTAATTTACTAACCACATATCGTGGTGAAGAACTTTTCATGTAAATGTTCTCCTGATATTAGGTTTGGACTTTTCTTTTCTTGCTGAGACTGCTTTAATGTTAAAACCATACATGGTGATATTGGCTGTGTTACCACTTGCCTCACTATAATTAGTATAATATCTCATCATTAATCTGATTCCCATGTATTCTACTTTAGTAATTTTACTCCGCTCATGCACCAGAGTCTAGCCGTCAATGCCAATTGCCAAGCATATTCTCTATCTGCTTTTCTTACAGAGGATTGATATGTTCTATTCGTAGACAGGGCTGTCAAGTTTCAGTGAAGGAGTTAGACTCTCTAGTGTCTCTGGTTACAGAGAAAAAGAGAAAATTGGAACAAGAAGAAGCAGAGAGAAACATGCAGATTCTGCTGGACTTCTTACACTGCTTAAGGAAGCAAAAAGTTAATGAACTCAACGAGGTTTGTCTAATATAGCATTAAATGAGAGAGAAACGGATTTACATCATTTATGTCAGAATGTTTGATTATAAAATAGTTATTTGTCATTTATACTTGACCATTCATTATGGGATACTCTGCTATTAACTTACTTTACCATAGAAGGACATATTACCTATGATGTTTCTTCTTATTCTTCATATTTGTAAGGTGCAAAGTGATCTGCAATACATCAAGGAAGACTTAAATTCTGTGGAAAGACATAGGATAGAGCTGTACCAAGCAAGAGAAAGGTGTTCAGTTAAACTGAAGATTCTCTCTAGTGATCCTCTTGGAATTAGATCCCGCACTTCCTCTAGGCCAATGGATAGAAACATGTCAGGCCCTGTGTCCAACTCTTACAACTTAAGAGGAATTACTTCTATGAACTTCCAGTTCACTAAAGACGAAGCGAAGGCTCAAGTTAATAATATCCCTCGAACCCAGAGCAAGGAAGCTGCTCCGAGCGAACCAACTTCACAACATATGAGCCAATCTGGTTTGGCAGTTATGCGGAAAAAGCGAGTCCATGCACAGGTTAGTCATCAGGCATGCTTGACTAGCTTTTATCTCGGCAAAATCTTCACGTAATTGCAGCGCCTGGATTAGCAAAAGTTTTAGCCTCTCCTTATTTTTAAATAGTCCTCCTTGTTTGATGATTTGATTACATCTGACCATGAAATCCTAGTAACTGGAATGCAGTTCTTTTTTTTTTTTTTCTTTTTTGTGAAATCAGTTTTGGAAATTTTCACATATTTTAGAAGTAATTAAGAACAAATAAGGTTTACTTTTAGTACTTGATTTTGAGATTCAATGGTTTTTGGAGTAATACCAAATATGAAATGACATACCTGTTACATCTAAGCTATATAGTACTCTCACTGAAATTTATGTCATCATTTAAAAGATAAAAAAAGTTCATAAAAACTTTGATTGAGTTTCAAAAAAGATTAACAAATCCATTTCTTAAATACTCTCACTGAAATTTATGTCATCCTGCAGTTTAACGAACTTCAGGAATTTTACTTACAAAAGAGACGTCAATTGGTCAACCAAATAGAGAAGCAAGGACATAAAGATAACACCATCATTAGAAGAGAAGGTTATAGTTCTGGTTTAGCAGATTTCCAGTCAGTTCTAAGTACGTTTACTCGGTTCAGGTAGGTTCATATGCATCAGTAACACTGTGGTTTACTCCCATTTACACATTGTCTAATCACATATTCTCATGAGCATTTGCAACCTTGTTTTGGAACAGTCGATTACGAGTAATTGCTGAACTTAGACACGGTGACCTATTCCACTCACCCAATATCGTTTCAAGGTAAGTGGAAGTCCGGAGGATAAGTTGCAATTTCATTTAGTAATCTCACAATGTCAAAATTGAAAATGGGAACTATCACAACCTACATTGCGAGAAGTCTGAATTGGAAAATGAGAACATAGGAAGGAAGGCCTGAAGTTCTTACAATTCATCCACTTGAATTAAAATCCGTTCAAAAAGAGAGATTGATGAGGGAGAAAACAGGGTATGGGTGCTTACTCATTGTGAGAGTAATACTTTGGAAACATATATCCAGATGACTATCACATATAAAGTGAAGAGTGATAATGAGGATAGATGATCGACAATAAGATTATGTTCTATTAATTATATACTTGGATAAGTAACTAGCTTTCCTCTCATGTCCCCACAAAATATTTAGCAACAGGATTCTTCTGAAATTATTTTGTTTGATGCAATCATGATACTACGTGGAAGCATTTTATAATGTTATATATGTCCCCCACAGTTATATTTTGTTAGTATTTTGATGTTAAGCATATAAATTTTTTATTTTTTCCTGTGCAGTATAGAGTTTGATCGGGACGATGAGCTGTTTGCTACTGCTGGAGTTTCACGGCGGATAAAAGTTTTTGATTTCTCATCAGTAGGCTTCTTTTCCCTCAGCTACTTCCTTTCCTAACTTTTGTAAAGCCACACTCTTTTTTTTGCGCCTTGCATCTGACAACATTATGTTTACAGGTTGTGAACGAACCTACAGATGTGCATTGCCCTGTTGTTGAGATGACTACTAGATCTAAGCTTAGCTGCTTGAGCTGGAACAAGTTCACGAAAAATCACATAGCTAGTAGTGATTATGAAGGCATAGTAACTGTCTGGGATGCTGGTACTCAACAAGTAGGATCTAGACTGCATCAAATGTCTCCTTATTTCTTTTAGTGTGCACACACTGAAATGGTTGCTTCTATTTTTGGACTCGTGCAGAGTATCATGGAATATGAGGAGCACGAGAAACGGGCATGGAGTGTTGACTTCTCCCCAACAGAGCCTTCAATGCTTGTTTCTGGTAGTGATGACTGCAAGGTGAACCTTTTAGTCCATCCCAAGTCCTTCAAGCCCGATATATTAAACTCGGCCTGCAGTATATGTTCGGTTCTTAGCTACAGGCGCTTATTGATAGTTTGTCTTCCATCAATGAAATTGCCTTTGTTCGACTAAATGTCTAAGCTCCATAATGACGACCCATCCAACTTTCAGGTCAAAATTTGGTGCACAAAGCAAGAAGGTAGCGTTCTCAACATCGATATGAAGACTAATATATGCTGTGTGAAGTACAATCCCGAGTCCAGCAAACATGTTGCGGTACATAATCTCTGCTATCCCTATTTCACGTATTCTTTTGAACTTGTTGCATTCGGTATGAAATACTGGAAGAATCACATTACTTCTTATAGATGAAGTATATCCTAGTCTACTACTGATTTGTGGATATAATAACGACTTTCTCAAAATACCTTTCAATAACAAAAAACAGTACATATAGCAGACTCAAGGAGAGTGCATTATCGACTTAACATTCAGCATGATATTTCGTTGATATTTACAGTTCTTCACCTTTTTGTATTTCTGAATTGCAACGTATTCTACAGGTTGGCTCTGCTGATCACCATATTCACTACTACGACTTGAGAAACCCCTGCCATCCAGTCTCTGTGTTCAGTGGTCATAATAAGGCGGTTTCATATGTGAAATTCCTCTCCAGCAACGAGCTTGCTTCTGCTTCAACAGATAGCACTCTCCGGCTATGGGACGTGAAGGACAATCTGCTCGTAAGTGACACAAATGCTTGTTAACATTCGCCTACATGTGACATGTTACATATATGTAGTTGTATTTTTAGGTCCGTACATTTAGAGGGCACACCAACGAGAAGAATTTCGTAGGCCTAACAGTCAACAATGATTTCCTAGCTTGTGGCAGTGAAACAAATGAAGTCTCTGTCTATCACAAGGTCAGTAGATATACAGTAGGCCTTACTGCTTTAGAATTTAAGGCTATTTCTTTTTCATCTGGTTTATCTTTTTAAGCCCGCCTCTTTCATCTCACCACGAGACGAATGAAACTCAGGCTATCACGAAACCCGTGACATGGCATAAATTTGGATCCCCGGATGTCGAGGACGTCGAGGAAGATGCGGGATCATACTTCATAAGCGCAGTATGCTGGAAAGTTGGAAGTCCCACCATATTAGCTGCCAACAGTAGAGGAACAATCAAGGTGTTGGCCCTCACTGCTTGAGATAAGGAAGCAAACAGTAACTCCGGAGTTTGGACTACGATTGTTCAAGTCGGATTCTCTATTGCAACATTGTGCAACGTCGAAATTCTTAATTATTTCACCATATCTCCGCCGATTTCCACAAGAATTTTTAAAATTGAAATCCATCAATCGTAAGAGATGTTGCACAATAATGTAATGGACGATTCGGCTTCTGATTATTTCACAGTGGGTTGCGTTACTGCATATTCATCGTGTATCCATAAAATCGCAACAGAGACAGTTTGATTTTGTTTGAATTTGTTCGTTGCAGATTACTATAATAAAAACAAAACCAATTCTTGCCATTGTGATTTTGTTTAGATACAGCCATGCAGCCTTTCATTAAATTAAAGCATGTAAATTACCATCACAATTAAGCTGCATTACATTCATCCAAAATTTCTTCAGACAGCCCACCGACAAATAGGAGAATACTTACAACGTTAGCATAGATTATAAAAATACAGTAGATACATAGATCACTCGGGACAAGCTCTCACATGTACACGATGATATTAGTATATTACACATTGAATGTTGTTGTATATGGTACGTGTCAACATCATCTAACCATTCCTGGGCTTGAACTGCTGATGGGACTCTTCCCAACTCTTGGCTGCAACAAGTTAAAAAAGAATTACTGAGTGAATCCATACTGTGGCAAACTTGCATCCAAGCTACTATGTGAATGAAACTGATAAACAAACTCGAATCTCAATAGTGAATTCAAGTAAGAAATGAGAATTTCACGACCACCATATTTTGTGTAGGTAGATGTTCCGAATATGGACCTGATCAGCTACAAAATGCTGGAGATATACTTACAGATAAACGTGTTGCAGAAGTATGTGTATCTTGATCGACTTTTTGAGCACTCGCTCTCCTGGGTCTACGAGACAATCTGTGGTATAACTCCTTCATATGATTATACGTGCTGCAGTAAAAACACGTGTGATTATCAATCTGAATATGAGAACAGTGCTTTCATGTGTTTTTTTATTAACTTAAAATGTTTAAAGAAATTGTAAAATTACCAACTAATACAAGCTCATTAGAATAAACCCTTTTTCCTTTTTGGAGGAGTGTATGTAATGAAAGAATTTATAGAACATGTGATTCTCATTACAGAGTATGTCATAACATTTTCCCCATTGAAACTAAGTTTCCCATTAAATATGCGTAATGTATCATATTGAGATGACAACATGGCCAAAATGTACGAAAAATACCTCAGCCGGTGTCTATTGCATGCCATGAAGAAAGCCACAAAACCGTTCAGGATACTTCGGAGAGCACGGAAAATCTGAAATAAAGGACGGAGATGAGTGAAGAAAATGTAAACATGTACACTCTAGCAACAAGGGTAGAATGATATAACCAAAGTACCTGAGAGAAAAGGTCGTTCCACAGAGAGCGCCAGATTGAAACCTCATACGAGCTCACTGTTGATTCGACATCCCTGGTAAAACTAACTAGGCTGCCAGCGAACAGCAATAAATCTCCAACCATTTCATAAACAAGTGTGCATAAGTATGCCACGAGGCTACAGAATCCTAGGACGAGTCGAATTGGAGCATAAAGGAACTCAAACAGTATCCAGAATATGGGACATATAACCGATATTGCTGCAATCAAACACAACATACATACAAAATTATTTAAGTCAAAACAGCTTAGAAATCCAAAGAAAAAAAAAAGAGAGAAATATGTAAGCTCACCAATATTCCATCCAAGAGACAAGATAAACCACAATGGCAGCACTAAAATCTCTATTAGGTCTCCTACCATTGCGAAACAAGACTCAGTCACCATCCACATGACTGAAAACAGATTCTCAGCAACTTCTCCGAACACACTCCAAAGAGGAAGTAAGAATTCCAGAAACTCAGCAAATGGTCCAGCCATTGGCTCTATAACTAATGTAAAAAATGAACGAATGGTTCTCGTTGCAGAAAGAAACCACTTAATCGCCTTTTGAAAATTATGAAGGAATAACATGGTCCCTAAATACTTGATTCTTGAAATCATTTCCAACGATTCTATCCAGTCGAACAGGGGCCCGAACAACCTAGATGCTGTGGCCTTAAGGAGTGGTACATTTTTATACAAGTCATAAAACCCAATGAGGACAGTGATGATCGATATAAGCACATAGCAAGCCCTGGCCAACGGACACATCCAGGGACGATAGAGATGGCAGAATACTGGATAGGATTGAAGGAAAATAACCCATGATGGAAGCCCAGCTTCAAGTAGAGTGAGTAACCGCAGATCAGACATAACTATGTACATTAATTTGTAAGGAAGGTCGCGATCATCAAACCGAAACAAAATCAGAACATCACGGTACATGGAACACTGGAGTGTGTCTTCACATTCGCTTGTATCTGGCGTGTGAGACAATATATCAACATTTTCCACGTCAGCTTCTTCAGAAGGTGAACCAAGATCGAAGTGTATAGGACTCGTAAGTTTCCGCCTTTTGTAAGGAAACCCATCAGGAGGAGGTGTGTGGAGTCTCTGAGTCAAGTTTTGCCCCATTACAGTATACATGCTGAAACTACTACTTGAAGAGCATGGGGATTCAGTTTTAACATTGGTGCAATCACCTGCAATATCTGCCTTCCTGTCACTCCTTGGGAAACTTTCTTGTGCGTCATGGAACACCTCCCCTGTGACAAGGTCAAATTCAGGAATAATCTGGAAATTATATTGGGCGACGGCACCAACATAAAGGCGGTACACTGTCGATAACAGAAAAATCACATGGACAGCAATCTAACTGAGGCTTTGCTTGCACAGGACATCTTAAACGGGGAAAAGTGATTGCTGGATTCTAACAACTGAGCTTCTATAATTGCTCAAAGTACATCCTATCAAACGCCACTCCTTCGACACAGTCCATTTTCAAGATTAATGAATAATTGATTTGAAGTATGAAAGGAGTAGTTCACATATGAAATTAATTACAAGGAGAATTAACTCCTACCCCCCAACCAACCAAAAGAAAAATGCACACACAAGTCACTGAAAATTGTCTTTGTTTAGGTTCTTGATCTTTGAGCAGTGATGATGTACATGTATCTCAGTGATGTTTCCTTTTACATGCTTATTGAAGAGCTTATATAGCGATGACAGGCATGAGGCAAAGAGATGACGAGTAAAATCAAGAATTTAGAGCAAATCTCTGGAAGGAGGTAAATCTATGACTACCTATTGTAGCATCCAAATGCTCTTCCAAAAGGATCCGTTCATCGAGGGTACCAGGGAACCATGAAGAAATCGAGTTAGCGGCTTGGGCTACGCTATCGAATTCCCACCTTCTCATGACTTTAGCCTCCATTGCAAGCGAGGTATCAGTCTTTCATGAAACACAAAGAAATGTATACTCAGAGTTACTGAATACATTTAAAAGTGCATCACTTGAAACCAAATTATTGAGATTGGCTACCTGAAGCTCATTCAAATAGTTAATACCACGTACATCCCTCCATGCAACTTCAAAGACAATGAAGCCATACAAGGTTCTATGCAACTTGCTGTTTGCAATCAAAGAATTCCTAAGCTTCTTGACAGGTAACAAAGCCCTCTTCCGGGACAAGGTCACTGCATCAATCAACGAGATCCACTGCTTGAAGTTCCTCAACTTACTTGTGTTTAGTGAGGGAGAAGTCTCTAATTCCGAAAGTTGTCTCAACAACTTCCTATCCTTCCCCCTCTTCGTGTTTGCAAAGGGAGACAACCTGGACTGCAACACAATGTCAAGAATGACTCAAGCAAATGGCTAAAATTGAAGTTACAAGAGATTGTGATTAATCAGAGAGGTTTCAGAAACCTTAGTGACCATCAACTGCCACAAATGTGTGGGTCGTGACACAAGATCCTTCAACCATGGCCGGTTATCCACCAAGATGTAGAACTTCCCACTGTCAGAGGCCATAAATAGGCTCAGATGTGAAAGATAGGACTGCAAATCCCTGCTCAAAATTACCAGAATAGATCAATTTCTGCAACTTGTAGAAATTTGATAAACTATTTTCACCCCCATCATCAAATCCCCATTCCCACCACTACTTACACTGATTGAACTAGTTTGAGAGAGATAATTTCAGTTCAATAAAAAAATCAGCAAACATAAAACCAGCTAAACAACTCTTAGAGAGAGAATTCAATTCAATAAAAAACTCAGCAAAAAGAGTTGGGTTGAACTTCTAAAACTGAGCACAACTTCTACAAACATGTACACTCATCTGATCCCGACACTTGAAAACAAAAAAGTACCCAATTTGTAAGCCTGTTAACGGGAACACGCAACGGCCATTGTCTCCATTCGCCATCTAAATCTTCCTTCTCTCTCAAAGACACAACTGTTCGGTGAAAATGACAACGCACTTGATCTCAATTCCAACACAGTAACAAAAATAAAATTCAAGCAAGAAAAGAGTAGCTCATGACAACAAATGTAAGGAATCAAAACCTGAGGAAGACAATGCAATTGGGAGCTGATCAAGCGAATTCCATAACAATTGCTGTCTAGAACAATCAAAACGGCAGGCGGCACTACAGAACTTCATTAAACAGAAAAAAAAAAGGCAAAAAAAGAAAGAAAATATAAAGCGCGGGAGGCAGTGGAACGGGGCTCTGATGTCGCAATCAATGGTTAGAGACAAGCGCATCGATAAATGAATCAGAAAATGCAGAGAATTAGTGACGCTAAGAAAGAGAGATTGCTAGTTGATAGGGAATTATTGCTATCGAATTTGGGATTTTTGGGAATTAAGGTTTTTGGTTTTTGGTCAGGGTTTGGCCATGTTGTTGTGTACTGTGCAAAGGGTATCTTCGGTATTTCATATCCTGTAGCTTCCCGCCAGCAAGGAATTTGGGATATTCTCTCTTCGGATACCAATCCTGCTATTATCTCTTTCATGTGATTTTACCGAGTTAGTACTAAAACTACTTTTATACTTTTGGTTAGTTAAGTAATAAAAATTAGAGAAACAATAAAATATGATAGATAATTAGAGCATGCAGAAACGAGAGAGAATCAAATTTTTTGCAAAAGAATAAATGAGTCAAATGCCTTGTTGGTAGCAACAAAATATAGCAGTAGTTGTATAAATTAATTTACAAAAATATTCAAAAGCGAATAGTTACATGGTTATGTCAATATGTGTTCTACATAATTTATGAATTCGCGCACAATTATCTGAAATTCAAATATAAAATCTCGATTGCATATGTGACTACCACTTCATTAATTTAAGAATCCCCTAACATTTTAGGATGGAGCATACATAAAAACACCCTTAATGCACGTTTGAAAGAAAAATTTCCTTCACGTTAGAAATCATTGTAAATCCTTAGATTATGAACATCTACATGGGAGTGGTCTTTTTTTCTATTTCATCATCTCTTACATAAATTGATCCTACTTCATATACTTCAATTTCATGGGAGTTTTTTTTTTTTTTTTCTTTTCTAATTCATCATCTTTTACCATAAATTGATCATGTTTGATACACTACGATTTAATAGGAGTGAGTTTTTTTTTTTATATATTAAATTCATCATCTTTTACGTAAAATTGATCATAATTGATACTACACGTTATCATCGTACATGGGTTATTTTATTCCACATAAATATATACAAATTCAACACACAATTTACACCCAACCCTATTTGAATACCAAGCCTAAACAATGTCAATTGAAACAAAACCAAGATACAAATAATTTCCTCAAAAATGCTTTCTTTAGTAAAATTGTAAGTAGTGATGAATTAGGCATTGGTCAGATTCGAGGTTGTAATTTTGCCTCATCTTCTTCAACTCCACCGACTATACTTAAGCTAAGTTAGATACTTGGCTATGACATTGTTTTGGTTCATCCACCACTTTTGCTGCTCACACACCAAAAATTGCTCCATCGCATCATGACCTAAACATGGTGTTTGATCTTCAAATTGAATTGGAATTGTAGGCAATGTAACCGCACGTTGAAGGCTTTGTGCTTCCATTGGATCATCCACTAGGAATGGATTGTAGTAGTTGTTTGGTGGCATTGTGTAGCTTTGTAGTAGGCACGGTTGAGCTGCCGGTTCCCGTTCCAGTTCCAGTTCCGGTTCTGGTTCGAATAAAATAAGCTCCCAATTGTCCGAAAAGTTGCCTGTCTTGTCGGACATTGGTAGTAATGACGGCGATGATGCTAATGTCTTTGCCATCACGACTTCCCAATTGTTGGATAAATCGTGATGCAATTGTTGTTGATCGCCAAGGTCTGAGTCATCCCACAACGAGATGAGGTCGACCATGGAGTAGGAGACGGGGAGGGACCTGACCGAGCCCGTCTCACTCAGCATGAATGCCTCGTCTCGTTGTGGCGTGGCATTTATTAGCTCTTGTAGAGAGGCGCACGATGCTCCCATCTCGGATAACGATCTCTCCCCCTCTCTTGCTTTCTCACAAATAGATTGTTCATTCAAGAATTCTTGCAAAGCCTTAATTTGATCTTCCGAGATTGATTGAACGCTTGGGTACTCGAAATCGCGCCCAATTCCTATGCTTTTGCACAAATTGTAGAAGTTGTTTAGCTCTTTGAATTGCTTTGCAGCTTTGGCGCAAGCGTGGTATGCATTCACACAGTTATGGATTTGTAAGTGGAAGAAGCCTTCTAGAATGAGTGAGAGCCCCTCAGAGATGTCTTTGTAGAGATCGAAGCTCTCTAAAACGACGTCGTATAAGCACATTTGGACCAACCGGTTGACCCGGGCCTCGCCCGTCGGGCGGGTGGCGATGGCCCGGTCGAGCAACCGCTGCCAGTACGCGATCCGGTCGAGTATCATAGCCGGTTTCATAGCTAAAACCGGCTCGCTAGGCCGCCTACCGTTGTGGGCGTGGAGTTTGGCCGTGAGGAAGCAGTCGAGGCGCTCGTCTAGGTAGAGGGCGAAGGTCCGGACGAAGGACGTGAAGTCCCAGCGGCTGGTGTAGCTCGACTCGTCTCGGAAGGAGGCGAGGTTGAGGATCTTGGCGTGGAAGACCTCGTGGGGGAAGTAGGGGTCGCCGTCCTGGAAGATGCGGAGGACGAGCATCAACGACTTGAGGGCCACCATCCAGTTCCGCGTGCGGCCTATGCGCTTGGCGATGGCACGGACACAGGCCGCGGTGTGGAACTTGTTGGAGGAGAGGAGGAGGAGGACCTCGTGGACGACCCTGTTGTCCACGGGGTCGTCATCGTGGGTGGTGGCCTTGAGCACAGCAACTTCAAGGGAGGGGGAGGTAGTGTTTGAGACCAAAGCAAGGCTAATGCTGGTTTGGTCCTTCACTGCTCCAATTGCTCTTTGAAGCGTGCTTGGCATTGTTGATGATGAGAATTTCAATATCTCATCCTCAGCAATCACCACTCTCTGATTTTCTTCAATATTCACAACAATATTGAAGCGTGACTATTTTTGGTGTTCTTGAAGTTTTTTTCCCCATTTTGGGGATGTGGTGGGATGGATGGTAATGCAGAAAGAGAGAGAACTATGTGATCAAGATTTTGTCATAGTTGAGGTCTTGAGAAATGATGATATTTTTCCTAAAAGGTCTCTCCATCAAATATTTTTCTTAGCATAAAAATTTGACTACCTATATTATCTTTACCAAAATGCTGCTAGTATTAGACTTTGGATTTTACTACTGTTGCGATTTCATAGGCAGCTACTGACCTGGTCCATTGCTTGGGGTATTGAACATTTTGTGCAATCGGATATGATATAAAGTAAAGGGAATCCGAATTTTATGTTTTTCAAAAGTCAAACCATTTATATTGCAATTAATTTCTGTAAATTAGCCCAATCAGAAGGCCCAGCCATATAGCCTGACTAGGCCCGTTGATAGGTTATGCTATAAGCTTAATTATTTCAAGTTTACTATTTTTAATTAGGGTAAACTGCCTCTAAAATCGTCAACTTTCACAAAAGGCTGGTATTTCCCGTGAACTTTAAAAGTTGCACGAAAAATCGCAAACTTTGCCGGGTTGTGCAAATTTCCCGAGTGACCCGACCCTGAAATTTTCCGGTATTAACTTATCTTATGTGGCAGCCGGAAGCATGACTACGCAGCTGGAACACAAAACGACGTCGTTTTGTGTTATTCTAAAAAAAAATTATTAAAAAAACTCATATTATTTCAATTTTTAATTAAATTTCGAATTATTAAAAAAGCTCAATATTTATATATGGAAAATTTCTGGAAAACTCATATTAAAAAAACTCAATTTCTGGGAAAATTTGTATCTTCACCTAAACACCAAAATCGCGCTGAGATTTCTGGGAAAATCACCACCGCAAGACATCGTCCCTGCACAAATTCACATTCCAACTTTGAATTCATGTTCTGTAAAACAAGTGTTCTGTTTTTGCGAATTCATGAATATATAGGCCAAAAACAAGTGTACAGTTTTTGCGAATTCATGTTCTGTAAAAACCATTAAATTCAAATCTTTTCACACTAACCAACTTTGAAAAACAAATTAATCATCAGCACTATCTAACCTTTCAAATAATTGAAGTGATAGCATTACGAAAAACAAAGATACTAAGCTTTTCCCTAAGAAATAGTAAAATGACGTCGAACAGCAAAAACCATTGAGCACTGCTACATCGAACAGCAAAAATCATTAAGGATTGGGACAACTAACATAATTTAATGAAACCAAAATTCTTCCTACACAAAATCAACAAAAAATTGAGCAGCGGAGGTTACGGAATGCAGAACTTACGAAGTCGTCGGCGCCATCCGCCGTCGCCGTCGCCGTCGCAGTCGTTGTCGTTGTCGGGGAAGAGCTCGCGTCGGCGCTATGTGAAGAAGAAACCGTAAGAAACCCTATTTGGCAGAATCAAATTTTTGTTATCGGGAAGAGTTTGGGGATTTTGCTATTTAAAATATGATTTCAAATTTATAAAATTTAAATTCCATGTCATTGCACACATCAGCGTCCACATCATTATCCACGTCAGACAATTACACACGTCACCATTCTACATAGCCGGAATACCCGACTCGGGAAATTTGCACACGGGAGCAAAGTTTGCGATTTTTCGTGCAACTTTTAAAGTTCACGGGAAATACCAGCCTTTTGTGAAAGTTGACGATTTTAGAGGCAGTTTACCCTTTTAATTATTCTACGTACAATGATATGAGTACTTGAGGTCCAAGTCCATTTAGTTGATCACAAAAGTTCTCACATCCTTCTCCTCCCAACAATCAATATCGAAAAATCAAAGTTAATTTATGATAATAAAAAAGGTTACTTGCCTATAAGTTTTAAACTTCTCGCTAAATTCTATATACCATCCTCTATAAATTATCAAATTATTAATTTATTCTTATTTTGCAACCAATTTTTTAATTAATTCTAATTTTTTTGGCAACCAATCAAAATTTCGACACTAACATAATTTAATGACTTATTTATATGGCATTGTCGAACGTCAACCAAAACAACGACACGTTTTAGGCGGCGTAACAACATCGTATTATACGAAATTAAATAATGTTATTTGTTGAATTGTGAATTATATCTAGCATATTAGTGTCAAGATTTTAATTGGTTGCCAAAATCAGAACAAATTAATAATTTGATAAGTTATAGGCAGATTTTAAAGTTGGTATGCAAAATCAGTATTTAGGGCAAGTTTAGGAATTTAGTCGCAAATATCCCTAATAAGAAAACTGTCATTAATAGTGATGTGATCATTAGTATCCGGAAAAGCCAAAACAAAATTTACTACTACTATTGTTCTCATTATTTTGAATTTAAGCAGCCCCAACGGTAAATAAAAGAAGAGTGGAATGCAAAACAAATTCACAGATTCGGCATAAATTCAAAAGGCAGAGCCTTTCGTCCCATGTTATGAGGAAACCGAAACACACACATTGATATTAGCTTCGCCTCCTCCGACTGTGTGTGTGTGTGTGTGTACAATCTTTGTTATATTCCCATTCTCCACTTTACTAGTGTTTGTGAGTGGCAGCATATTTGTTCTCTCCTTTTATATATTCTTCCCGGCTGCACTTTTTCCAACTTTTCTATCTCTTGTCTCTCTGCCGCTTTACTTTTCTCCTTCCTTATTCCTTACTCTCTCTCTCAAGCTCAGAAACACGCAGTAATGGGTGACATTCTACACCCTCCCATGGAGCAGCTCCAAGACCTCGAATACTGCATTGATTCCAATCCTCCATGGCGTATGCTTCCACTCTCCTTTCCTCTCTTTTTTCACACACTACACACACTTACTTATTGTGGTTTCACTGATGTCTGTTTGTTTTCTATATGTTTTTTTTTCTTGTATTTAACGTTAGCATATTCCACATATCTGTGAAGTGAGGGGTGGGGTGTAGGGGGCTTTCAATTTCAATCAAGAAACGATTTTTATATCACGTCACACATTCAGATCAATGGAATTATAAACCTTTTTCTGTGCATTATTTGGCTGACTTTAAAATGACATTTCTTGAAATTCTTGTTATAAGTGTGTCTCATAATTTAATCAAGACACGATTTTTATATCACTCCAGATCCTCTGTTCCTCTTCATAATTATAGATGTGTAGAAATATTGGAGTTTTGTGGGGCTTTGCCACATTTAAGGTGGGAAGCTATGTTGTTGGGATTAATGAGTTTTTGGTACATGACTATTTGGTTGGTTTTCAGAACTGTAAATAGGTTTGTTGCGAGTCGTGAATCAATGGTTATGGTCCCCCCACCTACAATTCAATTTTTATGGGATTTTTTTTCTTGTTCATTAAAAAATTGTGTAACAAAAATGTTCATTACTAATTGTTTGTGCTGGAATCATGATTGCATTGTGCTTAAAGTAATCAAAATTCAAAATTTGAAGAGTGAATCAGATTTTCTGGATTTTTGTGTCTTTTCCCCCTTCCTTTTTTATATGGTCTCTGTGTGGACTTTATTGTTTAATGTAGTACTACTTGGTTTGGTGAGAATTCAATTTTTCATACAAATTTGGAAGCTGAAAAATCTGCTTTTTTATGCTCATTTAGTGATGCAGCAGTGCTGTGTAAGGTGATAACATGCTCTATTTAATGTTTAAAACAGTGCAAACATAAATTTTTTTAAAATTATGAGTAATTATAGGATAATGAAGGCCATGATTTTCATCCATGTTTGAACTTAATTCCAATTTTTGCTACTATAGTGATGTAGACTTTCCTTTTAAAGTAAAAAACGCGCATTATCCGGTAAGAGGCGAAGGGTTCAATGGGGAAATCCTGTTGATACATGATGTGCAGGCATGAAAGCAGCAGAATTTGATTTTTCTTACTATTTTGTGTCTTAATTCTCTGATGTTTATTCTTCTATCTGCAGCTGAAACCGTTTTGTTAGCATTTCAGAATTACATCTTAGTACTTGGTACAAGTGTGATGATCCCGACAATGCTTGTTCCTATGATGGGAGGAAGCGATGTAAGACACTGCTCTTTCTTGTTTATCTGCATTGTCTAATTATCAAGCTGCAAACCATAGGACTTATTTCGCTTGCTTATCATAAGAAATTTAAGCAGCTGCTTCAAACACAGTATCATGAAGTAGTGCTACTTGTGTTTCTTCATTGAAATTTCAGACAAACCATCAATTCTAGCATTTTTTCAAGGCATTTGAGATGCATCTTTCCATGTATAATGTGGATACGACCTGAACCTTCAGTTCGTTTTCTTGTTTATCTTCATTTCCTAATTATAAAGCTGCAAATCTTGATTCATACATCTGTTGCGGTTTCAAGATTTTTGTGTTCTTTATTCATGTTTTGCCTTTCATAGTAAACCAATTCATTTCAAGACGAACCTTAGGAATCCGCTTCCAAACCCCCTGTCTTGCCATCAAGAGGTCTTATTTCGCTTGCTTATCATAAGATATTCAAGCAGTCAAAGCATTGTCTAATTTTGAAGCTGCATATCGTCATGCATATTCTTCAATCACATTTGTCTTTTATGGTAAACCAATTCTTTCCGAGTCGAAGCATAGGAGTCCTCCTCGAAACCCCCTTTCTGTCATTAGAAAGGACTTATTTCACTTGCTTATCATAAGAAATTCGTGTGTTTCAACACTGTAATTTCAGATACACCATGAATTCTAGCATTCTGTAAGGCTTGTGACAAGTGACAACTCATCTATGTATAATGTGAACTATATAAATTCAGTTTTCAGTTTGTTTTCTTGTTTTCTGATCAATGCAGGGAGATAAGGCGAAAGTTATTCAGACATTGTTGTTCGTTGGTGGCCTCAACACGCTCTTTCAGACACTCTTCGGAACCAGGTTACCTGCTGTGGTCGGGGGCTCATTCGCGTATGTTGTTCCCATAGCATACATCATCAATGACTCATCGCTGCTAAGAATTCAGGATCCTCACGTGGTGAGTACCCATTGATCTCAATAAACATGATGAGAGACGAAAAGAGGGGAGCTTACGCCTTTTTCTCTTTCTGTTTTGCAGAGATTTACGCACTCTATGAGAGCTATCCAAGGAGCCCTAATTGTTGCTGCTAGTATACAAATAATTCTAGGCTACAGCCAAGTTTGGGGCCTATTTTCGCGGTATAGTTTTGTTTCTACTCTCGATTTCACCAATTAGGCCAACAGAAGTTCCATTTTTGACATGTTCTTGAATCATTTTCTGTTTCTTGACAGCTTCTTTAGTCCCCTCGGAATGGCACCTGTCGTTGGATTAGTTGGTTTAGGGCTGTTTCAACGAGGATTCCCCTCCGTAAGTGCATACACTTGCTAGTTTCTTGCAATGATCTCGTACACTCTTTGACTATATGTTCACTAATCTGTCAGATGCTGTGCAGCTAGGAAACTGTGTGGAGATTGGTTTGCCGATGCTTATTTTGGTCATCGGCTTGTCTCAAGTGAGTAAATCATGCAAGAAAGCGCGTTCTTGATCACGACATTCCTGCAAGTAACACACTGTTTGTTCCCTTCCCCAACTGCAGTATCTTAAGCACATCAAACCAATGAGGGACTTCCCCATCTTCGAACGGTTCCCTGTGTTGATCTCTGTCGCCATTATCTGGATATACTCCGTTGTGCTGACAGCTAGTGGCGCTTACCGGGGCAGACCAAACACTACTCAGATCAACTGTCGGACGGACAGAGCCCATCTCATATCTACAGCACCGTGGTTCGTGTTGCCTACGTCACTCCTCACACAAAAAAGTCACGAATTTTAGGGCTAATCGATGAGTTTTTTTCTGATGTCAAGGTTCATGTTCCCTTATCCTCTCCAATGGGGCGCGCCTACGTTTGCTGCTGGCCACTGCTTTGCGATGATGTCAGCTGTGCTCGTCTCAATGGTTGAGGTACATGCAACACGAACGCTCTCTTTAGTAACTTGATGACGCTACAATGGAGTTTGTTTGTGTGTTTGTTTTCAAGTGTCTGATCAAAGGTTTCATTGGTTGATTGCTGCAGTCGACCGGAGCATACAAGGCAGCGTCTCGTCTGGCTATAGCCACTCCGCCTCCAGCATATGTGCTCAGCCGGGGCATTGGTTGGCAGGTGGAGCCATGGATTCTGTTAGCATTATCACTATGTGATGTGGTCCATTTTCCTTTTTTTCATCGCGTAATGTGACTCGTTTTTCTCTTTTCACGTGCAGGGAATAGGTGTCCTACTAGACGGCCTCTTTGGCACGGGGACTGGCTCCACTGTATCCGTGTATGTATCAACTACAAATTGTTTGCTTAGTTGTCTGACTGCTAAAATTTTGACGTTTCTGAACATGGTGGCGCGTTTCTAGGGAGAACGTCGGGCTGCTTGGGCTTACTCGGGTCGGAAGCAGGAGAGTGGTCCAGATCTCGGCTGGTTTCATGATATTCTTTTCCATCTTAGGTCAATCTCATTCTCAGCTCTCTGTAGTCGATGCAAATATCCGATTTTTCTTGTTTGCGTTTCAACTGAAATTCCAAAAATGATCACGGTGCAGGGAAATTCGGAGCTGTTTTTGCTTCAATCCCCTTTCCGATATACGCTGCATTGTACTGTGTCCTATTCGGCCTCGTAGGTACGATAGTTCGTCACCAAATAATTGAAAGAAATTTCATCCTCGAAATTTACGTTGTAACCATATTTCCCTCCAAATTTTCAGGTTCAGTTGGCTTATCATTTCTGCAGTTCACTAATATGAATTCCATGAGGAGTCTTTTTATAACTGGCATATCACTCTTCCTTGGGATCTCCATACCCCAATTTTTCGACGGATACTGGACCCCGCATCGCCGTGGCCTAGTCCAGACAAATGCAGGATGGGTAAGCCCAGCCGGCCTTTATGAAATAAAATACGAGATTGAACAATAAATTTGATAAGTCTTAATTTTCATCTCTTTCAGTTCAACGCGTTCTTGAACACGGTGTTCATGTCCCCGCCCATGGTGGGGCTGATCATCGCGGTATTCCTCGACAACACGATCGAGGTGGATAAGTCGAAGAAGGACCGGGGGATGCCGTGGTGGGCCAAGTTCCGGACCTTCCGAGGCGATAGTCGCAACGAAGAGTTCTATACGCTGCCGTTTAATCTCAATAGATTCTTCCCTCCTACATAGTAGCAGTAGTAGTTGAAGAGTTGTAGTACATTCGGTTAGATTGAGAATGAGATTGAGATTGAGATTGAGAGACTTAGTGAAGGCTAATCTTGTTTCTCTATGATTCAATTTTTTTGGGGCCAAAGGGTTGCTGATGAGGGCATCAAAGTCTAGCGATGAATAAGTAATTAGATGTGCATTCTGCTTGTATTAGTACATTTATTTAAGCTTGTATTAGTAGTACATTTAATTAAATTTAACTTGTAATATTGTATTACAAGTAGCACTAAGTGTCGTTTAATCTCAACACCATTCTTCCGACCTGTAATTGTAACATTTCTAACACGAATTATCTTTGACCATGGGTTTATTGAATTGGTCATTTTGACGGCCAGAATACTATCACTAGACCCTCGATTTAATGCAGAATTTATAAAGTAAGAGAGACGTAGAGGAAAAAATAATTAAAGTATTGTTAATAGATAATGGGTCACACCTCATTAAAGAGAAAATAGTTTTCAAAATTAAAAAATACATATTCTTGTGGGACGAACTAAAAAAAAAGTATATATTCTTGTAGAACACATGTAGTATATGTTATGAAATAATATATTACAACAAAGTAAATGATAAAATATAATTAGAATTTATTCGATGATAAATATAATAAAATATTTATATATAAAATATTAAATAATTAGTTAAATATATAATTAAACATGGATTATTGTCTAGTAGTACTATAAAAAATTAAATGTTTTATACTATAAAAACATATTTCAAGTTAATACTGTTTCATACAATTGTTATTGTCTAATGTGTTTTATACCTTGTTTGAGCCAAGAGATCAAATTTCATTACACACAAATTAAATAGTTTTTTGAAAAATATTGTAAAAGTTAGAAAATCGGTCAACAATTCGCAGTCGAACAGTGACTATTTTTTCTATTGATTTTACCTGACTTAAATACTGATTCACGACGGAATCGACTTTCACGCCCTACTTTAGACGTCACCACGGTTCATGAACCGCCGGTTCCCGGTTCGGAACCGCCGGTTCCGGTTCAAAAAAATATGGAACCTGAACCGGCCCGCCTAGGGTCAGGCGGTTCCGGTTCAGTCACGGTTCCAAGCCGGTTCAAAACCGGCGGTTTCCAGACGGTTCCGGGCCGGTTCCGGTTCGGACCGCCGGTTCAATGCCGAATTTTTTTATTTTTAATTTTTAAATTTTTTTCTGGTATAGTACTAATTGTAGAGTTGTAGGTGTAGTTGTAGTCTTGTACTATCGAATAAATAAATAAAACGAGAATGACAATTGACAAATGTAGTAGAAGTCGACATTGGAGTTGGAACAATTGGAATTTTATTGAAACAATCATACAATCATACAAATTTGAACGATATGTGAATGTCGATATTACAAATACAAATGTTGAAAATTGAAATTACAAAAGAATCAAAAGACTTAAATAAAAAAAGTTGAAGTAAAAAACAATAAATTATAAATGTAAATAGATAGTATATATATATACTCTTAGTCGGCATGCCTACGCCTGCATGCCTATACCCTAAACCCTGAAAAGCTACCGGAACCGCCGGTTTCCGGCGAACCGGCGGTTACGGTTCTTGATTTTTCGTGAACCTGAACCGGCCCGCCTAAACCGCCGACTCCTATCCGGTTCCGAACCGCCACCGCGGTTCCGGTTCACGGTTCCGAACCGCCGGTGACGGTTCCGGGCCGGTTCGGTTTGGTGACGTCTACCCTACTTTAAGACACTACACTTGACCCTAATATGTCAATAGTGATAATTTGTCATTTTTAATTTCAATTTCACCCTTGCGAGTAGGTCTGTCAAAATGGATATCAGATATTGGATACCCGATATCCAAACCCGAAAAACACTGGATAATTGGATACCCGATACCCAATTTTTTGGGTTTCGGATCGGAATTCGGTAGTGAAATTTTTGGATTATCGGGTATCAGATAACCCGATACCCGATCGGGTATACCCGAATTACCCGATTTTTTAATTTAATAAATTAAATGTAATTTTGAAAGTCACATTTAGTGTTGGTGTTAAGAGGTATTTTTGTATTGTTTTTATTGGATTATTTAATGTTTGAAGATAATCTTTGATTCTATATGTGTTTAGTTCATCTTTGTGTATATGTAAATTCATACTATAAGAAATTAATGACACTATAAGGCAACCAAGATTAAGAAGCCTTCTTGTTACAGAATTTGCATACCTATGTTCTAGCTTGAACTCTTGTCAACACACGATTTTTCTAGATTTAAGACTAAATAAAGAGCATGAATCAAACTTGTTGTATTCCAAAATAATAGTATTAACATACATGTAGAAACAATTTCAAATATTTTGTGAAATGAACGCATCTGTACTCATATTTCATTCATCATCCAGTTTGCTTCATTCACTACCAGTGGCTAAAATTTGCATGAAATAATATGCACAGTTTCACCAATGTAGTATACTACAAGTTTGTAGTTAATTTTTTTTAAAAAAAAATCAAAATCGGGACTGGATACCCGATTTTTCGGGACTGGATACCCGAGTCGGGTATTCGGGTATCCGAAATCAGTTTCAGATCGGGTATCGGGTATCAATTTTTGGGAAATTCGGGATCGGGTACCCGAAATTTTCGGATCAGATATCCGCGGGTACCCGATTTGACGGGCCCTATTTGCGAGTTTCAAATTGCAAACTATGAAAAATCTTGGTAACATGCTGGAGCAAGTTCAGTGCCGTAATTAGAGTCAGATGACATTATTTTCAAATGCATTGATTTCAAATGTGACGTCAAAAGATAACAAACATGAGAAGAACATATGGTAATATGCATTGTGCCCGATATGACTTTATTTGGATGTGTACCACATTAGATATAACTCTCTTTATCGATGTAGGTCATGCAAAGAGCACATGCGTTTCTCAATCTTATTGATTAAGTTGAGTAATTTACAAGTCAACGAACATGGATGAAGTATATACATATATTAAGTAGTGTGTGTCTATATACAACTATATCACAATTCACATGAACATCATTAGCCATAATTTTAAATACAGTCTCGTCTCGTGCATGCAAATCTTAACAATTTATAATGATATTCATATATAATTAGTCGAAAGTAAATCACATAGCATAGTCCAACTCTAGGAGTGAGATTGTATAAGACTAGCTAGAGAGTGATATAGTAATTAATAAAATATTTATCCTAATGTTACTAATTTAATTTATAAGTAATTAGGAACTTTATGATCAGTCATAGCAGAATTGTACTAGTATTAAATTAAAGTGGAAAAAATTCTTTTAGTTCTTAAGTACTTTATAAATAATACTAATGTGATTTAGTATCTTTTTAAAGAAAGTAATGTAAAACAATCAAACGGAAATAAAAACATATACTCCTTATTATGCAAAAATCCAACTACGCCTTATTAGAGGAGTTTGTAAACATGAATATCTTTTTGGTATGCAAAAATCGACCCATTTTCTAACGTTTACAATATTTATCAGAAAATTTTTTAGTATCAAACAGAGATAAAAAATCTCTTTGATATATTATTATTAGTTGACTTCATAAAGCATTGATACATTATGTTTCATAATATCAACTGATAATATCAACTGATATTAACGTATTTGGCAAATAATATTAAAATTTTATGCAGAATAAAAAGTATACTCCACATAGTTGAAATTCAAGATGAATCTGACATTCCTAAATCTATAGACCTCATAATCTTTAGGCGAATAAATTAAACTTTAATTATTACTCCGTATATCAAAATTTGTAATACTTATTATTTTAAAAATATAATATCCAGTAAGATAGTAGTATAACCTTGAATGACGTTGGGACGTTGGCAATAAATGTGAGTCACACTTAAAAAAGTGAGTAAGAAACATTCATATTACAAATAGATTTTGACAGGTTGGCATGAGACAGAGAAATAAAAGACAGTTTTAGTAGGGATTGTAGTAGTAGTAGTAGCCGACCGCCTACCCCTCCTCTTCCCTCCTTTTTTTTACCAGTCTCCACACCATTTCCCAATCCCATTCTCTCCTTTTCACAATTCCCTCCGCCAAGCAAAGCAAAACACAGATGCCCTCCTCCGCCGCCGAAACCCTCCTCTCCATCTCCCTCCTCCTCGACCGCCTCCTCCCCGCCTCCCTCTCCGTCTCCTCCTTCTCCTCCCGCTGGCAAATCATCCGCTCCAAACTCGCCTCCGCCAAATCCCTCCTCTCCGAAATCTCCGACTCCCCCCACTGGTCCGACAACCCCCTCCTCCTCACCCTCCTCCCCTCCCTCCTCTCCACCCTCCTCCGCACCCAAACCCTCTCCCACCACTGCTCCCTCCCCTCCTTCTCCGGCGGCAAGCTCCTCATGCAGTCCGACCTCGACATGGCCTCCGCCTGGCTCTCCCGCCACACCAACGACCTCGACCTCCTCCTCCGCTCCGGCGTCCTCCACCAGTCCACCGCCATCGTCCTCTCCCGCCCCGACCCCAACCACGACCTCGCCTTCTTCGTCACAGACCTCTTCACCAGGCTCCAGATCGGCGCCCTCCACTTTAAACTCAAGGCTCTCGATTCGCTCATTCACCTCCTCTCCGACCACCACAACTCCTCCGCCGCCGCCGTCGTCGCCAAAGAGGGGAACATCTCCTGCTTGATTTCTCTCCTCGATTTGAACGCTCATTTCTCCATTCGAGAGCTCGCCGTCGTCGCCGTCTCCCTCATCGTCTCCGCCGGCGATTTGCCCAGGAAGTGCGTGTTCGAGGAAGGGGCTTTAGGTCCCCTCCTCAGGATAATCGAATGCGGCACAATGCCGATGAAGGAAAGCGCTGCTATGGCGGTCGAATTCATCACCGACGACCCTGACAACGCGTGGGCGGTTTCCGCCTACGGCGGCGTCGCCATTCTCGTTGAATTGTTGAAATCCGGCTCGATTATAGCTCAATCACACGCCGCGGGTGCAATTCGGAACATTTCCGGCGTTGAGGATATCCGAATTGCTTTGGCGGAAGAAGGCGCAATCCCTATTTTAATGCAATTGCTCATTTCCGGTAGCCAATCGACGCAGGGGAAAGTCGCTAATTGCATTTCAATCCTCGCCTCTACCGATGAGAAATTCAGAGGGCTTTTGTTGGAGGACAAAGGATTGCATCGATTACTGCAGCTCTTCTGCGGTTGCTCCAACTCTGAAACAATGGAGCACGTTTTACGCTCGATTTACTCCCTCTCCGTCTCCGATTCCGGCTACAGAATGCTCTCCGGTTCGACGGCCTTCATCATACAGATCGCGGAGCTCGTGAAGCACGGCAATGTGATGCTGCAGCACATCTCAGCCTCGTTGCTCGCGAATTTGGCCATCAGCGACGGCAACAAGAGGGCAATCGCCGGAAGCATGGGATCACTCGTGAAATTGATGGAGTCGGTGAAGCCGGACGGGATGCAGGAGGTCGGGGCGAAGGCGCTGCTGTCGTTGCTGACGGTGAATTCGAATAAGAAGGAGTTCGTTAAGGATGAGAAGAGCTTGATGAGGCTGGTGCAGATGTTGGATCCGAGAAATGAGGTTGTGTCGAAGAAGTTTCCTGTCGCGGTGGCGGCGGCCCTTGTGGCTGGAGGGAGCCAGGGGTGCCGGAGGAGGCTTGTGGCTGCAGGGGCTCACGGGCACGTGCAGAGGCTCGCGGAGATGGACGTGCCCGGGGCAAAGAAGGCGCTGCAGAGACTCTCTGCGAATAGGCTAACCAGTATCTTTACTAGGGCTTGGCGGGACTGAATGGATCGATCGAGAAATCTAACCGATTTTAAGCCATTGAAAGGTATACTAATAATTCTTCATGAATTTTGTTTTTGTTTGAGTAATTTTTTGCTTTTTGTTTTATGTTCTTGCTTTAGTTTATGTTTGAGTTGTGAATTTGATTTGATTGGTTTAGAGGTGTTCATTGTTTGTTTGTACTAAATTTGGGGATAGGTTGGTAGATTGGAAATTTGGAATGATATAAGAATTGAGATCCAACTTGAATAAAGAATTGGGAAAGAATTGATTGAAGCAAAAACTAGATCATGAGCTTATTCTTGTGATAAAATACTCTGACAATGTTTTGAGATAACATGGGATTCCCACATCATCCATTTCTTGTACATTTTCAATTCAAGAATTTATTTATTTTTTCTTGTGCTACATTAATTTACATCCTAGAACAGAAGTTGGATGATTGTTTCATTAAAACAGGCAAGAAAGTAGTTGGTGGTCATAACCATTGAATACATAGGAGATAAAAAAAAGAAGTAAGTAAGTTCACATGATACTTGTAAGTTGGGGGCCAACCAAAAATGTGATACCAATGCCAGAGTGAGGGCCTCTTTAATCATCCCAATCCCCAACTGTTTGTAGTGATTTTGCTCGATTTCTAGAAGACGAACATGATTGAGACGTTGTTGTAGTGGTGGTGGTGGTCGACGGGTCGTGGCTGCGGGTGTTTTTCATATCTAGACACACTACATTAAAAGTGTGACACATTTGATTTTCCTCATCATATACAAATGCTATGATTATAAGCTCTCATTTTCCCCAACACTCTCATCACTGCTGTATTGGTTATGTTTCATCATTTCTACAGATTGCTGATGGAGTGAGGTTTACCTTAACAGTCGGAGACGAAGAAGGTCTCCTTAGGCAACAAACGTAACCGGAGTACGCCTGAAAGCGTATGGTAGTTACATACTGTAATATATGGAAGAAATTGAACATTTGGACAAAAAAAAAAGAAAAAAAATGGAAGAAGGGTTGTTTCTAATTTTTTTTTACTATGGCATGGATGCGGTTATTAGGGAGTATCCTTGTTTTAATTTCTTTTAACTTTTTAAATTATCATTTTATTAATTTGGTATGTATATTTGAGTGACGCAGAGTGTGCTGTTTTCAATGGTTTTCACTCTGTAATTCCTTTGTTACTCTGTTTGTTATTGTACATTTCTTCACGCCTGTAATTTTAATCTTTTATTTTATATTATTTCGGTGATGACTCCAATTTTGCACTAATTTATTTTACTATATTTATTTGTAATCTCATATTTTAGGTATTATTTTTAAATTAAAATACGAGATTTGAGCCGGATTTTTTTGTTCCCTTTATTTGAGACTTGGAGAAAGGGAAATAGGTTCATCACGAAGGAGGAAGCAGCGGCGTGATGTAGGGGAAAAGTAGACTTGATATTTTTCTTTTATTTCTATATATAATCTGTTATCGATGGAATATATGAATCTTTATTGAGATTATATTCTTTTGATATTCTCCAGTCTTTATCGATAAAAGTAGTTGAACAATTGATTGTTTTTTTCAATTACTCCCTCCGTCCATGATTAAGAGTCCCAATTATAAATGGCACGGGTTTTAAGAAATGTTAAGAAAAGTGGGTGGAAGAAAGTTAGTGGAATAAAGGTCCCACTTGTATATATTAGTTTTAAGTGATATGTGAGTGGAATGAGTCAGTGGAATGTGAGGTCTTTTTACCATTTATGGTAATTATGAACCGGGACTCTTATTCGTGGACGGACCAAAATGGAAAAACGGGACTCTTATTCGTGGACGGAGGGAGTAACAAATAAAATTGGGGTTTACCGTTTAGACCATCTCCAACCATACATCATATCCCATTTTTGGTGTAAAAAACATCTCCAACCATACTCTAAACCCAAACATATTTTTGGGTTTTTCTATGTGATAACACCAAAATTAGAGTAGAACACCAAATTTGGGTATCTACTGCAAAAAATTTTAAGATTTGCAAATCACTCCATATATAAAAAAAAATACGTTGTCTTTCTCTGCAGCAAGAAAGCATGCTATTGGAATACTTGTTTCTTTGGTTTGGTAGTAATGCTGCAATGGAATGCATTATTTCTTTTGGCTTGGCATTCGTTATTTAAAATTATTTATAGTCAGGTGAGATTCATTAATTATTTAAAATTAAGAACATTTCAAATTAGTGTAAGTTTTTTAATGTAAAGTATATTTAATACTATTAATAAGAAAATTAATTTAATTTTTTAATATAAATAAGTTATTGAAAAAGTATTGTGGGTTTGATGTGTAATTTAAATAAGTATGTGAGTATAATTGAAAAAGTATAAAAAGTAGGAGAAAATAGAATATTCTTTTGGGTTTGAGTTTGATGTAAATGATCGGAGTAAAATTACTTTTGGTGTTAACTCATACTCAAATTTGGGTTTGAGTTTGGTGTAAATGGTTGGAGATGACCTTAGTACTCATATTTTGCAACGGAAGTTGCGTATATATCTGGCATTCCAACGCCAGGCCCAATTTATTTTAATCAATGAAACGATACTTCATCTGTCTCATTTAAAAATATTTTTTTTAAATAGAAATAATTTTTTTTCTATTCTTCTCTGCTCTTACTTTTTTTTCTTTAACCCACAAAACAACACCATACAAAATCTCTTGCCGAAAAATAAATATTTCATATTTATTGGGACGGAGGGTGTATTTTCGATCTAGACATGGTTGGACTAATAATTTTGGTCTTACCAATCATTCTTGTTATGGTTGCACTAATAATTTTGGTCATACAAAGTAAAGTAACAATCATGAAACAGTGCCTTCTTTAAACAACCACCTCTTGTATTATTGTTTCTGGCTTCATATATATACACATACTCAAAAAAACTTATGGGATAGTGGATACGATTTGGATCAAATCGAACCAAATTATAGTCGTTGTTTAATCTATGAAGCAATAGTTAGACATTGAATTGATTTAAATATCTAGCCAATTAGAAACTTTAAGAAAGATTACCCCCTATGCAAGTGGACTACACTTGGGCACAATTTAAATGTGTACGTATTACTCCCTCGTCTCATTGAAGATGATCTATTTTTTTTTTCTTTGTCCCAACAATTGACTCATTACTTAAAATAGAAATACATTGTATCTCTAGTTTATTCCCTTTACTCCTTCCATTTAAACACGCAAACTAAAGATATAAAAAATCTCTTGCCGCCCAAGAAAGGAAGGAATCATCTTCCTTAAAATAGAATATAAAAATTTCTGGATTAGTATTCAATTACTAACCATTGCTTACGCAACAAAAATTATTTTATGAAATTTTATAATTTTATATCATGTTCATATATTTTTTTAAAAACATGTCATAATAGTCTTCGTATATCATTATATTGATATAATGACATAACTAATTTAACTTTAATATACTGCACTATTTTTAATAAAATAAATTAGAAATTATAATTAATAAAATACTCTATTCGTCCGTGATGAAGAGTTCTATTTAGTCAATTGATTAGGAGTCCACTCGTGATTAGCGGGGGTACTATTTATCTAGAATTTTATTTTGAAAAGAAAATATAATTGCAATTCTGTTTTGAGTATTCTCAATATAAACACACTTATAAGTAAAATGACGTCACATTTGACTTGGAAATCGGAGCTTAGGTTAAAATGTAATTTTACCCCAGGAGTTAAAAAGTAAAAATTCCAAGTCGCAGCTACTGACAGTTCCAGTCCATATAAATCCGAACCAAAAATTCCTCAACAAGAAAAGAATCAACCAAAAAAGAGCGCTCCAACAATGGCGAATCAGTCGCCGGAATTCGCCGGAGATGCAACTCTCGACGGCCACCCTCATATTTCCCTAATCAACGCCTTCTGCGAGATCACCGCCTGCCCTTCCAAATCCGAAGCCCTATTTTTCCTCGAATCGCACAATTTCGAAGTGGACGCCGCGGTCTCCACCTACCTAGACGACGCCAACCCCGTCGAGCCTTATTCACCTTCGGAGTCGCTGTCGCCGTCTCCTTCCCGGTCGCGATCCCCATCTCCGCCGCCTGCTTCCCGCTCCGCCGCTAAAAGTGGCGTTGGAGTTGGTAGTTCCGCTGCTGGAGGCGCTGGCGCTGGCGCTGGCGGCCGAATTAGGACTCTCGCTGATCTCAATAAGAATCCTACAAATGAGGAGTCTGATAGTGATCCTGATTTTGATCCTCAGGAATACTACACTGGCGGAGAAAAGAGGTAAAATATTGCTCCTTGCGATGAGTTTTGCTTTATTTTCATATGGTATTTGTCATGTCGTAGTTTACAATTTAAATGATCAACCAGTTTCATTTTGCAGTAAAGAAATTTTGTTATGCATGATAAGCTCTATTACTATCATGATCATACCCTAGCCATGTGATTATTTGCTATCTAGTTTACAATTTTACTGATCAAATACTAGATCATTATGTAGTGAATAAATTGTGTCTATAAATTCGATTACGATCAAACCCTAGCTTGTTATGTAATGAAGAATAAAAGATACTACTCTGTTCGATATAGCTAATGCTATTGTTTGCGATTAGTGGAATGCTTGTTCGTGGTCCACCTAAGCCGAATGATGTGGATGCCATATTCAATCAAGCAAGACAGTCAGGAGGTGTAGAAGCAGCAGCTGAACATATCTTGCCTTCTTTGAGCTCAAGAAGCTTTGCTGGGACGGGAAGGTTACTCTCCGGGGAGGTTTCTTCTGCTACCCCTGAGCCTAGCCTGCCTCAAACTGTTGTTACCCACAACATCACTTTTTGGAGAAATGGATTCACAATTGATGATGGGCCTCTGAGGAGGTTTGATGACCCTGCAAACGCCTCCTTCTTAGAGGTATATTGTTGTACTTTTTGTTCATTTGATCCCAAAAATTTGTTTGTAGAAACTTAATCTTGATGTGGTCACTCCACACTCTGTTTCTAGCTTCTAAAGAAACTTAATTTCTTTTAATTCTCTGGTAGCTAATATACTTTTAAATCCATCTCAAAAGTTTGGTATTCGTATTTTCTTCATTGAGATGCCATATCGTATCATTGCTCCAAGTTAATTAATCTTGATATGATTCACAATCTGTTTATAGCTTCAAAAGAAACTTGATTTCTGTTTTTTTCTGGTAGCTATTATGCCTTAAAATCCAGGTCAAAACTTTGGCATTTTTCTTGATTAAGATGCCATATTTTATCATCAGCCTCTGCTTGAAGATTGTTTCTACTTTCTTTTGATGATCAGTTGATCACCAGAAATATTCAGTTGTATTATATTCTCGTATATCTTAGGCTCAGGATTCCTTGTGTCGTTTTAGCTCTAGTTCACTGACACTTTTCTTTGTTAGCTTCCTAATGAAACCATGGTGGTATTTGTAAATATATATCGTGATGCAGAGCATTGCAAAGTCCGAGTGCCCAAGGGAGCTTGCACCGGCAGATAAGAGGAATGCTGTTCATGCTAATCTTACAAGGAGGGAGGAAGACTACAAGGTTTAAGCTCACTTCTAACGATCTAATACCAGTGTCGTTTCACCTGCAACTACTTCAATATTGCAGACTTTCATTTTCTTTAGTGTTGCTCATGCTTTTGAAATGCAGGAGCCACCAAAAAAGAGTCTTCCCTTCCAAGGAGTTGGAAGAACTCTAGGTGGCACCAGTGACACAGCAGCGCCAATGGAAGCGAGCAGCATTCATACTGTGCTGACTGCTGCTCCCACACCATCCCCTGGTCTGGTTGTTGATCAGGCGCAGCCTTCCACATCTATCCAGCTGAGGCTGGCAGATGGGACACGCATGGTTTCACGCTTCAACAACCACCACACGATCAGAGATATCCGAGGCTTCATTGATGCATCGCGGCCTGATGGACCAAGGACTTATCAGCTGCAATCCATGGGTTTCCCTCCCAAACAGCTCATTGATCTGGACCAGACGATAGACGAAACCGGAATTGCAAATTCGGTTGTGATCCAGAAACTATAGCCGGTAATTATTTGGTAATTATTTGGGTATATTATGTGAGAAACTGATGAAGTCTTATATTTTGTTGAAAACCAATTACTCTACATCTTGATTAGCCCTCTATATTCCCACTGGTTTCAGTTTTATTTGGGACTTCTTCTTTGCAAATTTGGATCTTCTACACTTCCCATGTGATGCATAAAATGTTTGCTAGACAACTTTTGTTTTAGTATAATATATAGTACTCCCTTCGTCCACAATAGATGTCACACTTTTCTATTTAGTTTGTCGCAGAAAAGATGTCACGGAAAAAGTTCTCTCACATTAATATAAATATATTATTTTCTCTTTCTACTTTACACACAACAATATTTCCTAAAATTATGTGTCATTACAAAGTGTCCCATTTATTATGTGACGGGGGGAGTATATATTTAGACACTCTGAATTGGGAAAAAATAGAAGCTATCTGTATTCGGTTGTTGATTGGGAAAAGTAGAAGTTACAAAACCTTTTGATGCATACTTAATCAACCAATTGAACAGTTGAGCTTGTATGATCATGGAATTCTTCAAATTTTGAGTCCAATTCATCACTGAGAGTAAATGCCACGGGTCTCAGAGAACGTATCTTGATCTCGTACATCCTACGAGCAGAGATCCCATCCCAAGTCATTGAGCCTTGCTTTACCAGTTGATACGGAGAGGAAGAAATGCCATCCTCCACATTCCGCGCCGTGCCAATGTAGCTCCGACAACCCCTACATAACAGCTTGGTTGGTCGTTGAAATAGCCTCCATGAAGGCAAGTAGGGTAGCCATCGGTGCTTGTTTATCTGTGTGAATCGGCTCTCATCAACAGAGAAGAAGGATATGACCCCTCGCTTCATCGACTTGCCGTACTCTGAATCGATCATTGATATGTTGCGGTTGCAAGAGTTGAGGTTCAGTTCGTACCCACACGAGCCACAACTGCCGCAAGAAAAAAAAAAAAAAAAAAAAAAAAAAAAAAAAAAAAAAAGGGAATTGACAATTAACGAACTAGGATTGAGCATGAGAACTGGATCATCAACATAATATTATATTCAACGAGTACATATGCATATATATGAAAATTTGAATTCATTTTCATCACAAACTCACATTTTTGGACATATATAACTTTGGTTTAACTCTTTATCTACATATCAATCTTGATTCACCATATGGAAAATTACAGCATGGCTTACCTTCATCTAATTATCTAGTTAGAGAATTTCATTACATACTCCTCTTTCTTGTATAAAATCACACATCTTTAGTTCTTGAGATCACAGTAAGATTAATCCATGTAGCTGAAACAGCTCTAAACAAGAAAATGATAAGCTCAATCTCTCTATCAAGAATCTTTTATATTCAATTTTTTTTAATTTATAACTCATGGATACTTTTATAGAGTATGTGAATGAGCAAAAAATATGAAAAGGAAAGGAATTGATGAAGACGATGGGTGGGAAAGAGAGAGTTAAACCTGTAAGACACATGAGAGTAGGAATCAGATGATGACAGTTGCAGTGGCGGAGCAGCCTCTAGATCGTCGCTGCCGAAGCTCATTACTGTGTTGTTTTTGTGTGTGCAGTGATTGTGAGTGTGTGAGAAGAATATAGTACTACTAAGTAACGAGCTGTGAGCGGACAGCATCAAAAGGCTTGCAACGGTAACTACGTTGCCGTGATTTCCTACGCTGGTGTAGCTGCACCTAGAAATTGGATTTATTTTTTCAAAGAATTGACCGTTATTTATTTTTAAATATTTTTAGCAAATACTATCATTATGTTAAATAATCTGTTGTGAAATTCTAAGTAAATTGAAAAATAGTCTAAATACAATACCAAAATAATGTTAGAAGAGTTATTATCGCCTAAAATTAAATTAAACTTTCTAGTTTGTTTCGTATTTGATCTTTGGCTTTCGCAGATGAAAATACAAATACTACTATTTTCATCCACTAAAAATAGTTTTGGTGTTAAGTATGAAAAAAGAGTTATAGAGGTGAACAAAATCTATATAATTGCAACATTCAACTTTTGACTATGTTGTATATTTTGGAGATTTACTCTTTATAAATAACATTAGTACGCTAATTTTTTTAGTAAAATACATTTCATTGATTTATTAAATTTTTTTTAGTAAAATGAGCCTAATATAGAAAAAGAGCATTTATCATTTGAAGTGGTAAGAGCATCCGCAATGGTGCTTAGGTCAGCAATAGGCCAGCCATTCTCTCCCCTGCCACGTCAGCAACACTAAAAAATCCACCTGCCACATCAGATTTAGGTCAGCCATAGGCCGGCCGCAATAAAAATAATTCAAAATATACTACATTTACTTTTAATTAAATTTTCGACACATATACGGGAAAAATTCGTTAATTTTATTTAAATAAAAAAAAGTACATTAACTAAAAATCAAAAAAATTACATAATAAAGAAAAATCCGGACTTCCACACACGAGCCACCGTCGGCTAGCCGGTGGCTAGCCGGCCATTGGAGATGCTGAAGAGTTAAATCGAAAGATCCATTGATCAGTTTAGGCAAAGACTGAACCCTTGTCGTCCGACAAATTTCACCCGTAGCCACTGAATTTCTCTCTTCAACACGGCAATTAGGGTTTCTGTTTCTCACTTCCCTGCTCAAAATTGGACCCAGTCCTTCGATCGCGATGGCGAAGACGAAGCCGGGGAAAAAAGACGTTGATTCCTACACTATAAAAGGCACCAACAAAGTTGTCAGACGTATTCCCATTTTCATCCCCTTTGCTCTATTTTTTTTATTCGTTTTTATTTCTCTTGTGTTTTAAATCGTCGTGTTGGCGGTTGATTAACATGATTTTGTACTTTTTGTATGTTGAGGTATCAAATGTGGGGTTTTGGGGCTGTTTGTTTTGATGTTCGTGGCTCATGTTTTGTGTTGCTAAAAATGTTTTTTTTTCTTTCTATTCCTGAAGCTAGGGAATGCTTGTTTGAGGTTGATTAGAATTTGGAATTTGGAATTTGTTTATAATTTTGTTAACTAGCTTTGGTTAAACAACTCTGTTTTAAGCTTCTTTATCAGGTTTCTGGTTGGTTACTTGCAAGTTTGAAATGCCTAAATGCTGTCATTTTAACTTGGTTTGGAGCCGGTTGTTTGTACACGTGTAACCGGGCAGCTCAATGATCTCAATTCGAACGGAAACAAAGGTTTTGGTGCTGTTTCTAACTCGTTTTCTTGTCCTAGGAAATGTGCTTGAACTGTTTTAGTTTTGAATATGCGTGTTTTCATCCACCTCGGCCACTTTAAGTCTAGTTTTGAAATTTTGAACTTGATGGTTTATATATGTTGTGTCTTGATACATTCATTTAGTATAGTTTAGTTGATGTGAACTGAAATAAACTGGTGTTTGTCAGCTGGAGATTGTGTGTTGATGAGACCGCCTGATACGGACAGGCCACCATATGTGGCACGAGTCGAAAAGATTGAGGCTGACCACAGGAGTAACATGAAAGTGCGGGTGAGGTGGTACTACCGCCCTGAGGAATCAATTGGAGGCCGTAGGCAGTTCCACAGTTCCAAGGAGCTATTCTTGTCGGACCACTACGATGTACAAAGTGCTCACACCATTGAAGGAAAGTGCATTGTGCATACGTTTAAGAACTACACCAAGCTAGAGAATGTGGGGACGAATGATTACTTTTGCAGATTTGAGTATAAGGCTGCTACTGGAAGCTTCACTCCCGACCGTGTTGCTGTGTGAGTCTCAGCTATTAAATCTTTGATGATCAGTTATTTTTATTCTATCTGTTTATTTATTTGTTGACTTTGTTTCTCAAGATATTGCAAGTGTGAGATGCCTTATAATCCAGACGATCTCATGGTGCAATGTGAAGGATGTAAAGACTGGTATGATATATATCCTACAGTTATTTTTCTTATAATGTAACATTCGTCTGTGTATTTGAGGGTCTCTGAGAGTAATTTGTCTTCTTCACAAATTCGGAACTTTCAACTCTTCCCCCTCCCTCGCAAATTCATAACTATCCATTTATGCTGCCAAGTCAAGGTTCATCATGTTTGCCACTTTGACCAGTCCAACTAGCTGTATTTCACTAATTTTACGTTTATAAGAGATAATCGAAAATAAAAGGGTGTTTTTCCATAAAAGATCACCCGGATGGCCTCCTTAGTCCATGAATCCTCTGTGTCTAAACCGTTATTGGCCTTCTTCCCTGGGTATATTGTTATGTCTTTCTCCTATTCAAGATATATTTGGAGTTTACAACAGAGAGGAACATGCCTCTACTCAGGAAAGGCAGTCCAGTTTGGAAAATTTTGGTATAGTTTCTACCATCAGAGGCAAAGATCTCATGCTAGAAAAAATCAGAAATATTTACTGAGATATCACTACAGATGTGTGGTTTGAGCGATTTTATTTTTAAATTCTGGTTAGTTAGTAGTTGTAGGTATATTGTAGACTAAAGAGAGCCAAATTGGTGAGTACTTTCTGATGCTCATGACACACGTTTTCCATACTATTTGATGTTTTCTATTTCTTCGGCCAACTTAGAACTTGTGTTGTGTTGGACTGAAGATTATTTTCATGTGGACGTCATTTCCTTACATCCCTTTGGAGGATATGTTTCTGATGCTTCTTTCCGATTGAAGGTTTCATCCTTCTTGTATGGGCATGACTATTGAAGAGGCAAAGAAGCTGGATCAGTTCATGTGCTTGGATTGTTCATCCGACGATGATACCAAAAGGTCTTTGAACTCATTTCCTGTATCACCAGCTGCTGAGACAAAGGTGAAGACGTTTTCTTCTCTTTGAGCTCATTTTTCTTCTTACCTGTAGCAGTAGATGCCTCTACCCTAAAATTTTAGGCCATGGCTGTTAAAAATGATGGTTTCTCTTGAGAAGATAATAATAGGAGAAACAAAAATCATGTATATCAAAATTTTGTGTTCAGGTGAATCACACTATACTTGTGTATTAGATATACACACATCACACACACACTCTCTCTCTCTCTCTTAGTGGGATCAAGATAAAGTTTGGAACTCTTTTTACTTCGTCTCCTCTGTGCAGTAGCTGCGAGGACGAGGGATGATTTTCTTTCTATTTTGAGACACAACATACTTATTCAAGTGGGCATCTTTAACCCCTTCGATGATAATGAATTGTTAGGTGGAGGCGAAGCGAAGAAAGAGGTGAATGAGTAGTGCATGAGTATGTACGAAGATTTCTTGCATAGTAGTGCACTATTTGTTGTTGTACCGTGGAATTGTACAGTGCAGAGAGAGGGAAAACTATAAGACAAGGCCTGAGGCTTTTTCCTAATTTATGCTAACCTAGTTTTCATCATCTATTTATTGTGCAGACTAGTAAATTAGTACTACTACTACTACTCATTATTGTTGTTATGTGCGTGTACAATTTCCCTTAAAAAACATGAAATTGTTGATTAAAACCTGTCGTTAAACCTAGTTTTCCAAAAATGGTAGAAGTAAAATATTTTAAATGTGTGATTTATAATTCGTTATGTTTTCTGATGTGTATGTAGTGTTTCTAGTTTTCAATCTCCATGTGTTCCTGCAGAGCGGAATGTAAGGGTGGATTGCTTGTTTTATCTTGTCTGGTTTAACATTGACAAGCTCAAGCTCTGACTCGCATTTTGATTTTTTACCAAGGCTTGAGCTCTATTAATGCTTATAGACTTGGGTTTGAACTCGATTCAGTTATAGCCCTAACGCGAAAGAAACTTGTGAAACTGATATAGGGTCTAGGTGATCGTTGTCCCTACAGCTTCCTGCCACATTTCCTTCGCAGTCATGAATGTGCGGCCATCGTCAAAGATGGAAATCGGAAGCGAAGGCGACTGGGTTTGTGAAAGGGTGAAGGGGATTCCATATTGTTGAGAAAGGGGTAGTTTCAGGAATATTTCCATTAAACTTGATCACTGTTTGAACCAGATAAGGTAATCACAACATGGAGGCTTAGTTAATATGCCAAAGATTGTATTCTAGAGAGAATCAAGATCATCGACATCTGCTAATCATCACCATATGCTCGAAAGCTGTAACGTTCTTAATAGAAAATTAGAAATCATTGAAGAAGAGATCAGGTTCAGGTAACGAACAAGGTCTCGCCTGCAACGAAGCTCATGTAGCTTTTGCTCCCTTCGGGCACCACTCTCACTTCCCCTTCCTCGATATAAAGAGCTGGTTGACCTGCCAGTCCCATGGAAGCTGGCACTTGCTCGTCTTCCATGCAGACCATCTCGATACACCGAGCTCTGTCAGGCACTCCTTGACACCTTCCTCTCTACCTTCATGTAGTAGAGCTCCTCCAATGGCGTCTCCACCTTCATTGCTCGTGCGGGCTGGTACTGCCTCGGGCCAGGAGCAAACCCTTTGTGCTTTTTGGCAGAAGACAAGGAGGGTGTTAGCATTGGAGCGATGATACTCCTAGCCATATTTGATGATCGTATAACCACTTGCTAATTCAGTGACGTGCAGAAACTGCACGAAAACACGAGGATTGAGATTATTTTGTTCTTTCAAAGCATACAACGTTGTTAAACAAGGGATGCACTACAAATTATCACCAAAATATCATAAATGTATGGAAATAGAATTGTTCGTGTAATTATGCAATCTTGCATTGGGAAACCATTCTATTGTGCATATATCATAGACCAAATTAATGTGTTAACGGATATCACATTTTAGGAGTAATTCAAAAGCAACTTTGATAAGAGAGATAATTTCCCAGATTGTTTTTATTAACACAAACTTTAAACGCTAAAAAAACTTCATCTTACAGAAAAACTATGCAGTGTATCCACAAAGAGGTGAGAAAATCTATTTCTTGAGCTTCGAGTTCTCATTATTGCAGAAAATTCCTCTAGTTTTCTCTGATATGCAGAACATCAATATTGACCATAAATGCTAAAAATGGGCTCCTCAATTATACTTTTTTTTTTTTTTTAATTCTATGAAACACAAAATAAGATACTCCTACTATTTTTTCTCTTCAATCAGTTAAATAATCTTGGTTAAAAAATAATTTACTTTATAGTACATAAGTTTTTTGTATTCAACTCAAGTCCATTTTTTTTTGTTACTAAACCAATATTGAATACAGTTTCCACATGAGCCTATTTTGGCGGTAGATTTGACGTTACTGCATGTAAATAAACTATATCGTCATTATCAATTTCCTACCATAGACAGATAGACTATACCAGAGGTCGAGATCACTCCACAAGGAGAAGGGGAGAATTGGGCACGTATAAGCTCCAAATTTCCATTAATGGCTTTGCTGCAAAAATGATACTAGAATCTTTGTAGCTGAAAACCCAAATTTCAAACTGGGAAAAATGATGGTGGTGCAGGTGAGAAATGGAGGCTGGCCTTTTGCAGCTCCTTCTCCGCTCCCAAAACCTAGGAGATTTCAGCTACTGGCTCAAGCTTCTATTCCTTCAACAACCCAAGTATTTTCTTCTTCTTTTTTGTTATTATGTACTTCAAATTTGTTCCCTTTTCACCTCTCAATATTCAGTACACAAAGCCAATTGTAGTACTAGTAATTGGGGATTCTGGGAATTGCATTTACAGATTGATTTGCACCTTAAATCAGACCAATTTTGATTCTTTTTGTGTTTCTGAAGAGTGCCCTAATCTGAATTTGGGTTTATTTTGTTAATTTTAGAGGATAATGGAGAAATTGCCAATGAGTGGGGAAGTTGGTGGTGCTGGCGGTGCATATTCATACAATGCTTTAAAAAGATTGGATAATTTGTGGACTAGCATTTGCTCTGCTTCATCAGGTTTACTTTAATTATATCTCAACTTCTATAGTTCCAGTGTTTCCTTAATTTCAGTTTAGGGTTTGAAATTGAATAGAGAGGATAAATGTCCCAAAATTTGAATTTCAGTTGTGCAAGAACCTCAGCAAGTAGTTTCCAGTGTTCCTGGTCGGTTTCGAGAATCAGAGATGTCTGAGAAGTGTGGTGATGTGTTTGATGTGGTGGTTTGTGGTGGTACATTGGGGGTTTTCATTGCTGCTGCTTTGAGCTCTAGAAGCCTTCGTGTTGGGATTGTCGAGAAGGGTATACTCAAAGGGGTATTGTGGTTTCTGCTGGCTTTGTCATTGGATCTTTGGAGGAGCGAATGAGCTTAAAAAATGGTAGCTAACTCTTGACCATTTCCCTTTTGTGATGGCCAGAGAGAGCAAGAATGGAATATATCCAGAAAAGAGCTTTTGGAACTTGCTGAAGTCGGTGTTCTAACAGAAGACGACATTGATTGTGTTGTTGCAGCTAGTTTCAATCCCGTATGTTGCTTCATCTCATTTGTTAGTTTTGATCTATGACTTTCCTTAGAACGAGCATGAGAAATCTAAGATCAAAGTTGGATTCATCTCGCTGGGAAGAGGTTTCTTGTTTTAATATGACGTGATTGATGCCTATCGTTTCTATGACTTTGGCAGAACAGATGTGGATTCGAAGGGAAAGGCGAGATTTGGGTTGATGACATTCTCAATCTTGGTATTTCGTAAGTTTAGTATGAGTTACATTAACTGCGTTTAACTCTTTATACAAAAGTGAACATAGGCATCTCTTATGCAAAGAACATAGAAGTCTTTACGTATTGAAACCGTCCAGTTCTATTAAGCCGTATATTTGTATAGTTTATACTTTTTCATATAATTTGTAGGCCTGCCAAGCTCATAGAAATCGCAAGAAAACGGTTTGAATTCCTTGGTGGTGTCGTATTGGAGGGTTGCAGTGTATCGAACATATCAATCTACGAGGATGCATCTGTGAGCATATACATATACCTACAATTTGAAGCCTTGAAATTGAAAAGAATCTGACTAATTTCTCTGTTTTTTCACAGGTGTTACAACTATCGGATGGAAGGATTTTATCTTCACGTCTCATTATTGATGCAATGGGAAATTTTTCTCCTGTTGTTAGACAAGTTGAGATACTATATACACATAGGGGAAGGTTCAAATGAGAATATGAGAACCAGTTGCACTGAACGTGTAAAATAACTCAACTGAACGGATAAAGTATCTGAACTGTGATAATCTTAAAAGTTATTTTAGTGTTCTCACGGTGCAGATACATTAAAAGTTCAGTGAAGTGTTCTCACATTCTCGCAATATGGAGTATATAATAACGTTATTCATTCATCCGAAGTGAAATTCATAAAGCTATAAGTTCATATGTTGATAAAATTGTGTAAAGCTTCATTCTGATGCATTTGAGTTTTACAGATTAGACGAGGAAGGAAGCCGGATGGCGTCTGCCTAGTGGTTGGCTCTTGTTGCCGTGGTTTCAAAGAGAACACCATGAGTGACGTCATATTCAGCAGTGCTTCAGCGAAGAGTGTTGGAAAGTCAGTAGCACAGTACTTCTGGGAGGTGAAACGAGCTTCCTACATGCACATTTTTTTTCTAGCGACTGTTTTGTGTAATAATTAGTCATTTCTAGGCGTTTCCTGCTGGCTCGGGGCCTCTTGATCGAACCACGTATATGTTCACCTACCTCAACCCAGAACCCGGATCTCCCCTGCTGGAAGAACTGCTCGAAGATTACTGGGAACTGATGCCAAAGTATCAAGTAATGCTCCTCATTTTCTCAGTTAGATGCCTGACTTTTATGTCTTAATAGCTCGACTCTCTTGATTCGTTTGTTTGAACTTTGCAGAATGTATCTCTTGACGATCTAGAGGTCTTGAGGGTGATATACGGCATTTTTCCTACTTATTGTGACAGGTAAATGTCTGCAACTAATTATAAACTATCAAAAATACAAGCCTTAGTACACAATTATGTGAATCTGACTAATTTTTGTTGCTGTTTTCTGCCTAACTCTTATGGATTGAACCAACAGCCCGTTGCCAGCTGCTTTTGATCGCGTTCTACAGGTCTTTTACCCACCATTTTTGTTTAAAAGTCAGTAAATTATGCTTGTCGTTCGTTGATTGCCCTGGGGTTAATAGCAGCAAAAATCACTAGTGTTTTCACATAATTCCTAATCCGACATGACTTTTAAACTTCACAAATTTTACAACACCTTCTGGTTTTGGGGCCTAAATTTTAATTCTCGTGTCGAATTTGCAATTGATTTTTGGAGCAACTAATCCTTGCGACTTAGTGTGATCTCTACAGTTTGGGGATGCAAGCGGCATACAGTCCCCCGTTTCGTTTGGAGGCTTCGGGAGCTTGACAAGGCACCTCGGAAGATTATCAGCAGGTTATTCGCTACTGAATAAATCAGCATTTTTCTTATGTACACAATGATTTTAGACAGCTTCGGATAAAACAAATGATCTGCATTTTCACCGTATTTTAGAAAAATATAGTTTAAGATGCCTGTTTATCAACTAGTTTTTATGTGTTTTTTTTTTATTGAGGTTTAAGGTATACATGAAGCAATCAACAATGATCTTCTTGATTCCAAGAGCTTATCGTTGCTAAATCCATACATGGTTAGTTAACTTCTTCTCTCCCTAGAAAATCTAAAACGGCTCGTGTTGATAAAATCTTTTGTTCCTGCAGCCAAACTTGAGCTCGTCGTGGCTGTTTCAAAGAGCCATGTCCGCGAAAAGGCACTCCAATGTTTCGCCTACTTTCATAAACGAGCTTCTTTATGTCAATTTCGCGTGCATGGAGGTGTTAAAACTACTCTGATAGTTGTTTCTTGATAGAAAATGTTCTTCATCGTCTCACATAATTGATCTTCGTGTTTCTCCACCAGAAGCTAGGAGATCCGGTGCTTAGACCGTTTCTTCAGGTCAGTACTGTCTCGTTATGCTCTACAATCTGGTTCGAGCCCAAAAAACTACTAAAATTGGAGTTCACAATTTTGCAGGATGTCATACAATTTGGCCCTCTTGTCAAGACATTAGGCCTAGTGATGCTATCTCGACCTCAAATCTTGCCATCGATTTTTGAGCAGGTATATCTCATTTTTCTTGAGAGAGAGATTTGAGTTCACAGGGAGTGCTTATGATTCTTGCAATGCAGGTTGGAATACCAGTGCTTCTTGACTGGTTGGGACACTTTGTGATGCTTGGATCCTACACATTCCTCTCTTCTTACGCCGACCCCTTGATTAGGTAATGAATAACATGTGGTTTTTAACCCTCCGATTTCCATGAAACGTAGCTCGAGTCTGATTTCTTTCTACCGAGACGTGCTGTGTATCGGCGGAAGCAGATTTAGGGGGCTTTCAGCACGCCTAACCAGTTTTTTTATTTGTTGTTTATGGCAAGAGATTTTCGATTTTAGCTCCCCCAAAATTGAAGGTGTTTCTGCTTTCTGGTAAACGTTTTGAGAATTCATTTTGAGGTTTTTTGCAGGCCATTGTTGAAGAGATTTCCAGCAAGAATGAGATATGAATGGAATCAGAAGCTTGAGGCTTGGAAGTATGGATCTGGTCTAGATTATGAAAATTAACAAAAAATGATCACATTTTAAACATATTTTTAGTAGTTTTTAGTGTAATTTGGCGCTAATGTCAAGAAATGCTGTTCTTTCTGTTTGGAAATTATATTGCATTCTCATCTTACTAGTTTCCACTAAATCATTAAATTCACATTCCATTAAAAACTAATTATAAATATAGAATCTAACTTTTTGTCACGTCTTTCTTTTAGTACAGAACTAAACAATATCTTAAAACTTGCATTACTTAGTCAAAAAATATCTTTATGGATGGATGGATATGTTAGTGTAAATTTTTGTAAGTGAGAAGTGTGGGAGATTTATAAAATAAAATACTAGTATGATTTTGTTATAATGAGGCAGTATTTTATATGATCTCTAATTTTATACTACAAAGGGAGGTGAGGCCAATACGCAATCAACTTTGAAAATATCTATGCAATGTAATTCTTTTAAATAATACAAATACAAATTCAGTGGTTGATAAAGTATGGTTTAGTCAATCATGTAATTATTTTTTTTGTCAAAAATGTCAATACAATTCACTAAACCAAAAAAAAGGCAAATTAGTCTAATCGTTACATTTCAAATATTCTTCCATTTCTCCCTCATATGTTCTCTAATCACATGATCAAGTATACTTTATTCTTTTATTTACATATACATAAACATACATGATCATTGATCAATTTAAGTTTTTGCCAATTAGGGTGGGGGAAAAGGGTGACATTTGAATCCATTATTTGATTAGTCAAATAATAAATCATGATTGAAAGAATAATACTTAAAGAAAGAAACCTTTTTTTCTTGGAAAAGGGAGTGTCATTTTTCTAAAGATGGCTCTTTAGACAATTAGACTAATGATGTCTATATTAGACTATGTAGACCAATTTTACCATATAGTGTGATTAATGGTATATGGGTTATTTGCAAAAGCTTTAAAAAAGTGATATTGTTGACTATTAAGTGAATTTCTAGTTTATTTGCAAATGCATACATGCTTTAGCATATTCGTAGCTAGTGTGACATCAAATAGATCTTGTATGTGTGCTAGAGTAATTACGAATTTGGTAGATGGTTGTATAAAATAATGTCTATTTTAAATATGGGTCCCATACAATGAGATGTGCTAATTGTTACAGTCACGATTTGTTTGAGTCTTTGAAATGTATAATTGGACAAAGTATAAATGCATAAATTAATTCCCGCCTCATATAATATTGATAATTAATTATAGTAACTTCTTTGAAAGGTATAAATGTGAAAATGTGAAATATTGTCATTCTGTGTTTGCATTTGTTTTAAAGATGGATTTTTTCCAGGTAGGAAACTGGAAAGCTCAACTATAATTAAAATTAACCCAAGACGCAAATACATATACATATTCTTAATTAAATTCAGCAAAATTTATATCAACAAAAAATTCTCATGTTTAAATGTTAGTGAATAGATACTACTCCATACTTGTCTATGAAAAATAATTCAAATTTTCATTCTAATACGTCTACCAAATTAACAGACATTTTTTCGTGGCAGGAGGAAAATAAATAAAGTTTGTTAACTAAACCTTCCATTTCAATACATTTCTTCTATTTATTTTAAAGGAAGAAGTATATATCTTTACGTGAATCTGAAAATTGTTGCAATAAGCTCGCTCAATTTGAATACAAACTCAAATCAATATTTGATAGGTAGCTAAAATATTAATTCTTTGTAACATCAAAATATATACAAATGCAAGGAAATGTATAGCATATAGTATGTGATATATCTATACGCAATCTGAGTATCTACATAGAAGAAAAAGAAAAAAAGAAATCATACACGAACAAACTTACCCTGAAAGCTTGAGCTCTACTAATCGATGGAGATGGACAAGTATTAGTTATACGATCGAGCATGAGAGAATATATAGAGCCATTTAAGTTGAGCTGTTTATATATCGGCCGACGTCATTTATTATGGAGGTGATTGGATCCTGTAGGAACTCTACGTTTCTCCGAACCAAATTTATTTGCCAATACTTGATCACGAGCTTCGTTTTTGTAGAAAACTTGCTCGGAAGCAGGAGATGCGTCGGCGACAGCACGGAGCGAGAGGGCGAGGGAGAGGAGGAGGGTGGCGGTGAATACTGCTCCTATTATTTTGAAGATGTGGTGAATTGTCATGATCGATGTAGTTGGGGATTTTGATTTATGAGGTTATCACTTATCAAGCTTGTATATAAAATACAATTTCCGTTGCTGAATTTTTTGTCCTTATTTTGTCAACAAAATGAAATTGTTACTGTTGTATAGTATAGTAGGATCACACAATTTATAACATCCACTGCACATTAAAGTAGGGACCACTCAAGTATACATACAACCAACTATTTGATTAAAACTCGTGACATGTAAACCGAAACACAAACATTTCATAGAGGGATGAGTAAATTATTAGGAATATGGATGTTTTTTTATTAATCTTAATTATTGTTTCTGAGATGAAATTCGTATGTATTTTTATTGGTTTAAAAAGTATTGTAAGTAATCACATGTCGATGTATCATGTACATGGACACGATGATTCTTCGTTCGAAAAATCTCACTACTCAAAAACTTGTGTTTCAAATTGTTTAGAGAAAATGGTAAAAATGCTTTTGACTATGTTTCCATTTTATTTGTTATAACAATTAGTGGATTTTGGACCAACCTAGAATATGTTCAAACTTTCAAGCTGAATAATTGAAGTTTGATGACCAAATAATATACCAAAAATTAGAATATGAGTGTATCGTTTTATTTGTTATATTAATGAGATAGTATAAAAGTATTATATGCAATTTTAATTTGGACACTATGATTGTGATAAAAGAAAATTGGTATTGATATATAAGTCGTACCTAATTTTTCGTTACAGAACAAAAGCATAAATACAATATTATCATTAAGTATTTAATTTTCTTAACTAAATGAATTGGTATATGTTTGCTTCTCTGAATTGAACTCGTCTAGCAAAATTGGGCTTTATCTTGGGCCTTTTTATAGTTTACTTTGCTTCAGCACATATAGTTTTTCAATAGTTTAAGTAACTAAATAAAATGATTGTACTCCTAGTATACATGCCGTAACTCGTATTTCATCTGTATTTGATAATTGTTAGGCAATGTTGGATTGTCACCACTAATATTGTCTAAAGTTGATGAAATTTTTGCTTATAATTTAATAATTTATATATGTAATTTTGTAAATACATACTGAAATTATTATGAGAAAATGAAACGATTAGCGCTTAACTGCCAAAACGGTGTCGTATACTGATACACTACACCTGAGCTGCCGCTTGTCGTCATCGGCGGCATTGCGGTGCTGAAGGCCACATATAGTTTCGAATTTTTGAATTCCAGTGGGATTGAGACTGCATTTGGCCGAAATCGGGATTGAGAATGGCGGAGTATCCGCAGGAATTGGTCGTTTAAGCTGAAATGTCTTCGTTGTGGGAAGCTCTATTTCTTCCTGCCAAGCGCCTCCGTATATACGGTATGTTCCCTGCTTTCTCTCTGTGTCTGTTTGGGGATTTCCCTCTCTCTCTTTAAATTCATTCGACATAACTGCTGCGTTATCATTTGCTGATTTGTGATGTACTCTAGTTTGTAAACCTAATTGAAATTTCTGAACTATTTTAATGGTAAATTTTGTAAAATTTCTGATGCAGATGCTATTAGTGTTTTAATGATCTAAATGTAGCATGTTTGCTTCTTCTCTGCCAGGAAATATTTTATGTAATTATCTGAAGAGCATCAATGGCAGGAAATTAGACCTATCACTGGTTCAAGTTGAGTCAGAAACTAAGTCACTACAGAATCTTAAAGAAGTTGAGAGAATAATAGGATATAGATTTAACAACCGTAGCTTACTATACGAAGCGTTTACCCATCCATCCTACCAGCAGGGTTGCATTTCATATGAACGGCTCGAGTATATTGGTGACTCGGTGCTTAATTTTTTGATAACTAAGGAACAGTTTTCCAAGTACCCGGATCTTGCACCGGGATCGTTGTCCCCACTTCGAGCTGCCAATGTTGATACGGAGAAGCTTGCACGGGTGGCTGTCAAGCATAACTTTCACAGATACATCCGTTTTGGCGCTAAAATCTACACCAAGAGGGTATGTTGATTTGCTTCAGATTGTAGTATACTAGTATTAGTGACTTGTCTAGTAGGAGTGTTTGTTACCTTGATCATATGCTTTAATTCTGTCTTGTGGATTGAATGAGCAATTTTTACGTTAGTGATTAGCCATTTTACTGAATCTATGTAAGTCTGACATGGTTCTACACAGGGAGGATCAAGTTGTTCATAGTTGGAGTTATACTGAGATACACTAGTTGGTGTGGACTAAGGAAAGATTTCGTAGTTGTTCTGATACCGTGTGAGGAGAACTGATGTACCATCTTTAAATGTACATAGTTAGAATCACTGAATCGTAGAGCAACGACAGGGAAAATTTCATTTCTAATCAACAATCTCAGCTTGTTACATTGCTAACATAGTTTAACTGTAGTAGTATATTTGTTGGGAATGATGGAGAAACTGTGAATATGGTGATTAGAAACAGGATTTCAAGATCGGATGTTTTCTGCTAACTTTTTCTTTTGGCTTCTTTCTTGCCAACCATGTTGCTCTAAAATTTGTTTTCTTAGTTTTTCAAACTCAATTATTTTAGATATTTTGCAGATTCAGACATTTATCAATGCTCTTCCTAAATATCCTTTGCATTCACATGGTTTGATTCATACCCCAAAAGTGCTTGCTGATGTTGTTGAATCAACTATTGGAGCTGTTTATGTTGACAGCAATTATTCAATTGATACGACATGGGAGGTAAGGTGATTTTTAACCAACTCATTTAGCTGCTCGTAAAACTGTGTAACGCCGGTTTTGGTTTCCTGCAGGTAGCCAGCGATCTAATACAACCCATAATAACCCCGAGAATGCTTGAAAAACACCCCGTGAAGAAGCTCTATGAGATCTGCCAACAACACAAGCTTGAAGTGAAACTAGTGGATCAATGGTCGAGAGATGGAACTTACAAAGTTTATGTCGACGGTAAACTTAGAGGGACAGGTACGTCCCACGCAAAGAAGGAAGTAGCACTGAGCAGAGCAGCAAATGCTGCTTATAACGAAGTTTTACTCAATCTGAGCCCAAAAACTTAAAAATGAAGGCTGCTAATGTTTTTCAACAATGCGTATCAGTTTTTGTATTAAGCTATGGATTCCATTCTTGGATTTCACGGCCCAAGGGGACAGCTTCCTCGAGTTGTTTCTGAGACACTTCACGATTAATTGGCGCACCAGACTTGCTCTCACCTGTCCCATGTCTTGCTTAGCCCTCGACAACAGGTTTTATGTGACCCTGTCCCAGAGGAGGTTTTATTGAATCCATCGTCACTTGTCGGAACAAAGAACATTTGCCATGGCCCATGGAGGGCTGTTTGTAGCTAGTTCAAGTCGATGAATAATGCTCAGTTTTCCAATAGCATTCGATGGGGTATATAACTCATCTATCTTGGAGTTATATGAACAAAAAAATGTGTTGTTATCATTATTTACTTTTTCTACCAAAAATAAATTAAAATGTTTAAGGCCTTGTAAAAGCAAACGTTGAAAACATAACGATTTTGCCCAATGCAATTCTAAACATTGACTTGTGGACCACCTATAACCGATGGCTATTTTGGTGTGGCTTCACGAAAAGTCTTTTAAATACTTACTTTTATCCCTAATGGAATTCACCTAATAATGTAAGGTAAGTTTTTCATTTTGTTAACTGCTAGTAGATGATTTGGTCATAAAGTGCCGCACAACCACACATCCAAAGGCCCAATATCTAACCAAACGTCAAAGGCTAACTCTCCATGGCATAAAAAGAAACCAAAATACCTTTAAATAACACTAGTATAGGTACGTGATCAGCATATACTAATTTTAAACGTAGAATGCAGAATTAAATAGAAATAGTTTATTAGGAATACATTCATTGTTAGTTTAATACAAAAATTTTAGATCTTAAATGACACTTTTAATTTTTTATATTTTGAGTTCATTTTAAAATTTGAATTTCCTATAATGAAGTAAAATGTTATAATGGGCTTTTGCGTTGTTTTAAAATGATTTAAAAGGAAGTAGGTGTTTTGGGCTCTTTACTGGTGGGCCTGAATGTCAGCCCAAACTGACTGCTTCTGCCACTGGTAGGTAGGTAGAAGATTTCAATCATCTCCCTCCCATGAAAATTTCAGTGGGATTCGGTGATCACATTTCATTCAATTCAAGAAATTGTAGTCGAGATTGATCAGAATTTTGTTTCATAAAAGAGGTTTTTTTCCCCCTAATTTGTGTGATGGACTTCGAATTGAGGAGGGCAAGAGAGAAGCTGGAGAAGGAGCAGAGAGAGAGGAAACAGAGAGCGAAGCTCAAGTTAGATAGAGAGAGGAAGGTCAAGCAGGAAACCGTTCGCCAACGGGAAGCCATAGAAGCGACTCAGCGGCAACGCCGCCTCGATGCCGCCGAAGCTGAATTCAAGGTCCGATTTGTTTTCCGCCATCGATCATTTTATAAATGCAGTTGATTGCATTTTTTATGCTTCAGTTGCTAGTGTTTGCTATTCTGTGATAAAAATTTCTAGGTTAATTGATTGCTAGAAACCTTAAAAAAAATTTTAATCCTATTTTAGAATTGTATTTTGTGGGTGTTTAGTTGGTCTGGTTGATAAAAATCTCTTGGTTGATTACTAAGTGATTGGGATTTCAGTGAAATGTGATCTATTGTGTTTATGTGGAGTCTCCCACTTCCCCAATTTTGCATTCTATAGCTAGAAAAGCAGAAAATTGAATATTCTTTAGTGATGACAAAGAAGATACGTATTATATGCTTTAGTGATTGTATATAATTCTTGTTAGAAATTAGGATTTAGGAATTATGTCAAGAAGCTTTATAATGCTTTCCAAATCAATAGCTACATGTTTTAATACACATTTCATACCACACTGTCCGAACTTTAGTGATTATTGACTCGTTGGAGTTGAGTTTTCAGGTAAAAACATTATGTTATTAGTGGAATTTATTGGCTTAAGGAATAATGGGGTGTTTTTTTGGTGATTGTAAACTTGTTTGTGTCTTAGGCTAATCAGCTAGCAGAGGACAGCTCGCTTGCTGGTCGAGGAGTTGTTTTTTCTCGTATTTTAGAAGCCGTGCCTTATCAGGGTATTGGTGATAAGATCAAACTGCCTCCTTCCTGTTTCACAGAGCTCTCCGATCAAGGAGCCTTTGACAAAGGGCCGCTGCATTTCTCTCTATCATTGCTTCACCCTGAGGGTGCTATGCACGTTGATAATGGTGATGAAGGAGCGTCCAGGATGACACATGCTGGTGTCCTCGAGTTCACTGTTGAGGAAGGTTTTGTAGCACTTCCCCAGCACTGTTGGAGCAATCTATTCCCCGAAGAGGCTCCGAGCTCTGCTGCAGTCGAAGTACGTTACATTTGGCTTCCCAAAGGAACGTATGCGAAACTTCAATCTGTGGAATTTGGCTTTTCCGACATTCCTAATCACAAGGCAGTACTGGAGACGAGTCTTCGCCATCACGCGACTCTTACTCAAGGGGATGTTCTACTTGTCAATCACGGTGTGTTGACATACCATTTGCGTGTTCTCGAGCTGAAGCCTTCGTCGAGCATATCTGTTCTGGAAACGGATATTGAGGTCTACATCATAGGTCCGGAGACCGTGGATAACTCAAACCAGTATATGCTGAGGCCTCTCTCATTTGGAAAACCAGAGTGTGGAGTGGTTGAGGAAGGGAAGTACATGTATTATAAATTCTCCTTGGACGACGAGACTTGGAAAAGAATTTCTTCCAAGGATGCGAATATTTTGGTTAATCTTGAAACGCAGACACAAGACGGAGATACCGACTTGTATGTTTCTAGGCATCCCTTATTGTTCCCGACTCAGCACCAACATGTGTGGTCATCTCATGATTTGGGTTCAAAGGTGTTACTAATCGGGGCCGAGGATCAGAACTTGGGAACAGGTACCTATACCGTTGCTGTGTATGGCTACAAAGGGACGTCAAAGTACGAGGTCTCGGTGAATGTTGAAGATGTTGCTGGGCAGTTGGTGGGGCAGCACGCTGCATCTTCAACCTCGTCTGCTGAGGTAGACACTGCAGAGTGCAGAAACTGTAAACGGCATATCCCCTCAAGAACGATTGCTCTTCATGAAGCCTATTGTAGCAGGCATAATACCGTTTGCCAGCATCCCAGTTGTGGGGTTGTTTTGAGGATCAAGGAGAGTGAGAGGCACGTTCACTGTGAAAAATGTAGTAAAGCGTTTCAAAGGGAAGAGATTGAGAAACACATGAAAGTTTTCCACGAGCCACTTCATTGCCCTTGTGGGATTGTTCTCGAGAAGGAGCAAATGGTAAGAACTAAGCTCTTTCTTTCTTGTGCTCTTTGGCTTATTGTTTCAGTTTCTTCTGTCTCAGTGATGTGGCTTATTTTCCTGTTTTCATGAGCTAAATTGTTCTACTGTGACTGTCTATGTTTATGTAAAATGCTTTATGGCTTAGTTATCTTTTTGTTGAAGCTCTATAGTGTTTTAGAGTTACAACTCACACACACACACACTGACTTGAAGTCCCGATCTGTTGGTTGGAAGGAAAGTGTTTTACCATTAATGGAACTGTGCTTTGTCGTTTGTTGAAGCTGTATATTTAAGGCCTTCGTTTGGCTCACCAACTTGCACCTGATTTTAGTTTTACATGACTTGTAAAATGTTTCAATAATGGCATGGCCATACTATTTATCGACGACTGCCATGATTCACGATTTTTTCCCTTCCAAGAAATCCGAAGGAAACGATCAGTTGGATCTTGAAAAAAATCATGGCACCACAATGTTCTAGTCATCTTTAAAATGTTTAAAAGGTGGAAGATACAGTTGTCCAACCCTGTTTTGGATACAATCTATATACGTAGCAGATATTTCCTATTCCCACTCGACTAATGTCAGTGTGCACTCTACAGGTGCAGCACCAGTCCTCGAATTGCCCATTGCGCCTCATTACATGCCGGTTTTGTGGAGACATGGTTCAAGCTGGGAGGTCAGCTGCTGATGCCCGAGACCGTATTAGAGGATTATCAGAACATGAGAGTGTTTGTGGATCAAGAACTGCACCGTGCGATTCATGTGGACGATCCGTCATGCTCAAGGACATGGATATCCACCAAATCGCAGTCCATCCAAAGAACTAGTAGGCGTGTCCCCTTTCGGTCCTCAGATAATTGGTATATATTCAACCTCTTTAGTTAGGATGATTGGGATATATAGTACTAAGTATTTGACATCATCATTGATGACTTATTTGTTGTTTTGTAAATTTGTCCAATGAATATCTTATGATTTAATGATAAAATCGGTTTACACAAAATCATAATTTGTATAATTCATTTGGGCTATTTTGTTTATTATAACATATATTGATCTGTTGTTATTTAAATTATAAAATGTCCTAACTCAATAATGTTGAATTAGTTTTGAGAATGTCACCTTCAAATATGGAAAGCAAATAATCGTTCGTTTGATTCTAAAGAAATCCAATGCATTTTGATAGAATAAAATCGTCTAATACATTTCTCGAGATGATCATATGATAAAAAAAAATTTGTTAAATCATATCATCAAACAAATACATATAAAAGTGAGGTTCATATTCCAGCAACTCATTTTCTCATTTTTCTTCACAAAGTCAAACAATTTCTTAATACCCGTGCCGAGTCAAAATGAGACTATAAATGGCAGACGAAGGGGGTAGAATTTTTTTTCATTCACTTTCAAAATTTTAAAATAGTCTATTTTAATCCCCTTTCTTTTATTCTAAAATAGATTTATAGAATTTTTTTCATCCACTTTAAAAGTAATCCATTTTTTTTCTCAATTTTGCAATAAAATCGTCTCTATAAAGTCTCTATTATTAGGAAATAGAGGAGGGATGTTAGCTGAGAGGAAAAATTTATATTCCCTCTGTCCCAAGGTACTAACTCTATTTGCAATTGTTGCAGGTTATTGCAAACTATTTGTTCTATTTCCTTTTTTTTGGAAACTATCCTCCAGAAAATTTCTTCCAAAGTTACGGAATGTAATGTCTGTTTGATAAAATGATAACGCCACTAATTTTTGTTATTTTGTTATTCTACCATATTACTAGAAAAGATTGATTGTTGAAGTGGATTATATTTAAACTAAAGACAGAATTATGTTTTTGGACTGGAATATTCTACAGTAATAAAAAAGCGAGACCCATGAATATATAGGAAAGATATGGTGGGCTGTGAGTTTTATTTCTTAAATAAGTAATAAAGTAACAAGTGATGTGATAAAAACATATTTAAAAAAACTCAATCAAAAAGGTCGACAACCTTGACAGCATTTTTGACGTCCGTCGGCAGTTGGTTCCCGCCACGGCAGTGCTCGATGGCGGAGCAACCGCGGGTGTATTTGTTGGCAGGGTCATGCTTCGGGTGACGACTATAATAATTGTTTCGTTCAAGAGCGCCGTAGTCGATAACTTTATGATTTCCCGATCCATATGCCAGCGAAGACGGAAGAATAGCCCCGACGAACAACAGCGCCACCATGATTAAAACAAGCGTCTTACCCATGGTTGCACCTCCTTTTATTTAATTATTTATAAAGGCTCATTTTTGCTACTTTCTGAAATCGCTATTATATATTTTTGGCTACCTATTTATTGCAATATCTATTTTTACGTAGAGATGCATGTAAAAGTTACTTAAAATAGTAGCCATATTCCATCGTAGATATGCATTGATTAAAAATGGGAAAAATGGTGGTGATGCTGCTGCTTGTGGTTAGGCTGCAACCATGAGAAATCTACAATTACTAATTATAAATTTTCGATTGATAGGAAATATTATCAACGATGCTAGTCTGACCTCAAATGATTGACAATGAAAAATCTGTACCAGCTGAGTTTTTTTACTTAATGGATTGAAAGATGAAGTAGGTCTCTTTTTTTAGTAATGCTAATAATGAGTATGTAGCATTAGGTGAAAATACAGCAGAATTAGTCTCCATGCCCCAAAATTTTTTTACTGTCTCGGTGCACTATAAATTTACTGCTAAATGGTGAAATATACTCATCGTGAGTTGTGACCTTAAGGTTAGAGGTTAAAACTAGCACTGATATATAGAGAATCAAATCCAACCTACGTGGTTGCTGCTGAAAAGGAGAGAGAAAAAAGTACTAATTGAATTAATTATGAATGAAGAAAAATAAATATAATTGAATACTTATATTAATGATAATTTAATGGAAGCGTGATTTTGTCTGGAGTCCAGGGGTGGGTCGATACGATATATCGTATCGGAAACGTCGTATCGTGTATCGTATTGAAAATATCGATATGAAAGAATTTCATATCGTTATCGTATCGAAAGTTTCGATATATCGTACCGAAATTCGATATATCGTTAAATATCGATATATATCGAAAATAAAATATCGATATATATCGAAAATATCGATATATCGAAAATTTTCGATATATATCATATTTTCGATATAAAACGATGTATCGCGATATAAGGAAATTCATATCGTTGGCGTATCGAAAACTTACGATACGATATCGTATCGTATCGAAAATTACGATATATCGAAAATTCGACAATTTTTCGATATTTTTCAATACGATACGAGCGATATATCATTTTTTCGGTATTTTTCCCCAGCCCTAGTCTGGACAGACTAAGAAAAGTAAGACATGTCACAGGGCAAAGGTTGTGAAACAGTGCAAGTATATTATTTGCGAAAATAGATCCCACCTTAGTTTAAAATGTTGTTAATAATTCGTATTTAATTAATTACTTTACCCTTAGTAAAAAGGGTGATGACATCGCCAAACGCTTTTAAGTGTGGTAATATAGTACTTATGAAAATGGGAACTTATAAAAATGACTTACACAAGAATGACACATTTACATTACACGTGCTAAAAACTCTTTTTCAATGTTACCTCGTGCATGCCCAAAAGCCAGACCATTTCCAAACTATTATCATTAATTAACTCACCAAATGATTCTAATATCATGCATCTACATTATCGCAAAAATTGGGTATATATATTTCCCACTGAATCCTAAACAACAAAAAATCTACCTTGCATAAATCATCATTATTGAAATTGAATGAAAAACTATGATCATAATTGATTGAAAATTTCACGAAATATAATTATATAAATATATGATCACTTGCAAAGAGAATCTATACTACACACTATCTTAATAAACATCAACCATGATGGCTAATTAAAATGATGAAATATACTACAAATCTAAGAAAATGTACTATAACTATACTACATATTTAGAAAAACTCAATCAAAAAGGTTGACAACCGTGTCCTTAATATTGGCAGCTCCCTGCTCCGCCGCCTCCACGGCATCCTCCTCCTCATCCGTCATCAGGCGCCGCCCCCCACGGCACTGCTCGGCAGCGGTGCAACCGCGCTCGTATGTGTTGGCAGGGTTATGCCCCGGGTGTCCATAATAATTATCTCCTTGAAGGGCGCCGTAGTCGATAGTTTTATGACCCGATCCCTGTGCCAGCGACGACGGAAGAATCGTCCCGACCAACAGCAGCGTGGCCATGATTAAAACAAGCGTCTTCGCCATGGTTGTTGCTTTGATTTTTTTAATTTTTTTTTCTATTTTCTCAAATTGCTTGTATATTCTTTTTGGTTGCATATTTAAAGCTGAATTTCTAATAATTATATAGAGATGCATGAAAAGTTACTGAAAATAGTAGCTAGGCTTAGTGGACAGCCAAAATTTTAGGTTATAGGAAATCATGGAGTTCTTTTAATCCAACAAAAAAAACGAAAACAAAATAATTTTGTACTACACTCCATCGTAGATATCATTACAACTAATAATACATTTTCGATTAATATAAATAAATATTGAAGGGGTTGCCAAAAATGGTGGTCTGACCCCTAATTATTGACAATGAGAATTCTGCAACTGCTTATTAGTTTATAAATTATTAGACAGACTGAGAGATGAAGTAGGTCTTTATAATAACTAGTGTTAGCCCACGCGTCATGCGCGACACATAATATTTTTATTCTATTAATTAGATATTGTGAATAAATTAAATAAATTAGCCTTATTTTCCTCCTTAATCTATAAATTAATGATTCGTGCATATGCGCAAAAACAAATGTGATAGTTTATGATCTTCGTCTTCTTTGTTTCCTCAGTTCGTTGCTTCAGGTGTTTTCTCTGCATGAAAACTATTGAGTGACGAAGTTGAGTGACAAATGTGTAATATTGTATCTTCAAAATATTATAGATAGTTATAAGCTTATGTGATTTCTATATTTGTAAAAAGAAGAACTATTATAGCCTGGGCAGAAAAATTAAAACAAAACTAATAAAAATAAAACAAACTAACGTTAAGAAAAAACTTAAATATGAACTAACATCGTTTAAACAAATTAATCACATATAAATGTACTACTATAGGTAAAGAGTAATAACCATACCGAGAAAAATTCTTCTTTTTTGCAAAGAATCTGTTATGCAATGGGACAAGACAATGAAAGAATGAATTATAAACTAGCAAATGATACACAAGGAGACGATATTCAACTCTGATCTGGTGATTGTTAGAATCAATCAGACCCTCCAAGGGGCGATATCTGCTTCGAAAATCGGGAAACAACAGTGGACTGGTTGTTCTCCTCTGGAAAATTTCAACTTCCTGAGCACACCTAAGGAAAGAATTCCCAGCCCTAGGATCGTTAGATGGGAGCCGCCACAGACAAAGTGGATCAAGCTCAATTCGGATGGCAGCTTCGCATCTCAAACAAGCAGGTCGGGAGGTGGAGGAATCTTTAGAAATGAGCATGGAAATATTGTGGGAGGATACGCCATTGGGTTCACCGCTGGGTCAGCTCTGGAAGCCGAACTCAAGGCCTTACACAAAGGACTGGAACTAGCAGAGGATATGGGAGCTCCTCTCTGGATTGAATCGGATGCAATGGACCAGCAGGAAGCCGCCACTTGATTACAACGATACGTAACTACGTGAGAAAACGTAGTACCAAGTGATCACATATTCATCGAGAAGGAAACAAGATTGCAGATTGGCTGGCAAGGCATGGAAGCAAACAGGAGGCTCCCCTGTTTTTCGACCACAACTCTGCTCCCCCAAACATCAAGGCACTTTCGGATTTGGAGAAGATAGGAATGGCTAATATCAGACGCGTTCAGGAGCTGGGAATTACATGAGTCACGTGGAAGAGAGTACAGGGATGTCGGCTCACCTTGAGAACCGCCCCTCCTTTACTCTTTTCAGGACCACTTTGGTTGTAAACCTATTTGCTTGTAATGTAATGTCTTACTAGAGGCACTTTTGGCCTCTAAACATATAACGGTCTTTGTTGATGAAATGTACAGGCGTGGGTCCGCCTAACCCTCCCTTCCGTAGTGCTTTAAAAAAAAGGCTAGCAAATGATACATATTTATAGACAAAAAGTTGAAAGTATTATATAAATTCCTTGGAACCGTGCCTTAAATCCTTGTTTCATGCATGGAAAAATAAACAATGAATAATTTTAGTTTTAGATAAATAACTAAAAGTTAGTAATAAGCTAAGCATCGACACGCATACCAACCGATCATGAACACACATTCCAAGAAGATTACATAGGTTTGTCCACGTTTACTGAACATAAACATTCATGCACCGCAATCGAATCACTAACGAAGTATTGTTAGACTATAGGTCGTTAAGGAATGTGAACTCCATGATTTGAACAAATTTTTACTTTTGGCGAAAATTTGTGATGGAGTGAGGGGAGATGATGAAGAAGTGAAATAGAATCTTGCAAATGATACATATTTATAGATATTGTAAAGTATTGAAAATAAATTATTAACGTGGCGATTACAAAATAATAAGAAACAAATATATTTTGTCCAATCACAAATTTGAATATTGTGAGTAAACAAAGTAACTCCTAAATTTTAGTGAGACTAATAATCTCCAAAGTAATTGCCAAAGTAACTCATAATGTAACGTAAATATACATAAATATAATATTGCATGTAATGACCATTGGAAGGAATTAGTTATTCCATAAATATTTGAATTGATCCCATAACTTATAAATATTCCATAATAAGGACAAAATTTATAAATATTTTAAAAGAAGGCCAAAACTCATAAATATAATATTGCATGTAACGACCATTGGAAGGAATTAGTTATTCCATAAATATTTGAAATAATAATAATAATATTAATAATAGTAATAATAATAATAACAACAATAATAATAGTAATAATAATAGTAATAATAATAATAGTAGTAATAATAATAGTAGTAGTAACAAAATAGTAATAATAGTAATAATAATATTAATAATAATAATAATGATGATGATGATGATGATTATGATGTGTATGGAGTTGATGATGTGTATGGAGTTTATTATTATGTGAAAATGCAGAAGTATTACTCTTGATGCACAATATTTCTTTACAGCTAAAAGGTGAAATATATACACCATTACAAAAAAGAATGGCTAAAAGCATTTTGTAATGCTATTAAAGATGCTAATTTATATGTCTAATTATGTCACTAATATTTCATAAAGTGTTCTTATTGTTGATATTCTAACTAAAATTAGGGGAAACGAGTTTCAAAAGTTTCAAATTTACATTGTAGTACTATATTAATTATGAGTTCATACGAATAACTCACAACGCATCATTGTCAAAGTTTCAAACGAGTAATTCAAATGTGACTAAAGATTGGGACGGATCTTAGAATTGAAATGAATGATCTATATTAACAAATTATATTCTCAATAAAATATTTATTTTTCAGTTTTTTTATATATATAATAAATTTATTAATTACTCAAATACTAGTACCCCTCCATCCAAATGTCACACTTTCCTTTTTAGTTTGTTCGGTAAAAGATATCACATTTCTTTTTCGGAAAAAACTCTCTCACATTAATATATACTACTACTATTTTCTGTCCACCTAATATACAAAACAATTTTTCTTAAAATTTCGTGTCATTATCCAAGTATCTCATCTATTATGGGAGTAGTATTTATGACTTAAGATCGGGATAAATCTTGAATTGAATTCTACTCTTTTCTTCTATGAGAAAAAAAGGGATAATCTACTAAAATTAGTCAGTAACTCAAATTTGAGTGAATCGAAATGAATGGTCTAGCTAAATTAATGAATCGTAGCCCACAGGTCATAAAAAAAATTGATTTAATTTGAGGGATACTCCGTTAACATACAAGGGGAGAATGGCCTACTCAATACTCCAATCTTGTATATTCTGTGGAATGGAGAAGAGCAGCAACACTTGGCCAACAATTCGTCATTGCCGAGGATGGAAGAAATAACGATATTGGCATCTATAACTACGTGGATGCCAAAATATCATAATGTGAATATTCTAGACTGAAGACTCATGAATTTGCCCCAAACTTATTCTTGTAAATAAACTCAACAAATAAACAAGATAAACCAAGAAATGGAACAAGAAAAATTGATAAAAGGATAGATGATGGATTAGTGTTATGATTTAGGTGAAGAACAAGAAAGAAATCCCAAAGGCACTTTCACATACAAACACCTAATGGCTCCACAAACTAGCAACACAAGAATCAACCTTAGCCCGACAAAAGATCGAATGCAACCCGAAGGAATTTGATAAGTCTTCAAAAGATGAAGAAGGTGAGCTCTCAAATATGGAGAAATAGTCTCTTACAAATATTCAAAAGCTTTAAAAAAATGACATTTTCGGACAAAATGCCCGGCCGGGCATTTTGGGCCTTGCCCGGGCGTTTTGGGACCTTGCCCGGGCGTTTCCTCTGACGCCGGGCGTTTTTCTTGCCCGCCCGGGCGATTTTCGCCCGGCCACGGTTAGTTCCTCGGCAGCTCTGCGCGACTTTCGTCAAACGACCATATCTCTCTCATCCGAACTCCGTTTGGGGTGTGTGAGGTACCCACGCGAAGGTATTTCGACGATGAAGACGATGGTGGTCTTGGATCAGCATTTGGACACCGTCTTAGTAGGAAGATTGGCGTTTGAACAGACCCCCAGTTCCGATTTGGTGCGGGGCCGAGCCGAATTTGGTGTATTGCTCTCGAGACACTCGGGTCTTCCTTCTGGGCCTCCTCTTTGAGTCTTAAGCTTGTTATGAACAGACCTAAGGACTCTAGCATCTTCCTACTCATCTTCCTCGTCCTCTTTTGGTGTACGTCCTTGAGCGGGCTCGATGCATGATGCGTGTCGGTTGGGTTCGCATCATATCATCCATCGATTATCCGTCTCAGATTTCCACCACTGCCTCCAGGATTGCTCTATATATATTGTTTATGTGTATTGCAATTGAAATGATAAGAAAATTCCATTTCCTTTATTAATGCATAACCGATCCCTTTGTGCAATAATGTTACACGAGATAATCAATTACAAACAACGAATAAGCATATTTTTTTATCAAATAAAAGAAAACAAACAACATGAATACTCACTCCTATGCCTACACTAATTCACAAAGTCTGAAAATGAATCACCCGCCGAAAAGGCTCATAATCTTTGTTTTGAGAGTCTCAGCTCCCTTCTCCACCGCCTGCATAGCGGTTGCCGGCGCCTCCGCATCACTCAAAAGCTTCCTGTTGCCGCCTCCGCCGCACCCTTCCGCGGAGTTGCACACCTTGAACCCTTTTCCTGGTGACGCCTCCGCTGCCGGTTCAGCTTCTTGCAATGGGAGAGCGGTAGAGTCGACCTCGGAGGCCGCCCACGACGACGAAACAAGAGCGCTCATCACAAACAGAGCTGCCAACATAATCGCTGTTGTCTTCGCCATGCTGCAAACTTTTTTTTTTTTTTTTTTCTTTTTTGGAAAATCTATCGAGGTGGAAGTGTGGAATGATTTTTATTTTTCTGTTCAAATGTGGGGATGTTTTCTTGGTTTTATAGCCTCTATAATCTCATAACTGCATATTGGAAAAAATTATGTTTGATGGTTGACAAAATTGTAAGTTGTTACTCTTTTGAGGAGGATCGTACATTGTAATTAGGGTTCTTCCGAAATCACAGGGGGAAATGCTTAACACTGATATTTAGGTAATAAATCTGAGATGTTTGATTTTTTTTCAAAATCTTAAATTGGTAAATTTTGAGTAGGGCTGGCAAAATATACCGAAATACCGAAATATCGCACTTACCGTACCGAAAAAATGCCGAAAATATCGCATTTTCGGTATACCGCACTTTTCGGTACGGTATGATAGCTTACCGATAGATTAAGGTACGGCAAATGTATGAATTTTGCATATACCGCGGTATACCGCATCATACCGCAATTACGGTATATACCGTAATTTTGCGGTATATACCGTTAATAATTATATATATATTTAACATATTTAATATTTATAAAATTATACTAATATTTTATGGGTTTAGCAATTAGGCATAAAATTTAATCAATATATATTTTCAAAACTTTTGAATTCTCCTCTCCACCACCGCCGTTCTAAATTCTAAACTTTCAAAACTTTTCAAAAGTCAAAATTAAAGAGTAAAGTTAACCCTAATTCTAAATTCCAAATCTCCACAGTCCACTCCGCCACAGGCCCGCAACAGCTCTTCACGTCTCCACCACCACTCCACCGCCACTCCACCACCGCCGTCTGCCGTAGGTGATTCACTCCACCACCGGTGGACACACAGTTGATTCTCTCCACCACCGCCGTTCGCCAACACTCCACCACCACTCTACCACCGCTGTCCACCGTTGCATATTCACAGAATCTCTCTCTTTCTCGTATAATATTGGAAAGTATTATACATAATTGGTAGTGAATTTAATTTTTATCTCTTTTGGCAATTTTTTCTAATTCATAGGGTTGTTTGTTTGGATTAGGAATGAATTAATGAATAATGAGTGTGAAGTGGGTATGTGTTGTTGGCTGTTGCTGCTATAAACTTGTACAAAAGTTCTCCTTTTGAACTTGATTTAATGATTCTTCAGTTTTGTAGACAAGGTTTATTGAATGGAAGAGCAAAAAACTTTCTTTTTGGTAGTTGATTTAATAATTATGCAATTTTGTGTATCAACACTTTGAGAAGAGTAGTATGCTATGCTTCATGTTTTCTATCAATGGTTTGGTATTAATCTTTCTGATATGAGCTTTCCATGTTTGTTGTTTGATCTCGAACAGGTGTTGATGATGAATTGATGATTGATGCATAATGGAATGGCATCTTCTTTGAAGCTCTAGCATCACTTTCTCTACCTAAACCATGTTATTTAACCTTTTGGAAGTTGTATGAATATTGATGAACTATGTTTTGAATGTCATGAACTATGTTTTGATTTTTGAATGACATGAATTATGTTTGATTTTGATGGAATTTTATATTTTGGACCTTTTCTAGATAGATGAAATGTTACTTTCAATATTTTATATATCAAACAGGTATGTATGCGGTATACCGCGGTATACTGCAATACGGTACGGTATATCGAAATGTCGGTAAGGTAAAGGTTTTCAAAGATTGACATACCGAATTTTCGGCGAAAAATTCGGTAAGGTATAGGTATGACATTTTCTCATACCGCAATTTGCGGTACGGTATGCGGTATGGCATTCTCGGTGCGGTATACCGTACCGTGCCAGCCTGAAAGGTTCTCTGGTCTACGCGTGTTCAAATAGGAAATAGCAGGTTCCCTAGATCCAGCAAGTCCACCAGATCACTCGGTCTAGGAACTCGTGGGTCGCGAGGAATCCCGGTCGTCGGACACACAGAGCACTTTTTCTTTCAAAAACCCTCAACCACTTTACTAAACCTAGTATAGGAAAGTAGGGATCGATCCCACAGAGAAGGATGCATAATACTCATGTTCAAGGATTTGGGAGTGTTTTTGGTGTTGGCTGCTACCACGCATTTTCTTGGGTTGAGGAAAATCAAAATTAACTTGACTTGGGAACTTTTAAAAATTCTTAAACTAACAGCTAGACCTAGGAAATAAACCTACTGTGGGGACCATGTCTGAAAAAGCAAGGTATGATTGAAAAGTTGGCAGAATAACTAACTCTCGTACCGACTGACAGTGACATCGTCTTCTACAACCAAAATTGCGTAAAACTTCTTAAGAAAAGCAACATGAGCAAAATAAAAACAGAGCTACTGACTTGAAATCAAATTTATGCATAATAAACGAAGAACTTAACAGATCTGCATACCCTAGACGAAGTAAAATAGAAACCAAGAAGAAAAAAAAAAAGATCTATCGAACTACTATCTTTCCACACGTCGAATCCAACCTCAGACGCTAAATCCACTCCGGATCCAAGCGTCCGACATGAACTCCAAACAGCAGAAACTCTCCATCACGTCAGATTTTAAAAAAAAAAAAGAACTCCGAATACTCAAACAACCACAGATCTGTCACCAAATTCCACATCAAACACCTCAACATCAAAATAAACAGAGATCGACATAACAATTGAAGAAATAAGCTAACAGCAGAGAGATCTATGCAAAATGACTTGAAATTTAACCGCTAAACGCAGATCCACGAACGGTAAAACAATTAAGCATCATCAACATCAAGGTCGACTCCCAAAAGTGAAGTTCGACGGTGAAACAAGCAAAACAACTGAAATTAAAGGTAATTGTATCTTCGCCCTCACTCGGACGGTGTTGCCAAACACGAGATTTTCTAGAAAGTACCCTTCCGATCACGACCACCCCAGATCCATTCCCAAGTGTGTGTAAAGTGTGTGAGCTAAGAAGAGTGAAAAAAAAACTCTCTTTTTGCGTTGCATGCTCTTCTATATATATAGGCGTTTGAGTGGGCCCAGCGAGGTGTAGATAAGACTTTGTTGCCCTCAGCTGTAGACTCCTCTGTCACGCCAATTTTCCTTGTAAATCCTGCTCATTTCGTTCCTTTCCTTCGCTAGACCATCTCCTTCAGTACTTCCTTGATCTAGCGATTTTCTTCACACACCTGGCTTAGGAAACGTGTTAGACCCAACAAATTATAACATTTTTCGCACATTACCGATGCATGAAATTAGCCTTATCACAGCCCTAATTTTGAGTCAATAAGTTGGCTATGTCGTTCAGGGTTATTGTGTCCCACCGTGTTTTCACCTAGTATAATTTGTCACCATTTAATCTGGAACAATAATGGCATGTGAGTAGAAATGAGTTAGTGGAATGTGAGGTCTACTACCAAAAAGGATAAAAGTGAAAGATGACAAATTTTTAGAGATAAACTAAAATAAAAATAAGTAACAAATTTTCATATTGGAGGGAGTAAAAAAAATGAATTTTGTTAAAGCGCTTATAGCCTTCCTCTGGATTAATTAACTTTATCATATCGATTATTTTGCATATTTACTTTTCAATTTAAAAATTAATAGGAGTAGTAATTCCGATGATAAAGTTAATTAATTCAGAGTATCCTTTCCTGTTTGATCCCTTTGAATTCCATATTCAAGTTGAGTTAGGTTTAACAAAATTCAGTTTTTTGTTATAATAATTATATTTTAATTTTGTATTGAATAGTGAAATTATCACGACTAATATACCTATCTAAAAATCTAAATATGCAACAAAACGATACCAGCAATGGCATATCGAGAAATTTTAGTTTAGATATGACATAAATAATTATAGCCTCTTGGAGCTTCAAAATTCGACTGATCTTTTATCTCCTCCTTAATTTGCTTTCTTAATCACAGTCTATGTCTTTACTTTTTTCGTTAATATATTTCATTGTATGAATCTAGTAGTATTATTATTTGGATGGTTTTCTACTATATAAAATGAAAGTTCTTAAATTTATTATAAATAATGTCCTTAAACTTTTTTAGGCGTGTGTTATTTTTATTGTCATTTGACTTATTTAAGAAAAGTTTCCATTGTTTTATAAAATGGAAAAGATATGCGCATTGGCCATTAGAATAGAAAAACTAAACATATTAAATATATGCAGAGAAGAGAATTACAATGATTCAAGTACAAGATAAACGAAAAATGATACTAGTATATAAAAAAACATAGGAATTTGGAGTGTACAAAAAAATAATTACCTTTACAGGAGAAATTTTTGAATTAATGTACGTATTGGAAATAAAAAATATTAAAGAATTAAATGCATATTAAAAAAAAAGCAGAATATTGGAAAATGACAGTATTGTCGACTGTCGAGCTTCGCACCCATACTGCCAAACATGATGGAAGAGTGCATTCTTGGCCAATAACGTTTCATTGCTTTAGATGATGAATCTTGTGTTATGCTAACTTATAACACTGTATCAAGGTATAACCGCACCTCTTGTTCTAAGTTGTCATTCGATGGTTAGTATTTCCTTTTTTTTTTATACTTAAATCAAATGTATTTCTCAAAGGAAAACGTACAAGAAATTATCTTGGGCATATCCAAGAAATAGCAAACCGAACAGGCTCGGTTGCTAGAATAAAACAATCTAAAGGGCACAAAATCCCGAGATCCAAACAACATAAAAATCAACTCATGATGCCTTCAGTATGGAAGATGGGCCTCGTTAAACCCTTTTGAGACCAAAAACTCTTAACGGGAAAAAAGATCCCGAAAGGAAAAAGAGTACCCGAGAAGGTGGCACATTTCCGGTGGAAGTTAAAACCATGCCTTTGTGTGCGAAACGAGAGAAGGCGAGAGAGATATTCCATATATAAGATAAAGAGAGAGGGGGACATAGGGTTACCTTGTCTTATCCCCCTTTTACCTTTGAAGAAATCGTGAGGGCTTCCATTGATCATTATAGAGTAGGACGGGGATGTCACACACTCCATAACCCTTTCCATAAAGATGGGGTGGAAGTTGAGACCAAGGAGAACATATTCAAGGAAGTCCCAACAGATCGTGTCATAGGCCTTTCGCAATTCAATTTTGACTGTGCACCTTGGAACACCTCTAGCTCGGTCATATCTCCTCATGAGCTCCGTGGCGAGATGGATATTGTACATAATGTTGCGGCCCGGAACAAAAGCCGATTGAGCCTGGTTCACTAACTTAGGCAAGAGATTTTTCATCCGTCTAGACAGTATCTTAGTAATCACCTTGTAAAACACATTACAACAGACTATAGGGTGAAAGTCACTTACCTGGGGATTACTTGCTGATAAGGCTAATTTTATGCATTGGTTATGTGGTAAAATTCTGTGATTTCCTGGGTCTAACAAGATTTTATAAGCCAGGTGTGTAGAGAAATCGCCAGCCCCAGGAAGAAGACGAAGATTGTCTGGAAGAAGAAGCTGTTACTAGACTGAGGAACATCAAATTGGAGGGCAAAATAGGGAACACAAGAACAGTCTAGAAGCTCTATCCACTATAAATAAGAGCATGCGATCAACATGAAGATATCTCGTTCCATCACTTTTTCGGCTCTTAGCTTAGTTTTTCCACTTCTCTACACACACTATCACGGGGAATTGTCGCGGGGGTTCACGTTTCTAGTTTGGTTGTGGCGTAACACCGTCTCTACGGAGGCGAAGAAACAATTGTTATTTGCTTTCCAGTTTACACTTCGTACTTCCCGAGTCTTCGCTGTTCGAAGCTCGGTTCTGTTTTGTTATTCTCGTTGAATACTTCGTATTTTGCTACGGATGTTGCTACTTTTTTTTCGTTTACCTTATTGCAGTGTTGTTGGTTTGATTTGTTGGATGTTGTTGGTTGATTTGAGTTTGGAGTTTGAATTGTATGGAGTTTTGAAGTTGATCGGTTAAATCTGGTGGAATCTGTGAAGATCGGAGATGGAAATGATGTTTGATTGCTGTGGATGGCTTGGATCCGGAGTAGATTAAGTGTCCCGTGGCTAGATCTATTTACTTTTGCATGATTGAGAAGTTTAAATTCTGCATTCTCGTTTGCCTCGTCTAGTAGTTGTAGATCTGCTTTAATTTTGCCCATTTATTGTGTCTATCGGTTTAGTTTTGGTTTGCCCTGTTTGATCTTTGTTTTACCTTGTTTTTCACTGATTGTTTCATGGTAAAAGTTGGAGAAGATGATGTCGCTGTTAGTTAGTCCTTTAGTTAGTTAAATTGCAGCTTTTCCGGTCGTACTATGCTATTCTGGGGAATGGTCCCCACATTTCGCCTTTCGTCTGTCTAGGATAGTTTAGGAAGTTGTTTACCCAGTCAAGTAGTCTTTTCAATTACTTTTAGTCATTATACATGTCCCTGCCTAGATCTAGCTGTCAGAGTAGAATATTTCATTTATCCAGTCTAGAAATTAAAGCTCAACCCCAAAAATTGTGTGGCAGCAGCCAAAAATAGCTTCCAGGTCTTTGAACATGTTTTCTTACACATCCGTCTCTGTGGATTCGATCCCTGCTTCCCTGTACTAATCTTTTTAGCTATAGCGGGTTGAGGGTTTTGAAGGGCGAAGGAAGTGATTGTGTGCCCAATGACAGGTTACCCAAAGATTCTCTGAGTTCCTAGACCTGGTGTCTAGTGGATTCTCTGGATCAGAGGATTTTATTTTAAACACATCTCGCTTACTCTTTGACCACTCTTCACTTGCCTTCTTTGGAATGAGGGCAATTGCAGTCGTGTTGAAGCTCTTTAAGCGATGGACAGATTCAAAAAATTCCGAAGCTGCACCAATGAGGTCAGCGCCTAGCGTGCTCCAGTTTTTCTTGAAGAAGGCGGACGAATAACCATCCGGGCCAGGAGCCGTAGAAGCCACATCTTGTAACCCTAAAATCGCACAAGCCTGAAACGGACCATCCATTTCTCTATTTTCTGGTTTCCTCACCCCACGCTGCTCATCCACGTGCATTACTGCATTGAAGTCTCCACTCACCAAATATGGAAGGCCCTGCAAACCAAAATCTACTATCGAGTCCCAAAGGGATTGTCGTGTTTCAGATGAGTGCAAACCATAAACAAGGGAAAAAAGAAAGGAGTTTCTAGAGCGGACACACCTGATTCTTGTATGAATGGCTTGTTGCTCTGTAGTAACTACATCTAGGACCGTTGTTTGAGGGTTCCAGAGAAGGAGCATTCTGCATGTACCATTTCTGTCTGCAAGAACGAAAATAAAATTCCACGAGGGAAAATACCTGGCCATGAAGGCTTCCAAGTTCGGCTTTTGCATCTTGATTTCAACAAGGCCCATAACATCCACCCGATTCCTCTTGATCTGATCAGCCACCACCGGTTGTCTTTCAGGCGGCTGCATTCCCCGGACATTCCAGGTTGTGATAATCATTGAGCTTGGATAAAATCGGACACCCCCAGAGGGCGAGTGTTACACGAAAGAGATCGCTTGTTCTTGCCGATCTTCTTACGAACTGAGGTACCACTTGCCAAGTCCTTCTTAGGGCCTCGGCTCTTCGAGCAATAGCGCACACTAGGAGGATTAGAGTCCTCGTTGCATGGCTGATTCGCTGCAAGGTCAGCCGCCTGCTCAAACACCGGAGCAAGGTTCGTAGCTTCTTCTCTCGGTACCGAGCTACTGCGAGGTTGCGGCTTCCGGCCCTGGATCCCACCTGATTTGGCCGAGACCCCTTTCTTTTTACCGGAGCCAGCCGCCATGGCATCACCAAGGAGATGGAATTCCAATGGGTCAATACCTCCGTTAGTTTCACCTTTAAGTGTAATATTCATTTCAGAGGGGTGGCTACTGTGAGACATAATATGGTTAATATCATCTAGCCTTTCACATTCAGAGTCCTTGACCTAACCATCAAGATTGTATTCCAAATAAAAGTCTTCAGTGATCACGGCCGCAAGTCCTTAGTCTTTTTTCGTGGGCACATACGCCGAGTTTTCTTGTTGTAGGGGAGTCTCCTGCACCATCTCTTTGCTGGGGTTTGGTGCCCCTTGCACAGCGGAAGACTTGTACAAACAAATAAATCAGACACGGATCTATTTGACCGATTATGCGATTAATCAATTCACATGTTAAACAGATAATTGCATGCTAGAACGCAAATAATTCATGCTTATAGAAAGTAAATCCTAAAACATGAATTCTACGGTTTAGAGTTACCGATTTGATTCTCCAAAGAATCGTCGATTGCTCGCGCCTTCTCCACGTGATGATCTTCAATACTAGACCACGGATCTTCTCTCTGGTTCCCGAACTGTATCTCGATATCAGGGTGGGCTGATCTTATCAAAATACTAGGACTCGAATAAAGAAGACAGAAGAAATCCTTTTGGGAAAAGGAGTGGAATTCGAAAATTCCTACAGCTGGGGAAGCTGAAATTTTCGAAAATTACAAATATGAAAATTGTGATTATTATGTCTCCTTTATTCTCCTATTTATATTAAGTTCATTTTGGGCCCAGACAGGGGATCTATGGAAGGTTTTGGATATGGGCTCGCCCAATTAGCTTTTTACTAATTAAATTGAACCTACAATTTAATACAAGCTTATATTGGAATATTACGAGCAGCCACTACAGAAGTAATATTGCACTCCTCATCCAAATCCGAAATTACAAGTAATCCGGGTTTCCATTATTTATATTATTTATTTCCCGCGCTTAAGATATAAATGTCCATTAATTAATTAATGTCTGCTATGGACTTAATTAATTAACATCTTATTAATTCCAAGAGTGGACTTAGCAAGAAACACTTATTTATTATTCATAGAGTAATAAAACTCCAACTGGCCAGTTTTCCGAATAATAAAACCTTGTTCGAGCTCCTCTTGAGGACATTATCAAACGAGACTCACCTCGTGCGCGATTCAACATAATAGCAATCCTAGCACCGCTAGATATTAATCACCACTACCCAATATATCAGGATTATTGGGTTGCGAAAAACCCGCACCATTTGATAAGTCAAAGTAGTGCATAATCAATACCGTATGCTCAATGCTAACGTATGTAGATTAAGAAATAGTTATTTATCAAGACCTAGTCTTTTAGTAGATAGCATAAAGACACGTCTTGCTTGTTAGATCCATTCAAGTGTGCTATACCACACCAACGTCATCTTATTTCAGTAAGGCTTAGAAATAATCGGATCGACATTGCAACCTTTCACGATAGGTAGTCTAAGCCTATCTGGGTTGTGAAATTCTTCTTTTTCTTTTGCAAAGCATTGCATAGAACCGACTGTGTTACCTTAAAGTGGACGACGCCCACAACCAGTCTACTAAGCAAAAGACTTAGACTTTGTTTGCTTCTTATACATTTAAATGTTTATAAAACATCTTATAAATGCATAAGCAAACACAATGTAATAATATACTGATTCTATTCGTGCGAAACTGCTCGAATAATACTGAATCGGGTTAAAAGTGGATTATAGAGTTTTACGTATACAAGCAAGATTCTATTCGAGCGAAACTGCTCGAAACATGCTTTTCAGTATACCAAACCTAACACTCTTCAGACATTATGGTGCCGTTGACCTGCTCCGGGTCGTCTTGGATAGCCTAGAACCTGTTTCCATGCAGTGGGTCTTTGGATGTTGACGGTTCAGCACCCATGTACCCATTTGTTTTGTTCTTTCTAGATGGCTTCCAGACTGCTTGGCCCACCACAGGTTGTGTTTGGGTAATATGTCTGCTGTTCGCCGAACCACGGATGGTGGTGTCTCTTCCTCGACTAGGATCCCTACTTTTGCTGCTGGTACGAGGCCTAGATGGCTCCCGTTTTTTGTTCTCCAATTGTATCCTTTCCTGTTCCACTGGTCCGGGACAACCTAGTGTTACGTGACCGAACACATGACAAGTGTGGCAAATTTTAGGGAGATGCTCAAAGATAATGCGTTGTTGAAGTGAAGACCTATCCGGTAGGATAATATCAATGTTGTCTTGTGGGTCTTTTTGCATATCTAGCGTGATCTGAACACGTGGGCCATCAAGGGATTGACGTCGGATGGTGGCTTGATCAACCGCAATCGGCATGCCTACGGAGGAAGCAATTTTTTCCACCACCGACTTGGTCCAGAGGGTAAGTGGGAGATCCGGAATGCGTATCCAGATTGGGACTTGGAGCTTTACATTATCCTCAAGGTTGAGAGGGATCCCGAACACAACATAAGGGCCCCTGTTCCGAACCTTCTCGAGGTTCGAGTAGGTCTTAAATCCGAAGAGGATCCAACCTTTACTATGATAAGCAACATTGGTTGGAACACCCCATCTCTGGACCGGATTATAGACCACGGCCTTGCCCGGAAACCTACCTGCAAATTTTCCACACAACGAGGAACCCCATCCTTCCCGAATGGGTAGGATATCATCCTTGGTTAGTGAAATACTTGAAGAGTCAGTAGATATACCTTCCACTGGGAGCAGTGTACGTGCAGCAAGGCTTGAGTCGGGATTTGAATCTTGATTTTCGGCCAGCCACGCACTGTTGCATTTAATTTGGTAGTCAACCTCACTTATTAATTCATCTTCCGACTTGCTTCGACTCGTTCCATTCTCTATGTATTGAAGGGAGATCTTGAAGTGCTGAACTAGGGAAGCAAGGTTATATTGAGCTCCACCCACTTTAAAAAGGTGAGCGAAATATTTATATTTTTTCATCATAGAATCAAGGCCAGGCCTTCTCACACCAGTGATAGAATCCATAACAAACCCTAATTAAAAAGCAAGAAACAAAACCAATGTCCCTATATCCAATCTTTGTATACACAAAGATGAAGGTGATTGTTATGATGCGTGGAGAATACTGCTAAAATAAACAGAAACAGAAAAACATAAAGGAGCGAGTATACCAAAAGGGTACCGATCGCGAGACTTCAGTCGAACCGGCCTCTCTCAATCCGGTGAGCGCCGCCTATGAAGGTGACCTTCCTCTAAAGAGAGTGTTGGGCTGATGGCGTCGGATTCTTCTCGATTCCTCACCAAAGTAGCATGAAAGATACTCTAAAGTAGCGCTGCAGTTGTCGCCGGCTAGAATAATATAGAGCAACACAGGCCTCCCTTCTCCAATCTAGATCCACGGGGGAAAACCACCGTAATAAGAAAGGAGAGGGGGTCGCCAAACAACTTGGGATCTGCCAAGCGATTTTGAAACGAACACCGAAAAGGGATGATCCGATGAAAAGAGCAGAACGAAGGTAACAGACGGCTAGAGAGAGACGGCATGAGGAAACTCTAAAGGGGTGGCGGCGCCGTCAAAAGCTAACCCTAACCCTAGATGAGGAAGAAAGGTGAAGGAGGGAGTCTAGAGAGGAACGGTGGTAGCTTCTAGAGAGAAAAAATCTCAACCCTTAAAACTGTAGTATGGGTAAACAATATTTATAGTGGCACGGGCCCACTGTGAACGGTCTCTTACTCCAGAAACCCTAATCGGTACAGGCCCACTAAGAAAGCCTGTGTCATAGGATTTTTTGGAGAGCCTCGTTTCCACTCTTCAACGCCCCAAAGGACGCTGGTCGGACACCGAAGGGTACGAGACTCTCCGGGGTTGGACGCACCCAAAGGCATGAAGGACACGGCACAAGGCCGAGATGGACACCGAAGGGCACAAGGACCTAAGGGATGAGACACCGAAGGGCACGAGGCCCTAAGGGATATGACACCGAAGGGCATGGAGGCCCTAAGGGGTTGGACGCCGAATGGCACGAGGCCCGACGGGAAGAACATGCACGAAGCATGATTCCAGGCCGAGGCCCGTTATACACCAGGCCCGAAGGCCCGATGGGAGACACAAGGGCCCGAAGGCCCGAGAGGGACGCGAGCCCGAAGGCCCACGAGAAACACGAGCTCGAAGGCTGGCGAGAAACACGCTCATGCATGCATGCACGCAAGAGGCGGAGCCTTCATGGAAATTAATTCCACAAAGTTGTCTCCATTGAGGATTGAACCACTGACCTCATGGACGGGTAAGGGGGGCGCCCTTTGCCAGTAGACCAAGGGGGCTCTTTAAAACTGTAGTATGGGTAAACAATATTTATAGTGGCACGGGCCCACCGCGAACAACCCCTTACTCCAGAAACCCTAATTGGTACATGCCCACTAAGGAAGCCCGTGTCGTGGGATTTTTTGGAGAGCCTCGTTTCCACTCTTCAACGCCCCGAAGGACGCTGGTCGGACACCGAAGGGTACGAGACCCTCCGGGGTTGGACGCACCCGAAGGCACGAAGGACACGACACAAGGCCGAGATAGACAACGAAGGGCACGGGGCCCTAAGGGATTAGACACCGAAGGGCACGGAGGCCCTAAGGGATGAGACACCGAAGGACACGAAGGCCTTAAGGGATGAGACACCGAAGGGCACGGAGCCCTAAGGGATAAGACACCGAAGGGCACGGGGCCCTAAGGGATAAGACACCGAAGGGCACGGAAGCCCTAAGGGGTTGGACGCGGAAGGGCACGAGGCCCGAAGAGAAGCACATGCGCCGAGCATGATTCCAGACCGAGGCCCGTTATACACCAGGCACAAAAGATGTCACATGCATTTCCTCTTTTGAAAAAAGTCCCTTCTCACATCAATTATAAAATTATATTTTCTCTCACCACTTAACACACAAAATAACATCACCTAAAATCTCGTGTCATCTCACAAGTGTGACATCTACTATGGGATGATATGAGTATATGATTATCCATTTATGATAAATTGTGAGATTATTTTAGTTGGATGTGAGTAACTATGACTTATTATTATATGATTATCCATTTAGGTATAAATTATGAGATTATTTTAGTTACATGGGAGTGACCATTACTCATTTTTGCATGATTATCTATCTAGAATTAAGATGTGAATCAATATTATGAACCAAACATAATACATATTCAATCATGAGATATAATATTTCAAACCGAAACGGCCCTAAACGTACTTTTGATTTGATTCAATGATTTTTTATTTGATTCAATGATTTAAATTTGATCTTTGATTCTGCATTAGACATTAATTATTTTTTAAACAACTCTCTCTCTCCATATATATCACCGCATGCAATTGTATTTAGGAATGTAAATAATGAGTCTAGCTACCTGTGAGTTACATGATCTTGATTCTTGAATGATAATTTAACGAAGGTTTACAGTTGATCGAGTAGAGCTTGAACTTGACATTATATAATACAAGAATTGATGAAATCAAGTAAAAGTATTTTCTCATTTTAGAATAAGTAATTTATTAAATTCAATTCATTGATAAATAGAGTTGGAATTCTACTCAATACCAATGAGTCAAGCATACTGCGTAGAGTAGTTCAAATTGTACGATTATTGAAAGGAAATTTCATCTTATTTATTCATAAATGAATCAATGAAACATTTATATATTTAATCAAATAAAAGAAGAGCAACCATAATATGGTTAATACACAATTTGAAGAGGCAAATTAATAATGAAGAAAACAAATTCTTCAATGGAAAAGGCTCAAAATTTTAAATTTAAGATTCTCAGCTTCCTTCTCAGTTGCCTGCACAACCATGGAGATGGACTTCTCAGATTCACTGAAAAGCTTCTCAGATTCATCACTCAAAAGCCTGCGGTTGCTGCGGCATCCATGTAATGCTTGGCAAGCCCTCTTGAAGCCGTTTGTCGGCAAATCCAGCTTAGGGATGAGAGCACTGTAGTCGATTGCAGTGGCTGCCTCGGATGATGAAAAAAGAGCGCTCATGACAAACAATGCCGCGAACATCAATGCAACAGTCTTTGCCATGATAGCAACTTTTTTTTAAAAAAAAAAATGGAGCTGAGAATTGAAATTAATGTAAGATGAGTTTCCTCTGAAATTGTGCTGTTTCTTGATTTTATTTTCTGTATAATCTCATGGCTATTTATAGATCAAAGTTGAGATGCAAATTTTGTTGGTTAACCATTCATTTCAATTAGAGTTGATCCGAAATTTTCTGATTTCCATTTATTATTCTTTTTAATTTGTTTCGGAAAAGTTGTGTTATTCTTTCTTTTATCACTATCATATCATATACTAGTACTAATAAAGAGACAATGATTGACACTATATTGAATTTCTCCCACAACATTTGTGTCTAACTATTTATGCGACAAAAAATGATCGATCAACGCCTGAGTTGTTGCTCTGGTTATACATCGCAACGCAACTTCATGTATCATATATATTCATCGACTTTCGACAAGAAAATTGAAGTATATTCTCATTCATCCAGTAAATTAATGTTCATAAACTCCAATATTGTCAGTTAATTAGAAGTAGATGATCTAGTTTGTGCCATTTTTTTATGAATATTAAAAGAATTGAGACAGCTTTAAACTGAATAGCATGAAATTAAATGTTATCAATTTTATTGATTATATTTTGCGAAAAAAGGAATCATAAAAATGAAGTTGATGGAATCCTCAACTCAACGCACAACATTTTTGAGTGTGATCAAGAGCTTCCTGGCGGTTGGAGTTGGAGTGTCGCGGCCGCGGCATTTCTCCGCTATAGTACAGCCTCTGTGGTAGGGGTTTCCGGAATCCGCTGGCGGGGAAGTTCCCGGTTTAGGGAGGTCTCCGCCGATCGCAGGGTAGCCAATGACAGGTTGTGCCGACGACGCCGGAATCAAAGCGCCAAAAACAAGAAGCGTCGCCACCACCAAAACTACCATTTTCGCCATGCTTGCTGCCCTACGTACCCTCTTTTTTTTATTTCTATAATATTATTGTAGAAATATTGTTGCAAAATGTTTTCTTGATTTTATTTTCTGTGAAACACATGAATATATATAGGGATAAATAATGTGCTTTAATTACTTTTTGATATAGAAGATAAAGATGAAAATGTCGGCACAACAAGATATGAAGATTAGGTTTTCCTCATCCCTACGCCTCAAACCTTCATTATATCAAGATTACGTTTGTTATTTTAATATTTTGGTGAATTTAATTTATGTCGTTATTTCAGGAAAAATATTTAGGTATGCTTCATTACCAATTTTTACAGAGAATTTATTACGGTATAATAACTTATGAATACATTTAATAAAAGTGACGTCACTAAATGACTGTTTTATGGATGTGTATTGAGAATATCTATAATGGATCATGTAAAAAACCCATAAAGTATCAAATTCACTAGACCAATTCTACATCATTAGATCTTAAAATAAGTGGATGTGAGTAAGACTTATGGATTTCAATATATAGTAGATAAAATATCAAAAAAAAAAAAAAGTAAAATAGATCAATACAGTTTTATTGATATTATAAGTGCATTATATTAAAAAAATTTGATGCATTTATTGCTATAAAATCGTCTTATCAACATATATCCAAAAACTGAAATAAAAATTATAAAATTTCATCATCAGATCAGTTGGAACATATGCAATTAAGATCTCGTTAGAATCTTTATGAAATTATCTTTAATTTAATATATTTTTTACGAAAAAATAATTTAAATTGAGAGAGTTACGTAAATTTAAAATTTTAAAATGATTTTAAGATATAATATCTATAACGATACCTTTTATACAAGGTTATAAATAAAGGCAATTAATGGACTTGGCCATTGTGGAACATTTATGCACCTGCCCTAGTAATTCTTTTCCGGATTATTGATGAGAAAAATAAACTCAATAGCTAGTATTCAAATTTAATACACCATGAATCAGAGACTTTAACTAAAATAACATGAAAATTACTTTCCTCAATGAGATGAAATTTTTATCATAGAATATCACTGGTTTAAATAAAGTAAAACGAAGCACAACACGAGTAGTATAAAAGAAAGTGGATTGAATCCTCTCAACATCGATCCTACTAAGCTCCATGCTCAACATTTTTCAGAATGGGCAAGAGCTTCCTGCTGCTTGGAGGGCCGCCTCGGCATTGCGTTGTCGGACTACAGCCTCTCTGGTAAGGGCTTCCAGGCTGCGCTGGGGTACTTGGAACAGGTTGGTCTACGCCGATCACAGGGTAGCCGATAACTTTTCCAGACGACGGCTCAACCAAAGCGCTAAAAGCAATCAGCATCACCACGACCACAGCTACCATCTTCGCCATTCTTACTACCTTAGCCCTTTTTTCAATTTCTTTGATATTAATATTATACAAATATTGCAAACTTAATTTTTCCTTGGCTTTTGTTCTATGAAACTCATGAATTTATAGGGGATAAAATGAAGTTCATTACATATGCAGCATTGTGTTGTAATTAATTCGTTTTTCATTTCTTGATAATGAAATGGTATTCTTTTAGAAAATTAATTCCGTGTCATTACTGTGTTGCTAAAATTGCTCAGATTTTCAGTCCTCGAGTACTATTTGAGATCCTGAGATGAGATTCTCTATATCAATACAGTATTAAATGTTTTATTATATTCTTTGCATCATAGTATAATCTAGCAAAACTATATAATTTGTGGTATTATTACATTCATATGTTCGAAATAACGAATAAATACTAGAGAAAGCTCTGAACGCTTTTGTACTCCATAAAATAGAGACAAAGAATTAAAGAGCGAAGGCCGAGATTGGATGCTTTGAAAAATGATAGATATTCTTGCCTAATTCATAATGATAAACCCTAACATATTTTAAGTACAAAACAATGGGAAATTCAACAAGTATCACAACCCAATATTTTTATGATCTTTAAAATCTTATTCACTTGGACACATATCAATATGGATGTCAATCCGGTCAGCTGAGCGGGTTTCGGGTCAACCCTATTCAGATTGCGGGTTAATTGGGTGTGCACTAATTGGATTATAATTTTTATCGGATTATAAATATTCAACTCTAATCCTAAATTATTGGGTTTTGGGCTAGTCGAACAGGCTAATCGGATTGCAACCGATAAAATTAAAATGTGATCAGTCAAATGCATAGTGATGAAAATTAGTTATATGCATAGAATGTAAAATATTTAATTATAATCATTTTGAGATTTGAGTTTAAACAAAAACATTACCAAATAGTACTAATTTAAGGATTGTATAAATAAAATAGAACATAAACAAAATAGAAATTTTGAATTATGTTTTAGAAATTAAAATATTTCTAATAGTGAATTTGAATTTTCTAATTTATTTATCTACTACTATTATATTAATAAAAATCTAATATATATGTATAGGGATGTACTTAAAAATAACTAATTTAAAAGTTACAACGTACATCCAATCTCGTGCTGTCATATGGCACGAAACATGCAATGTTGTAAACACTAAAATACAATATATGTATGCAGAAGCTGTAGATTGATTTCGGCATATTGTATTTTAATTATAGGCATATTGCATATTTTATTGTTGAGTTTTGCAAGATATATAGACTGTTTAATTGCATTTTATATATACGGATTGCACTTATATATAGTTTATTTTGCATTGTAGACAATTTGTGTTAAAATGCAATTTGCTTATAACTAAAATGCAACAATATAAAATGTAATTTGCTTATAACTAAAATGCATCTGTGAAAATGCATATACATCTTCACAAATGTATATTGCATTTTAGTGTTTACAATATTGCATTTTCCGTGCCACGTGGCAGCACGAGATTGGATGTACGTTGTAACTCTAATTAAGAATGCGCCCTAATGCTCCATGTATGTATATTTAATATAAATTTTGTTATTTAGTTATTTATATTATGAAAATCATTAAATAAAGTGTTGAATTAGGTGTCATACAAACAGAGAAATAGATAATAGTTGTACCTAGGTCCAACCCATCAAACTAGCTCATCAAGTTTTGGGTTTGTTCTGTTCAGGCTGCGGCTAACCAAGTTGTAATTTATCGGGCTAAAAGTTTCCAACTTTAGCCTCTTAACTTCAACAGGCAACATGATGAAGGCTACATTAACATCTCTACAAATCAGTATATCACTAACATAACCTTAAAAATCATACTACTAAACAGAGCTAACATAAGTTCAATGCATGTGTCTGGCCCACTCCTTGGTCACGTTGTGACCCAATTTCTTGTTGTTTTGGAACTAAAATGAATTTTTTTGATAGGTTTAGGTTTAATTGCTAATAAAGGCACGGATTTAAATTCATTTAGCCATTTTCACACAATCTTTCAAAGAGAGTGCCATAAAATTGCAAGGTGAGAGAACGAAAATTTGTGCACTCATTAGCATAATTCACGTTTGGTTTTAATTCGGAGTGAATTGAAAGTCTCGTTTTATTCGAAAAATGAAGGAGTCGCAATTTTTGTGCTTTATCTGCTTTGTGACCGTTCGGGCCGATTTGCCAAGATCAAATCTCACAAACTCAAAATTTTGAGTTCCGTTTGTGAGAGAAAAAAAAAATTTGCGGCCCGTAACTAATAGAAGGCCCACATCAAAGCCCATCTCTATCCTAACCTTATCAATATTGAGATTAAACTATTGGTCTGACCTTAACCCTACAACTATTTTTAATAATAAAAAATGACTATATCACGTATTCTTAATTTCTTAGTGCTATCATCAAATGAAATAATCATAATCATTCGTATTCAATTATTTTATTAGAAATATTAAATAATTTTTAAAATTCTAAGTTGTAAAAACAAGTGCATGTTCTTCGTGTTATCATAAAAAAAATCGTATTAATATTTAACATCTAATTATTTTATTATTAAATCATTTTTAAATTTCTTAACTAAAAGATTACTTACATGCGTATAAACTCAACTTTTTAGTTCTCTCTTACTAAATACTATTATTATTTCTTTGGATGTTAAATTAAGTATATATACAATTGCATTAAACTATTAATCTTCGTGTATGTTGTGGTCACAATGCATGGATAGAGAAAAAAACAACTTAAATGATTTGTGTTATAGAGGGAAGAGAGTTGTGTGTGATAGTACGAGGGGAGAGATAAAATGGAATAAAGAAATAATATTATATGAATCAAACTCCAAGTGCCTAATTCTTTCTAATATTTTTTAATTTACTGCAATTGCTCATTGATCCGACCATTCAAACGATAATTTAGTTTGTAGAATAAATATTGATTAATGAAAGAAGAAATTATGCTTTGATTAGGAAGATGTAGGAAATATTTTCCTAAAATGATAAATGTTGATTATGGAATGCTTATTTTTTCCTAAATGATCAGAAAAGGTTAATTATGTAATACCTTAATTTAATAAATCATTATAAATTTATTGTAAATGTAAAATACCTAAAATATACTACTTTATATGTACAATCTTTGTTAATCATCATAATTTGTGCTTAATTCATAATAATGAACTCTACACATATTTAATGTACAAAACAAAGGAAACCCCAACAACCATCTCGAAACATAGGGAATATATCACTTCCCAATTTTTATGATCTTTAAAATCTTATTCATTTTGACACACATATCACTAATCCTAGAAATCATATACTACACATAAGTTCAACGCCTGTGTCTGGCTTTAGCCCACTCCTTGGTCACGTTGGTTCAACGGTGGTATTATCACTAGATACGAATGCAGATTGATAGAATATCTATAATGATACCTTTTATACAATGTCATAAATAAAGGCAATTTTTCGACTTGGCCATTGTGGAACATTTATGCACCTGCCCCAGTAATTTTTGTTCGGATTATTGATGAGAAAAATAAACTCAATAGCTAGTATTCAAATTGAATACACCATATATGCTCCCTAATTAGAGACTTCAACTAGAATAACATGAAAATACTTTCCTCAATGTTATGAAATATTTATCATAGTATATAATTGGTTTAAATAAAATAAAATGAAGCACAACACAAGTACTAGCTAGCTCATTGTTTTAATAGATAAAAGAAAAGGAGTAACATAAAGTGGATTGAATCCTCAGCATCGATCCTTCCTGCTGCTTGGAGTGCTCCATGCTCAACATTTTTCAATATCGCAAGAGCTTCCTGCTTCTTGGAGTGCCACCTCGGCATTGCGTCGCCGCACTGCAGCCCCTCTGGTAAGGGCTTCCAGGCTTCTCTGGTGGTGTGTAATGTGGAAGAGGGTTGTCTACGCCGATCGCAGGGTAGCCGATAACTTTTCCAGACGACGGCTCAACCAAAGCGCTAAAAGCAATCAGCGTCGCCATGACCACAACTAGCATCTTCGACATTCTTGCTACCTTGCCCTTTTTTTATTTCTATTATACTTATAATTATTGTAGAAATGTTGCAGACTGTTTGCTTGGTTTTATTTTCTATGAAATTTATGAATTTATATTGGGACAAAAAAAAGTTACTTACAGATGTAGCATTGTGCTCTAATAAATTCCTTTTTAATTACTAGTTGATACTAAAATGGTGGTTTTTTCGAAAATTAATTTCGTGTGATTAGTGTATTGCAAAAATTGCTAAGATTTTCAGTCGTCGAGTACTATTTGAGATCCTGAGATGAGATTCTTTCCATCAATACAATATTAAATGTTTTATTACATTCATTGCATCATAGCATAATCTAGCAAAACTATATAATTTAGTGTTAGTACATTCATATGTTCGAAATAACGAATAAATGCTAGAGAAATCTCTGAACGCTTTTGTACTCCATAAAATAGAGACAGAGAATTAAAGAGAGAAGGTCGAGATTGGATGTTTTGAAAATGCTAGATATTCTTGCCTAATTCACAATATTTTAAGTACAAAACAATGGAAAATTCAACAACTATCTCCAAACATAAGGGGATATGTCACAACCCAATTTTTTATGATCTTTAAAATCTTATTCACTTGGACACATATCAATATGGATGTCAATCCGGTCAGCTGAGTGGGTTTCGGGTTAACCCTACTCAAATTGTGAGTTAATTGGGTGTGGGCTAAATTTGGATTGTGATTTTTGTTGGATTATAAATATTCAACTCTAATCCTAAGTGATTGGGTTTTGGGCTATTCGAACGGGCTAATCGGATTACTAAAACCTTGGAATTAACCTTTGTCTTAGTTAGTTGCTGGATTTCTTTGAAGCTCTTCCTTCTCCCATTCTTCTCCTTCGTCGGCCACCGGTTTTGGTGTTGGGAAATTCTATTTTTAGTTTGTAGCTGTTGATCGGAAACTTTTGTAGCACTTCGCCCCCTCTTTTAATCCCGATCTTCGACCTCTGTAGCCGGTCTATCGATTTTGAGCGCGATCGTCAGTGTTGGTGTCTTTGGGCAGTTGAAGAGTTTCTGTCAAATCCCCAGATAGGCGATTATGTTTGGGCAATTAAGTGTCGGCAATTGGGTAGCGGTTTCATTTTTTACTCCGATTTGTGATTTTTAGAAACTATCGGCATTGCATGTTTGATGGAGTGTGTGTGTGTGTGTGTGAGATTTTGTGTTTGGCGTAGGAGACGATGTTGGTCCCCTATTTTTAAAATGCATTGTGTTTGCAATTGACACGCGGCTACTCCTTAAATGTTAAAACCTATTCATTTAATTAAATTAAAATTTAGTATGTATAACAGTTAATTAAGACAATATCCATTTACTTATGTTTGCGACATTATATAATTTGTGGTCATTTTGTAGTTTTTTGTTTTAATTTTGAAATATGTGTTGTTTACAACAATTGTACTAATGATGTAATATTTGGTGTAGGTATTGTTGATGTAACGGTTGAGAGTTCCTCAGCGCGGAGCAACATAGATAATGTTGAGCGTAATTTACTTGATGCGAATGAGAGTACTATCGCTAGTTCAAGTTTGGTTAAAAATGAAGGTATTTTTCTTTGAAATATTTTCTTTATATATTTTTAGAATATTTAGTCGTTATGAAATAAATTATCCATTCTAATATTGTATTAGCAATATTGTAGTTTAGTTGTTAAAAAAAATGCAGTACTATTAATTATGAACGTCTGGGCAAGCCATATAAGGTACTTTTACATTATTTAGTTTAACTACCAACTATGTTTGCACATATATATACAAGGTACTTTTACATTTTTTTTAGTTTTTAATTTTATACTGCCTTATTTCTTTACAGAATTTTGGATATTGGTGACACTTCGTTCACATGTTCACATTGTGGTGCATGCTTTTGGTTTGAGGAACGTCTGGGCAAACCATATAAGGCCACAAATCCTAAATATTCGCATTGTTGTATGAATGGTAATATTCAGATTCCTAATATGATATCTCCTCCTGAATTATTACGTCAATTGATGTTTTCTAACAATTTGAAAAGTACCCACTATTTGAAAAATATTCGTTCTTACAATTCAATGTTTGGATTTACCTCAATGGGAGGTAAGGTTGATAATAGTATCAACACAGGTCGTTCACCTCCCATCTTTTGATTGCATGGGCAAAATTATCACTTAATTGGTAGTTTATTGCCTTCAGATGGTTGCGATCCAAAGTTTGCTCAATTGTACATCTATGATACTGAGAACGAGGTCAATAATAAAATAAAGTCTGTTGGGTATGTTTTTCTGTTTGCTACTCTTAAATTTGAAGTTATTAAATTAAGACTTTTTGTCATTATTTGATTCAATCATTTTTCGATTTTTCAGGAGAAGTGTTGCCGACAATGATCTTCACTCAGAAATAGTTGGTGATATTCAGAATATGTTGGATGAAAACAATGTTTTGGTACAATCATTCCGAATGGTCAAAGAAAAGATTAATCAAGAAAATCAACCCAATGTAAGTTTAAGGTTGCTCGGTAAGAGAACTAGGGATGGAAGAACTTATAACCTATCTTCTGTCTATGAGGTTGCTGTTCTTGTGGTTGGTGATTTTGATGAAGCCTTGGGTGATAGAGATATTATTCTTGAGACTCAATCAAGGCAACTGCAGCGTATTAGTGAACTTCATCCTTCTTATCTTGGTCTTCAATATCCACTTCTTTTTGCTTATGGCTAGGATGGTTATAAAGAAGATATTGGTTTTTCCAATTGTAGAAATTCTTCCTCGACCCGTAGAAAGAAAGTTAGCCCAAAACAATATTTTTCGTATCGGTTGCATGAGAGAATTGGTGAGTGTAACATTATTTTGTACTCTCGGCGATTATTTCAACAATTTATCGTGGATGCCTATACGATGATCGAGTGTGGACGACTAAGATTCATTCGATCTTAACCAGAAAAAGCTACGAGCTGAAATGTATAATGGTTTGGCTGAGGCTGTTCTTCGAGGGGAGACAGATGGCTCCAAACATGGTAAACGAGTGATCTTGCCTTCCAGTTTTGTTGGTGGTGCACGCTATATGATTCAGAATTACCAGGATGCCATGTCAATTTGTAGATGGTTTGGGTATCCAAATTTGTTTATTACATTTACATGTAATCCTAAGTGGCCTGAAATAATTAGATTTGTTGAATCTAAGGGGCTGAAGTCGGAGCATCGACCAGATATTGTTTGCAGGATTTTTAAAGTAAAGTTGGATAATATGATAAGAGATCTTAAGACAAAAAAAAAATTTGGTGCTGTCAAAGCAGGTTTGGTTACATTTTTTATAATTCTATATTTGCATCGTTTAATTACGTTTCTTATTTTCTCTGATGACTAATATGTTGTTTAAATTTTTCTCGCAGTTGTCTATACTGTTGAATTTCAGAAGCGTGGATTGCCTCATGCTCATATCCTACTTTTTCTAAGCAATGAGGACAAACAACCTCATCCTCGACGCATTGATGAGATTATTTCTGCTGAACTCCCTGATCCAGTAACTGATCCCCTGTATTATGATAATGTCAAAGAATTCATGATGCATGGGCCATGTGGTGTTATTCGAAAATCGTCTCCGTGCATGGTTAATGGTCGATGTTCCAAATATTTTCCAAAGAAATATATTGCGTCCACGTCGTTTGACGATGATGGTTATCCTGTTTACAAACTAGTGATAATGGTCGTGTTGTTTTGAAGGATGGTGTGCCATTAGATAATAGATACGTTGTTCCTCACAATCGGTTTCTCCTAATGAAATATCGTGGTCATATCAATGTTGAGTGGTGCAATCAATCACAATCTATCAAATATTTATTTAAATACATAAATAAGGGATATGATCGTGTGACAACATCCTTTTTTCAATCTGGTGCCGAGGGTGCTGAACCAAATTTGGATGAAGTCAGTTTGTATTACGATTGCAGATATATATCGTCATGTGAAGCTGCTTGGAGAATACTTGGATTTGAGATTCAATATAAGGATCCTTCTGTTGAAAGATTGAGTTTTCATCTTCCAAATGAGCAACATGTTATTTTTGAGGAATCTGAGGATTTGGATGATGTTTTGAATCGTAAAACAATTCATGAAAGCAAGTTTTTGGCATGGATGCAAGCAAATAAGAAATATCCTGAAGGTAGAGATCTTACTTATGGTGAATATCCAACCAAATTTGTTTGGAAAACGGATCACTGGCAGCCTAGACAACAACGATTTTCTATTGGGAGGCTGTTTTATGTTGCTCCTGGTTCTGGTGATCTGTATTACTTGAGGTGTTTGTTGAATATTGTCAAGGGAGCTACATCATTTGAAGACATTAGATTTGTAAATGGTGTTCAATATGATTCATTTCGGGATGCTTGCTTTGCATTGGGGTTGTTGGATGACGATAAAGAGTATGTTGATGGCATTGTGGAGGCTTCTTTTTGGGCATCTGCGCATTCCCTAAGACTATTGTTTGTTAGTTTGTTGACCTCCGAATCTATTTCACGCCCTGATGTAGTTTGGCAAAGTTGTTGGAAATATTTGTCTGATGATGTTCTCTATAACCAACGAAAACTTTCAAATCATTCAGGTAACTTATAAGTGAAATCAATTTTGTTTTTGTTATTTATGTTAGGGATTTTTTTATTTATATCGTGAATTTAATTTACTATTTTTTCGGTATTTGTAGCTTTGATGCTCAATGATGATCAAATTCAGAGTTTCGCTTTGGCCGAGGTTGAGAAATTGTTGGCCAATGTTGGCAAAAGTTTGCGTAACTTCAGCTGTATGCCGTATCCAAATTCAGAGTATTTTGAAACTCCTGACAATAGATTGATCAGTGATGAGTTATGTTATGATCGTGAAGCTTTAGCAAGAGAACATTTGGAATTTGTATCCAAGTTCACTGATGAACAACTTCATGTTTATGATACAATAATGTCAAGTGTTGATTTAAATGCTGGGAGAATGTTTTTTGTATATGGCTATGGAGGTACTGGTAAAACTTTCATATGGAAGACATTGTCTGCAGGGATTCGTTCGAAGGGTGATATTGTTTTGAATGTCGCTTCCAGTGGAATAGCTTCTTTATTATTGCCCGGTGGTAGAACGGCCCATTCCCGCTTTAAGATTCCTATCAATGTGAATGAAGATTCGATGTGCAATATAAAACCAGGGAGTGCACTTGCTGAGCTCATTTTGAGAGCTAAACTTATTATATGGGATGAAGCTCCAATGATCCATAAACATTGTATAGAAGCCGTGGATAGGAGTTTCAGAGATATTATGCGTGGATGTAATGAGTTTAGTATGGACCAACCTTTTGGTGGAAAAACTGTAGTTTTTGGTGGTGACTTTAGACAAATTTTACCAGTTATTCCTAATGGTACAAGGCAAGACGTTGTCAATGCTACCGTTAACTCTTCTTATCTTTGGAGGAGTTGTACAGTTTTGAGGTTGACAAAAAACATGAGACTATTGAGTGTTCAATATGGTGATGAAGCCTCCAAGTTAGAGGCTTTTTCCTCTTGGGTTGCCTCTATTGGAGATGGGGTTATTGGTGGTCCAAATGATGGTGAAGTATCTATTCATCTTCCTTCTGACATTGTTTTGTCTAATTCTGGAGATCCTCTTAGAACCATTATTTCCAACATATATCCTTCGTATATGAATCCCCATGAGTTAAGTAATTCTTTGCATGGTCGTGCAATACTTGCTCCTACTTTAGAGGTAGTTGATGAGGTTAATCAATTCATGATTTCATTGGATCAGTCTCAAGGTCGAGTTTATTTGAGCTCTGATAGTATATCAAACTCTGATTTGACATCAAATGGCTTTGCTGAGATTCATACAGTTGAATTTTTGAATAATTTGAAATGTTCAGGTACTCCTAATCATGAATTGTTGCTGAAAGTTGGTACTCCAGTGATGTTGTTAAGGAACATAGATCCTTCTAATGGTTTGTGTAATGGCACCCGATTGATTATTACACGTTTAGGTGACTATGTTTTGGAGGGACAAGTATTGGCTGGTCATAATGTTGGTCTTAAGGTGTTGATTCCTCGAATGACTTTAATACCATCTGATCCATCGTTGCCATTCAAATTCCAACGACGACAATTTCCATTAACTGTGTCTTATGCAATGACTATTAACAAAAGTCAAGGTCAATCGCTTTCACATGTTGGATTGTTTCTGAAAAAGCCCGTCTTCAGTCATGGACAACTGTATGTTGCTGTATCAAGAGTCACAAGTCGTGATGGTTTGAAGATATTAGTTTGTAAAGATGATATTGATAGGAGTGAAGATTCTACTATTAATGTTGTTTACAAAGAAGTTTTTCAAAATTTATAAACTCATGGTTGTTGTTGTTACTATTGTACTTTCTATTTTTCTATTTTTGTGATTTTTGTTGTGGAAACTTATGATCTATTTATTTAGTTAAATTGTTAAATATTCTTGCCTAATTCACAATGATAAACCTTAACATATTTTTAAGTACAAAACAATGGAAAATTCAACAACTATCTCCAAACATAAGGGGATATGTCACAACCCAATTTTTTATGATCTTTAAAATCTTATTCACTTGGACACATATCAATATGGATGTCAATCCGGTCAGCTGAGTGGGTTTCGGGTTAACCCTACCCAAATTGTGAGTTAATTGGGTGTGGGCTAAATTTGGATTGTGATTTTTATCGGATTATAAGTATTCAACTCTAATCCTAAGTGATTGGGTTTTGGGCTATTCGAACGGGCTAATCGGATTACTACCGATAAAATTAAAATGTGACCAGTCAAATACATAGTGATTAAGGATGCGTCCTAGTGCTCCCTATATGTATATTTAATATAAAAGTGCAGGTTATTTTGTTATTTAGTTATTTATATTATGAAAATCATTAAATGAACGGTTGAATTATGTGTCATACAAACAGAGCAAAAGATGATAGTTGCACCTAGGTCTAACCCATCATACTAGATCATCAAGTTTTGGGTCAGTTCTATTCGGGTTGCAGCTAATCAGGTTGTAATTTATCAGGCTAAAACTTTCCAACTCTAGCCTCTAACTTTAGCGGGCTACATGTTGAAGGCTATATTAACATCTCTACAAATCAGTATATCACCAAACTTAAAAATCATACTACTTCTTCCACCCCAACTAAGTTATGACAAAATTTTTGGGCACGGAAATTAAGAAATTGTGTTGAAAAGTAGGAGAGAGGAATAAAGTAGAAAAGATAAACATAGAGTAAAGTAGATGGTGAGAGTGATTAGATGTTTTGTTTTATGTTAAAAAAAGAAATGACTCAACTTAGTTGGGATATATCCCAAAGAGGAATATAATTCAATTTAGTTGGGACAAAAAGAGTACCAAACAGAGCTAACATAAGTTCAATGCATGTGTCTGGCCCACTCATTGGTCACGGTTGTGACTCAATTTCTCGCTGTTTTGGAACTAAAATGAAATTTTTTGATAGGTTTAGGTTTACTTGCTAATAAATGCACGGATTTGAATTCATTTAGTGCCATAAAATTGCAAGGTGAGTGAACGAAAATTTGCGAATTCACGCTTGGTTTTAGTTCGGAGTGAATTAAGAGTCTCGTTTTATTCGGAAAATGAAGGAATCGCAATTTTCGTCCTTTATCTGCTTTGTGACCGTTTGGGCCGATTTGCCAAGATCAAATCTCACAAACTCAATAATTTTGAGTTCCGTTTGTGAGAGAGGAAAAAAAAACGCGGCCCGTAACTAATAGAAGACCCACGTCAAAGACCATCTCTACCCTAACCTTATCAATATTGAGATTAAACTATTGGCCTAATCTTACGCCTTTTATTAACATCAAGAGACAAATTGCATGTATTTTCAACTAGTGAGTATTGACAAATTTTGGCAATTTTTATTAGCTGTGGAGACATCTCCGTGTGTAGAGAATGATGCAATTTATTTTGTTAAGTTTTGACTCACCATTTATTGAGTACGCTTAAATACAAAATTAATTAATTTTAGTTATTTCAATTTTTAATAATAACGAAGTTAATAGTAGTGATTATATAATATTTTTATAAGCGGAATTAAGGTTGAATTGGAGGTTGATTAATATTTGCAAACCGAACACAACCTAGTGGATTAAAAACTTTGATGAGAATGTCATGTTGAACACAGTGATACAAGAGTTTGTATCATTTAATTGATGCCATAAGTGCTAATAGTACGAAATAAAATAAAACACTAGCTACTAGGTGATAAAAAGTGCATTGAACCCTCAATTAGTTCCATTTTTAACTAGAGTCAAGAGCTTCCTCGCGACTGGAGTGCCGCCTCGGCATTGCGTTGCCGCACTACAGCCTCTGTTGTAAGGGTGTCCAGAGATCGGTAGTGGTGCGTTTCTCGGGTTAGGTATTAATTTCCATGCTTGTGCGGACGGCGGCTCAACCAAAGCGCTAAAAGCAAGCAGCGTCACCACGATCACAGCGAGCATCTTTGACATTCTTGCTACCTTACCTTTTTCTCAAAAAAAACAATTTGTTGTAGAAATGTTGTACACATTTTCCTTGTTTTTTTCTATGAAACTCATGAATTTATATAGGAAAAAGAAAACAAGGTCTAATTCGTTTTTAATTTTGGGATATATTGGAAAATATTCCATTGTACAATGCAATATCGTAACTATATTTATGATGATATACGTGCCATGAATGTATTATGGTAAAAAAATCTTATTATTGCAAACCATGTCAATTCCATATATTCTCTTTATTTGTAGCAAATCTTTTTTTCATAATTGATTCACCATCCTTTGAAAATTGTTGACAAGTTTGTATCATTATCTTTATATTGATTTTTTTATTTTCTTATGAATATTTATAAATTTAATATTGAGACGCACAAAATAAAAGAACTATCGACTTTAAATAGAATAGAATGAAAATTACGTTCCTCAATAATGTTATGAAGTTTTAATCATATATAATTGCTATAAATAAAATAAAACCAAGCACAACAAAGCTAGTTGATTGTTTTATTAGCTTAAGAAAAGGAGTAATACAAAGTCTATTGAATCCTCAACTTCCTTCTAAGCTCCAGGCTCAACATTTTTCACAATAGTCAAGAGCTTCCTCGCGGCTGGAATGCCACCTCGGCATCGGTCTTTTATACGACATTCTCTGTGGAAAGGGGGTACTCCCGGGCGATGCCGTGGTGGTCCCGGCTTAGGTAATTTCCATGCTAGTGCAGACAACGGCTCAGCCAAAGCGCTAAAAGCAAGAAGCATCACCATTACCACCACAGCTACCATCTTCGCCATTCTTACTACCTTAGCCCTTTTTTCAATGTCTTTGATATTATTATATAAATATTGCAAACTTATTTTTCCTTGTTTTTTTTTCTATGAAACTCATGAAATTTATAGGGATAAAAGGAATTTCCTTACATATGCAGCATTGTGTTGAAATTAATTCGTTTTTCATTTCTTGATAATGAAATGGTATTCTTTTAGAAAATTAATTTCGGTATGTTGCTATAATTGCTAAGATTTTCAGTCATCGAGTATTAGTATTTATATAATCGATCCTGATTCCTGACATAAGAATATTCTTATATATTAGTGCATTATAAATATTAATATAATCTTGATTTTATAGAGAATCAACATCTAGTGATTATTGAATCAGATTGCATAATGGCTAATATTATGTGATACAACGAGATCAGTTTCCCCACAAATTAAATTATCTTCTTAACATAATTATATTGTCGATAATAATACTATATTCAACGCAAAAATAACTTCCTTATCGAGGGCGAATTCTGCCTTTCGATAATAGGGGCTTGATGCAACGCGTTTTTTCCCATAATCTTTTATCCAACAACTCTACAATTTTTCGTTTGGGAATTATAGTTAATGCAATGGATTATTTAATCAATTTCAATGAATGCAACAATAAAAATGAATGCAATGAAAGTATTGAAGAAAAAAGTGCATAAAAATCGCTATAAATATATATTTCCAATAAACGATAGTTTGAGATTAAAACGGAGGTGGGATAGTTTCATCGTGATATTGAATAGGTTGATCTCATGCCTAAAATTTTGGATTTTCCAAGAATAAATTGACCGACTAGATGTGAATCGCCTATATATGATGCGAAAATCTGATTTGTATAATGCAACCATTTTCCTTAGCAAATTAAAGTTCATTGTAGTATATATACTCCCTCCTTCCCACAATAATTATCAATGGACACGAATGTTAAAAAATATAAAGAAAAGTTGGTTGGAAAAGTTAGTAGAATATGAGACTTACTTTTTTATATTTATTTTATAATAAAATATGAGTGAAGTTATTAATAAAATGTGAGTGAAGTGAGCTAGTGGAATTTGAAACCTACTTACCATTTATAGTAAAAAATGAAGTGTGACAATTATTGTGGGACAGACCGAAATGGAAAAGAATGATAATTATTATGGGACGAAGGGATAATAGGATTACTTGAATTATTAAAAATCATGTTAAAATATTTACTTTTAGATGGCTAAATTATCGTTAGTTAGTACTCCCATTTGGTATACATATTAGATTAAATATACAAATTGTAATTAGTAATCAATTCATTGCAGATAATTAGGTAATCAAACTAAATTATCTTCTTTTAATTTTTAATGCAGATAAATAAATTCATCTTCACTGGTGATTTAATTACCCTAACAATATACGCCATATAAAAGAATGCGGGCCTCTCTGGGCCGAAGAAATAACACGGGTCTATAATTAATTTATTTTGTAAACCAAACAAGTATAATCATGCTATATATATGTCATATGTCTTAAAGTTAAGATGATAATCGAGAGAGGCGTTGTATGAAGGATGAACCATGGTGGCTAAGACTTTGTAGAGAATAGGAATTTGATTTGTATTTTCTGTTGTATTGAGAGTTCAGTGAAGCCCATTTTATAGGGGTGTTACATCATGGGAAATCCCTCTAATTCTAGGTACTACCAAATACATTAATTGTTTATTCTAGGTACCACCATATTCTTTATTGTAATACAAATTATCAATGTGTTGGTAATTGCTACTAGCCGTTTGAAGGCTCTTCTTGACACTCCCCCTCAAGTTGAGCAAGGGTATTTCCAATGTTCAACTTGGCCAATATTTCTTTGAAGTTCCTTGGACTCACAACTTTGGTTAGGATATCTGCCAATTGTTCCTCAGATCGAACAAATGGAAACTCGATAATTCCCCCTTCCAATTTCTCTTTAATGAAATGGCGATCGACCTCAACATGTTTGGTTCTGTCATGTTGTACCGGGTTCTCAGATATGCTGATAGCCGCTTTATTGTCACATAACAGCTTGCTCGTGCGGTTCGGGGGAAAGCCGATCTCAGTAAGTAATCTCCTAAGCCACATGATCTCCATGAGTCCACTTCTGATGCCTCGAAACTCTGCTTCAGCACTTGATAATGCCACAACCTTTTGCTTCTTGCTTCTCCAAGTAACTAGGTTGCCTCCTATGAATGTGAAGTATCCGCCAGTTGACTTTCTATCAACCGAATTGCTTGCCCAGTCTGCGTCAGTATAGCCGTCAACTTCAAGATTTTCTCCTTTCTTCAAAAACACCCCATAGTTAGTTGTACCTTTAAGGTACCTTACTATCCTTAACGCTGCATCCATGTGCTCCTCTTGGGGTTGGTGCATGAATTGACTCACAACTCCAACTGCATATGTGATGTCTGGTCTGGTATGTGAGAGATAGATTAATCTCCCCACCAATCTTTGGTATTTTCCTCGGTCCGTAGGCTTAGCTCCTTCGACAATCTTCAACCCGTGATTCGGTATCATTGGTGTTTCAGCGGGCTTGCAGTCTAAGAGGCCAGTTTCTGCCAACAGGTCGAGAACATACTTTCTTTGCCTCAGAAATATTCCATGACTTGATCTAAGAACTTCTATCCCCAAGAAGTATTTCAAGGGGCCCAAGATCCTTCATGTCGAATTCTTTGAACAAGTTTGATTTGAGATTGCTGATTTCCTCTATGTCATCCCTTGTGATAATCATATCGTCAACATAGATGATGAGACATGTTACCTTATCTCCTCTCCTTTTGGTGAAAAGTGTGTGATCGGAAAGACTTTGCTTAAACCCGTTCTTGACCATTGCTTGGCAAAACCTTCCAAACCATATCCTCGGAGATTGCTTCAGACCATACAGTGTCTTTTTCAATTTGCACACCTGTTCGGGACCAAATTCTGCATCGAATCCTGGCGGGACTGCCATGTAGACTTCTTTATTCTTTTCTAATTCTCCATGGAGGAACGCATTCGTCACATCAAATTGATGCAACGGCCAATCTTTACATGCTGCAACTGATAGTAATGCTCGGATGGTGTTGAGCTTGGCAACCGAAGAAAATGTCTCGTCATAGTCAATGCCATACACTTGAGTATATCCTTTGGCCACCAATCGCGCCTTGTATCTCTCGATTGATCCATCTGCACGCCTTTTGATGGTGAAAACTCACCTACATCCGACTGGTTTCTTCCCCTTTGGTAGAGAACACCTTTCCCACGTTTCATTTTTCATTAAAGCATCGATCTCTTTTCTCATTGCTTCTCTCCAATGCTTGTGTTTGACTGCTTCTTCAAAAGTCTGGAGAATTTCCTCTTCCTCATATAAGGCAGCCTCAAATGCTCGAGCCATCTCTGTGAGGTGTCCTTGGGCCATGTTCACCATTGAGTATTTTGTTTTTCTTCCTTTCCAGTCTGGAGAATATCTCTTGGGAGGTACTCCCCTTGTGCTTCTATGTGGTAGCTCGTAATGTTGTGTGTTCCCATTTTCCCTGTTAGCTTCATCTTCGTTTATCCTGACATTGTCAGTGGTATCTAATGAAACTGTATCAAATTCAGAGTCATTTACCTTAGGAATTGAAGACGGGTCTGATGGTTGGTCGGCATTCTCAAACTCAACGACCTGCCTAGTGGAGTGAGACAACCCATCGGTATCCTCTACTGACTCTGTTGGACTAGTTTCGATGACATGATTGGTTTCCCTTGGCTCATTTTCCTTTGGCTGATGGGTGGTTTCTTGCGAGATGTATAGCCAATTTAGTGGGTCAGTAACTGGACTATTCTGTTGACTCTCCCCCTGACCACTAGATTGGCTGTAGTAGTATTCACTCTCAACGAAGTCACAATTCATTGTAGTGTACATGTGTTTGGTTAGGGGATCGTAGCATCTGTACCCTTTCTGATTTACCCCATACCCAAGGAAGACACACTTGACAGCACATGGAGAAAATTTGGTACGATCATGTTTTGGGATGTGGACAAAAACCGTACAACCGAAGATTTTTGGGTCAAGAGTGAGAGTGGTTGGTTTTTGTATGGTTTCATGATTGATAAATGTATCAATAGGAGTTTTGAAGTTGAGGATACCTGTTGGGAGACGGTTCATTAGGTAAACAGCAGTGGCAACTGCTTCTGGCCAAAAGGATGTGGGAACTTTGGAGTCGATGAGGAGAGCCCTGGTGATTTCTAGGATATACCTATTCTTTCGTTCCGCTACCCCATTTTGTTCAGGTGTATAGGCACAGGAAGTTTGGTGGACAAGCCCTTTTTCTGAAAAGAAGGTTTTCATATCGGTGTTGATATATTCACCCCAGTTGTCGGATCATAAGACCTGGATGTTTTGTTTATACTGGGTTTGGACAAGTTTGTAGAAGTGAGTAAATTTTTCAAAAACTTCTGATTTAGTCTTTAAAAAATACACCCAAGTCATTCGGGAAAAATCATCGATGAAAAGAAGGAAATACCGAAGACCCTGGCCCCCATTGATTGGGGCAAGACCCCAAACGTCTGAATGAACTAAAGAAAACGGGGTAAGCACTCGAGTATTATTCAACTTAAAAGAGTGACGATGACTTTTAGCCAGATGACAAGTTTCACAATCAAGGAAATGTACTTTAGAAGTTATTTTAGGGAACATCAATCTAAGATTTCCTATAGAAGGGTGCCCTAACCGACGATGTAAGATCCAAGCCTGCCTGTCAGTTGGTCCATTAGTAAGTAACGCCGTACTTTGTTGGGCTATCTCATCCACATAGTACAGTCCGCCTCGTTCAATGCCACGCCCAACTATCGTCCCCGTCTTGATATCCTGTAACATGCAAAAACGAGGTTGCATCAGCAATTTACAACTTAGTTCTTTTGTTACATGACTAACTGATAACAGTTTATGAGACAGTGTAGGAACATAGAGGCAATTAGAGAGGCGGAGAGTTGGAGAAATATTAATGGTGCCCGCCCCTTCTACCCGAGCTAAATCTCCACCGGCTGTTTGGACGTAAGTCTTAGTGGGCTCGGATATGTTAAGGAAATCCGAGGGGTCAAAAGAGATTGTATCGGTGGCACCACAGTCAAAAATCCATAATTTCTCTTTTTCACCAATTTTAGTGGATGTGGAGTAAGCTAAGGCTTTAAAAGAATTTTGACATGGTATATTGGGGTGAAAAACAAGGTTTTTGAAATTTTCTGGGTCAATTTTGGAATTTTCGAAACGGCTGGGGGTATTTGGTTGGTATGTTGAGAATGGGGTTTAAAATAGGATTTAGAAGAATCTGAGGGGTGGAAATAGAATTTTGGGAACTTGGGGTTATTTAACCCTACCCCCTTTCTAACCCTAATCTCCGCCACTATCACCCCCAATTCTCCAACCCTAATCTCCGTCGTTCTCTCGTCCTCTCCCGCCATGGTCGCCGGTGATTCACCGGCGATGGAGGTCACCGGTGTCGGTTTACCTTCCGACCACACCCTGGTGACCGAAACTGACGCGATTGCCTTCTTCTCTTCCTCTCTGTTTCTTCTGTCGTTGCTTCCGGTATTAGGACGACCGACGCTGCCCGCCGTGTTGTCGGTGTTGGTAGCTCGATCTCCACCGGTTGATGCCGCCGCCGCTACTGCCTTGTTTCCTCCGTTTCGATTCCAATTCTGACGGGATTTCTTCATGTCTTCCCACCAATCGGGAAACCCATGGAGGTGAAAGCAGGTGTCCGTTGTATGTTTCTTCCCTCCACAGTGGTTGCATGTCAGTTTACTCTTGTCGGCTGGAATTGCAGAGAATTTGGGTGGCGGTGGTGGTCTACTGCGGTTGATTGCTGCTAATCCGGCACCTATTCTGGCTTCCTGTGGGTCGCCTGAGGGTTTGAAGACTCGTTCATTAGCTGACTCGCATCTCACCAGTCCGTAAGCACTTTGCACAGTGGGTAGCGGATCTTTGTTCAAGATCTCTCTCTTTAATGCATCGTACCTTTCATCCAAAGCCCATAGAAACTGGTATAATCTATGCCTCTGAGTGATTTTGTTGTACTTTTCAGTTGTTGATGGGGTATCCATTGGGTTTGGATCCCTTTCGTCGATGGAAATCCAGAGTTTCTGGAATTTATTCCATAAACTTTTAAAGCTCATATTCCCCTGCTTCATGTTGTATGTTTGCCTATGCAGGTCTGATACTTGGAATGGATCGGCTCCACTTCCATACGTGATGGCTAGACCCTCCCATAGATCTCGAGCTGTCGCGTATTGTGATACCTCATTGATGAGGTTGGCTTCAATATTGTTTATTATCCAGTTGAAGCAGCAATGGTCTCTCTGTTGCCACTTTGGATAGTTGGGTTCACTGATTTGGGGAGGGTTTGTAACTCCAGAAATGTGAGATGACAAACCCTTCCCTCCAATGGCTCATTCCATCAGATTCTTCCAGAGGGGGTAATTGTCCCCATTGAGTTTGTTTTGGACATGAACCTCCCCCAATGATTCTGGTTGATTTGAGGGTAGAGGTGGTGGCTGATCTTGGGTTTTTGGTTGGATATTAATCTGTCTGAGGAATTCGGCAAGTTGGGCAGCAAATTCCCCTGGGAAATTGACTAACGGTTGGTTTGTGTTTGGGGTTTCTGGGTCAGATTCTGACATAGTGTTTGTGTTCTTTTTTCAGGCTTTCAAAGGTTCGGGAAAGGTATATTTGGGACGATGATGAGATTTCTCTGAGTCCCACCCCGTCGCAACCTGCTCTGATACCATCTTAAAGATGGTAATCGAGAGAGGCGTTGTATGAAGGATGAACCATGGTGGCTAAGACTTTGTAGAGAATAGGAATTTGATTTGTATTTTCTGTTGTATTGAGAGTTCAGTGAAGCCCCATTTTATAGGGGTGTTACAACATGGGAAATCCCTCTAATTCTAGGTACTACCAAATACATTAATTGCTTATTCTAGGTACCACCATATTCTTTATTGTAATACAAATTACCAATGTGTTGGTGATTGCTACTAGCCGTTTGAAGGCTCTTCTTGACAATATGTACTAAGGAGTGGAGGGACACTAATCTATTAACCCCTACATTAATGTATGTATATATAGATAGATATATAGCCATCAAATTATCATTAATTTCTGGTCCCTATATTAATGTATGTATATATAGATAGATATATAGCCATCAAATTATCATTAAAATTTTGGTTTTTGTTATGAGTGAAAAAAATGATGTTAAAATGACAACCCCTCTTAAAGTGACACCGTGACACCACTTATACAATAATATCATAAACTTTATACAGCAATATTATAAACGCTACACAACAATCTATAGATTGTTGTATAGCGTGTTGGATATTGCTGGCCAAGAAAATTTGTTGTATAGTGTGCAATATATTGTTGGCCGTCTTTTTCAGATTTTTTTCTTTTGCCACGTGGCAGCTTATTATTCGTCCATGTGTACAAATGATTGGCTGGGAATGGTAGTATGGTGTTATTTTAAGAGTTGGTGGCACCCTAACACTCCCTTATATGAAATTAGCTACCATTGAACAAGAAGTAAATAGTCAATATTAAGAGAAAATATTCCATGAACTAGGCATACCAAAGTGGATATATGATTTGGTATGTCCCACTAGTAATATTTGGACAAATGGAATTCACACTCCAGTCGGAAGAAATACACTCCCACGCAGTTAACAGCACAAATTCTTGAATATGGAAACTTTGGATTCCCATATATAAACCATACATAACTTAAATCTCTCATCATTTTTCAAATCAATTAAAAAAAGAGTTTTCATTGCTATTAATGGCCACTTTTTTTATTTTCTTTGTTTATAATATATACAATGGCGTAGTATATATACGCATTAAAGATCCAATTTTTAAGACTTAAATCGCCCATTAATTAGATTTGAATTATGTATAGTTTAATATGAACTCAGACAATTAAAATACCACTATTATTAGGTTTAAATTAAGAAGTCACAATCTTATTTTTATGCCATTAAAATGATATTATACTAAGTTAAAAAATGATCATAAAACCAAGAAGATAAAACTTTAGCAAACCTACGTGTAGAATTCAAAATACTTAATTATAAAGAACAATTACAAAACAAAGAAATAAAAAAAGAAGTGGCAAATCTTTGAACTCCATTGATGGCAATGAAAACTTTTTTTTTAATTGATTTGAAAAATGACGAGAGATTTAAGTTATGAATGGTTTATATATGGGCATTAAAAGTTTCCATATTTAAGAATTTGTGTTGTTAACTCCGTGGGGAGTGTATTTCTTCCAGATGGAGTGTATTAGTGGGGCATACCACATCATATGTCTACGTTCGTATACCTAGTCCATAGAATATTTTCTCCAATCTTAGACCTAAAACAGAAGTATTGTATACCAATTTAAAAGCATATGCAAACATAAATATAGCACACAAAACAAAGCGGCTATTCACAAGAAACTTATTTAGTACTCTCTCCTTCCCCCATTAGGAGTAACACTTTGACCGGGTACGGGTTTTAAGAAATGTAAAGAAAAGTTGGTTGAAAAAGTTAGTGGAATGTGAGACTCACATTTTTATATTGGTTTTATAATAAAATGTGAGTGAAATGAGTTAGTGGAATGTGAGACCTACTTACCATTTATGGTAAAAATGAAGTGCTACTCTTAATTGAGGACGGACCAAAATGGAAATTAGTAACTCTTATTCGGGGACGGAGGGAGTATTATTAAAAAAAAGGAGTCATGGCAAAGATGATGTCGGTGAGCTTGGCATTTCTGATTGTGGTAAATGCTTTCCTCCTGTCGCCGGCTGAGGCGGCCGAGGGCGAAACAGCCATCAGAGATCACCACGTCAAGGGTAAGAAGTTGGCGGAGGAAGGCGACCTCGTGAACCGTCACAACAGGGGTTGCCTTGCCAGCCAACGATGTCGTGATGGTGAAGACTGAAGATGTATACAACATGTTCAGACAAGGAATTTCATTCTCAGCTTTTTATGTGTATAAAGTACTATGTAAAGGTTAAATTTGTTTGAATATCATTGATTTTCATTGTTTTCTTTAGCTAGATAATTAACTAGTCAAAGGCTAGTTCATGATGTAGATAAGTAATACTCCTTTCGTCTCATTTAAGAGGACACGTTTTTCTTTTTAGTTTGTGCAAATTAATATGACACATTTTCTTTTTTTGGAAACTTTATCTCTCCAATCAGTGGCGGAACCAGAAACTTAAAGAAGCCGGTGCTGAACTTTAACTACAAATATGTCAGCATGGCACTAATATCCTAATTATCTCCAAGAGCGGATAGCCTATTCTACTAGTGTCACAATATCAGAATTGTCAATTAATAGTACAAATTATTTACCATCATATTCTATTATAAAATTAATATATAGAGTATAAGAGAATCCCCATCCGTGCTCTTAAATAAGAGCAAGGAGGTGGGCACGGACCCACTTTTACTTCTTGTCCTTAGCTAAGAGCACAACACCCACATCCGTGTTCTTCCGCAAGGACAAGCTCAAGGGTCCCACCATTCTATTATTCAATTTAAATACTTCAATTACTAAAAACATTTCTACATTATAAAAATACATTAAAAATAAAAATTACATAATTAAAATCCTAAAAAATAAAAATTACATAATTAAAATCCTAAAAAATAAAAATACATAATTAAAATCCTAGAAAATAAAAAAATACATAATTAAAATCCTACAAATTAAAAATTACATGATTAAAGACTAAAAAGTACCACCGTGGAAGACTAGTCCTCTATCCCCAATATTCTCTTGAGACCCCGGATCATTCCCTCATGTGTTGCAAGTTGCTCGAGAGTCATCTTAGACGTATCGTTCATATAGAGTTGACCCAAGATGGCCCACAGCGAGTTGTACGGGGGTGGAGGAGGCACAAAGGGAGCGGGAGCGGGGGCGGGGGCGGATGGAGTCGTGGTGCGACGGCGGGTGGCCGTTGCCTTCTTCCTTCCTTGCGGCCGGCGGGAACTACTCGGGCCAGCGTCAGGCTACCCAAGTTAGTTCCGGCAAGCTGGGTAGCCACATTAACGGAGGCGCCGTCGGATAGGGCTACCGACCTCGACCATTTGCTAGAGGAGCTGGAGGAGGATGCTACTACGCCGCCCCTATACTTCGGATGTTGGCGCCCCTCCTGCTAACAACTGAGGTACTTGAACGGTTTCAACTCCATGCGTTGGTAGGTCGCATGAAAGTAAGCTCAAGGGGCCAAAAATTGCATTGCCGGACTAGGGAATGAGTCGGAGTCGAACCAATCGTGGTTCCAACCGCGATTGTCGGAGGGGTGATCGCCGGAGCCGGACATTGTGTAGTGTGGTGGAAATTTAGATGAGAGAATATGAGAAAAAAGATGAAAGAATATAGATGATAGAATAGATGAGAATGTGATTTTTTTTTTGTTGAACTGGGGGTTTATAGATGAAAATGTGAATTCTGAGGAAAAAAAATTGAAAAATAAATTAAAAGCGGGTAGAAAACGGATATAGTTTTTTGGGAAGTGGGAAAATATTTTTTTTAATTTAAAAACATTTTTTTTAATTAATTTCGAATTTTTATAAATAAAATATTGATATGCCAACGGCTAAGTCGTTGGCCAATCAGACAGCGCCACGTAAGGGTGCTCAGGGGCACGGACGTGCTCTTAGCTAAGAGCAGCGTCGTGCTGCTGACACGGACGGACGGACGACTTTTTTTCAACCGCTGCAATTGCTCTAAAAGAAGACTCAAATTTGACTCACTTTTTCACTCATTTCGTTTACAAAGTCAAATAACTTTAAAACTCATTACGAGTCAAAATGTAACTTTAAATTGTAGACAAAGAAAACAATACCTTTTATATGACTCACTCCGTCCCACAAAAATATGCACTTTCTAATTTTGGAAAGTCTTTTCTCTCTAATGAGGTGAGACTCATTCTCCACTAACAATACTTTAAGGCCATGTTTGGTTGTCAGGATTATGTATGGGAAAGTAATCTGATTTCTTAAATTTTAAATTCCTGTATTTGTTTCACTTTTTAATCAAACTGGGAAAGTAATCAGAATCCGAGAACAAGGAAAGTTAGTACAACTTTCCAGGATTCTGAATCCTAACTTTTCTTAATTATTCTTTTTTTCAGTTTTAGGATTCTTACATATTTAAGCAATATAGTATAGTTTTTATTATTATTATTATTATTATTATTATTATTATTATTATTATATTATTATTATTATTATTATTATTATTATTATTATTATTATTAATTACAATATTTTAAAAACAATTTAAAATAATAAATCATACTTAATTTCACTATAATAAATAATTATAATTAAAATGATCATAATTATAACTATATTTTATAATAATTCATAATAGGAATTAATAATTTATTAATAATTAATAATTAAAATATAATTATATACTATAAATTATATAATAAATAATAATTATTATATTTTATAAGTAAATAATTAATCAATAAAGTCATAGTGCAATTTTAAATTTTATTCAATTATAATATCCATAAATATTATAATTATAGTATAATAATTATTATATTTATTATTATAATAAATGAGTATAATACTCCATGTAACTACAATTATAATTATATTAGCATATATTATGATGGATAATCCATATTTAAACTATCCATCGTAATAATAAATATAATAATATAATAATTATTATTTATAATTAAATATTTATTAAAGTTTTTATAATATTATTCTTTTATATAAATAAAAAATAATAAGTATATTTTTAGTTTGGTGTTTAAATTAAATATGAATTTAAAATTTTGATATTGTCCAAACACATGAAAGTAAAGTTACTAGGAATCATATTCTCGGGATTCATTTTCCCAGGAATCATTTTCCTTGCCAACTTTACTTTCCTGTGAACCAAACATGGCCTAATTACTTTTTCTCTCTACCTCTTTCTTATTTTACCAATTTTATTAAAACTCGTGCCGAACCCAAAATGCATTTTCTTTGAGGATGGAGGGAGTAATAAAAATATACAGATTATGATATTATAAGATAATTAGAAAATAACATAATTAAATACAAGTGATTAATGTATACATATAATAATTAATTATAAATAGAAGATAATAGTATGACATTTTATCACATAAAATGCAAAAAATTTAAGGATTTTATAAAAGTACCAAATCTTTTTAAGAATGAATAAAATTTTCAAAATAAAAATTCACATTGTCTTCCGTGAGTTTATACACTAAATCAACTAACAAATAGTGGAGTAGTAGTAAAATACTTTTTCTCTCTCCTCTACGCACCCCCTCGATCTTCTGTCCCATTTTCTTCCTCCCTTTTCTCTCTCCTCTGCGCCCGTCTCTCCACACTCATTTCCACCTCCTCTTTCTTTCACCGTTGTGTTCCCTCTCTCCCTTCCCCTTCAACCTCTTCAACTCCTCCTACCTATAAATGAGCGACCGGCGCCGGGCAAGCCCCCGCTGGACCGGGGGTTTGTCCCTATCTGGTTCCCCCAACCTCTTCAACTCCTCCTACCTATAAATGAGCGACCGGCGCCGGGCAAGCCTCCGCTGGACCGGGGGTTTGTCCCTATACTGGTTCCGCCAGTATCTCCAATTAATACATCCAACCACTTTTTCTCATTCCTATTAAAATATTCATCTTTTTTTCTTTTTCTATTTTAATATTTCCACCCACCTTTTCTCCCTCCAATTAAATACATTAATTAAAAATTCCTAAAATCTCGTGTCGGCTAAGAAATGTGTCATATAGTCAAGACGGAGGGAGTATATAGTTTGTTACACAGTATTTGTGTAGTTGACCTTTGAAGATAAATTGTGTTTTTACATTTGATAATTTTTATAGAGTTAATTGCCTCAGATAGTATACACGTATACGTATCATAATTTGTAGTTAGTGCAAATTTTAACTTTTGGCAATTACTACAACCACAATCAAAATTCTAAAACATTAGCAGTAGCAGTTAGTACCACTAAGACGACGTAGATTGACCTAAATTTGAGAATTTAGTAACCATAAGTAGATTAAGAAATTATAGCCTCTCCAATCTTCAATTACATATGTAGAGAATAATAAAATTTTGTATTTCTCATAATATTTACAGCACATATATCAATATGTTACTTGGATCACGTTAGGGTAATACTAATTTACTGTAATTGGACATTAAAACGTCGACACAATGGCGGTTCAACATTTACGATTTTCAGCCCTAGACTCCACAATATATAGTCCGTCGAAGTTTCAGTAATTATTCTTTTTACCTAAGCAAAGAAAAAGTCATGACCTTCCCCAAATTTGATTGAAAATTAAAGCCAAAAAATCAGGCACAAAACCTACAAATGGAAGAAAATAAAAACAGTCTTACAAATGAAAAAAAAGCTAATATTATGTATAAAAAGTTTGGAACACATGTAACAGTTCATTTTTCAAAATTCTAATTTGGGCAATTCAAAATTCATGATAAATATCGAATTCTCTACCTTATACTACTACATGGAAATATAATATGGTGGACGTGGATCACACCATGCCAATGTAATTAAAACTGCTACCCTATATTCGGTAATAAATATTCTCCTTAATTAGAATTCTCAATTGAGTTTTTTTTTCAATATAAAATCAAGAAACAATTGTAGAAAAAAGCGTCATCTATATATATCTACATTAAATAGCAAGAACGGCGAAAATGATGGCTATCTTGGTGGCACTGCTTCTTATGTTAAAAGTGATTATTGCGTATTAATATGAACAGTTTTAAGTAGAATCAAAATATCGTTATTTGAATTCAAGATTTGTAACTACCCACCTTTTATATTTTGACAAAAAAACAATAGTTAGTGCCACTAAAACTACGTAGATAGTTTATTGCATTCCAAAATTATATGTGAAAATTGGTGATAATTTTTCAAAATCAATCAAAGTTCTAAAACGATCAAATAGCTAGCCATCTATTTTCATCAAGCCATTCATTCATTAATTTCTCATTTTCGATGTGAGGGAAACAAGGATGTCCATGAAATTCGTTTCCAATTGAACAACTAGCTAGCAATAATCCACACAAAAAAGAAACATCCAAATTTAGAAGCATATGCAGTATATAAACAGCAATTAACCCACAAAACAAATGGGCATGTCCAAATCAAATAAAGTTATTATTTTTACTATTTCCAAAAAAAAAAAAAAAAAGTAGTTAGTCATGGCAAAGATGATGGTGGTGAGCTTGGCATTTGCCCTTGTGGTGTGTGGCCTCTTGTGGTCGACGGCAGAGGCACAGGGTGAAACAATGGTGCAAGATACTTACAAGGAGAGGGCGTTGGACGAGAAACCGATCCCGGCTAACCCTTACATGAGGGGATGCAATGCCGACCACCAATGCCACGGTGGAAGCCGAAGGCTAAGTAACTTACAAATTTCTTCTCATGGGGTGCAACAACCCATTCGTGGAAATTAGTTAGCTAGCTACAATTTTCAACCACTATTAAAACTTTCATGTTCATACCATGCTAAAATATTTGTGTAGGTGCGGAAGGAAGGAGTTGTATTTGTAAGATATGATCGCTATTTATTTGTCTAGATATATATTCATCTTGATATTCAACTCATGTTCCTTTATTCTCTGTGTTGTTTTGCTTAGAGGAATAGGCTTGCTTTCTTAGCATTCATTTTCCTTTCGTGAAAATTATTGGTTAAGTTATTATACGTATAGTAATTCATTCTCATTCCTTATTAAATAGGAATGTAAAGATGATATCTATGTGTCAATCATCGAATTTTAATTTAAAAATATGTTCTTAAATTATATAATTTGGGCTTTTTAATTCTAAAATTTGGACTTTCTCCAATATGTTTCTTTTAAAAACTTATTGGGCCTTCCTTTTAAATTCGTATTCTTTGGGTTAAAATTCATCACATATTATTCATTGGGTTTGGGACCATGACTGAAAAAAATGAAAACTCTTCATATTTGGGCTTGTGGTAATTTTGTTTGATGAATACGATTGAATTTTATCTGAAAATACGGCCCTGTTTTGATATTATAAAGAAAAAGGAAGTATAAATTCATTGTTATAGTTGTAATAACATACCATTGTTATCGTCAAGTCATTTCTAAGAGTCATTTGGAGACGTTCACTTGCCATGGTTGTTTGTTAAAAAAAGTCATTACTAATCTTATCTCAGTTGCAATTTTTTTTCAAAACCTCAGATTCATGACAATATATCTCAAGATTAACCAATCTCACCCGTATAACTACTTTCTTCCTATACAAATTCTATCGTTGCGTATCCTATATTGTACATCTAACTATTATCTTGTCTCATGATTTTACTCTGATCAGCCGTAATGGTGACAAGGCCATTATATGAGTTTATACATTAAAAAAATAAAAACTAATCAAATTCAAAACAAAGAAATTCTCATCTTTATATATTTTCACAAGAGAGAAGTGTGGTAAGATTCATTCAATTCATCAAAGGCTGGAGATGCTGAACATCATCACTTTGCATCCCGGAAAACCCTACTTCTCACTAGCAGCATATATGATCGGAACCCCACCAATCAAGAACCATCCATGGAAAAGTCGTTGACAGCAGGGATATTGGTGCTGATGTTGAGACCGGAGTTATGAGGAGTCGGGCCAGCCCCGAAGGTGAATTCTTGAGGGGGCACGTCGAGTGAGGGACGGTTGAAGATAGAAGCACTGCTACTAGTGTTGGTGAAAACTGGTGCCGCTGCTAGAGCTAGCGGTGTGTCATTTGGCCTTGAGAAGCCAAAGCTTAGAAAAGACAGATTAGGCATGCCCACACCACTATTTTCTATCGAACCGAATATTATCTGCTCGAATTCCTGTAATTGTTGGTGGACCGCTGAAATTGATAGGAACAGGGATGTGTTAGATGATGAGATATCGTTGCATAAGCAAAGATCATATATATATTATAAATGTAAGATCCCGGATTTCTTGAAGAAATGTGACACTACTTATCCATTTCTTCTATGTTAATCTTTGACTTTGATAAACTTTTTGATATATTAGAGATGATTGAAGCTAATACAAGCTCATCAAGGCAGAGTGTAACCGTACCTGGATTTAGTTCAACTGAAGGCCGGTGTTCTTTCACCCATTGATAGCTCTGTGCGAGTTTCCAGCCCTTGCTTTTCATCAAGAAAGCCATTACTATGGCGGGAGACCTGTAGAATATATTACTATATGTCGCATTGATAGGAATCTAAACTATGATCTGGCACTCAGAATAGTATTCCCCGCAAAAGCAGTCGATATATGCAAGAGGACATTTAAGGTGAAATAACCTTGATACAGAAATAGTAAGTTCACCTGCTTTTACCAGACATGCAGTGCACGAGAACCCGGGCCCTCTGTTTTTCGCATTGCTCTGCATAAACATGTCGGAGTGATAGCTCAATCAAATTACAGTTTGTATGCAAATGCTACGAAGCATTGGCAGATATTTAAAGGTAGAAATGAATTTTGAAAAGTTTATAGTTCAGATCATATGGATCAAACAAGAAGTGAAGAACGAGGGCAATGCGAAGAACAAGAAACCGAAAGACATATTTTGCGTCAGGAACAAACGAGATTGTAGAACATGAAAACTCATAATAAGACTCAATATAATTTATGTCAGTGTAATCTGGGATCTCAACAAACTTCAGCTTATATTACAAACGATTCGAACTCCCCATATGCATTATCTACCTCTTGATTTAAGCCATAATTAGCATCCTAAGATTGATATAGTCCGACTTCTTATGTTCCCCTTTGAGAAGAACCATTACTTTCATCCATATAAGTAGTAAAGTCAGTAAACTTACCCAGAAACTGAATCGCATCATCGAATGGAAGTTTCTGATCATACTGTAGACGGTGATAAGTAAAAGAGTTCTTGTACAAATTCTGACAAGAAGGGACAGCCTGCACCACAGAAAATCAAATCTTCAAAAAGAATGAAAAGATCCTTTTCAGCGAAAGATTGAACATCACACAGAACATGTCCACCAAAAGTTGAGCATATTGAACCTACTAGTTCAATTGAAATTCTCGAATTCAAGCAACTAGAAAGAAAGAGACAGAGCTCCCTCCGATGGCTGTAAATGGAAAAGTAATGAAAAACTACATAATGGTTACCTGTTACAGTGTTACCATATTGGTAAAAAAAGAGCCCTCACTTTTATAGAAAAGAACAGGCATAATCATCATGCCATCTCCACTCCATTTGGTAATATAAACCAATCCAAAATACGAAGGGAAAGTAGTATAGAGTAATTACGCATCCTAGACTGTCCCAAAAAGATACATGCCACATTTCAAAATTCGAATTTAGAAGCTCATAGGCAGTTATATGCTTTGTCTAAACATATCTGACCATTTGGAGGTAGTATATTCCACTTGTCAATCAATATGACAATATCACAAGTATACAAGTTATGGATCACAATGTACAATAACCTCAGAGCCAAACTTCCACTCTACTCCAGAGAGTAAAACCCTCAATCCCAACTTCATTATAAGCATCACACATATATACCATTTGTACACAAGTAAACAACAACAACAAAAACACAAAAATTCGAAATCAAAAGCACATCACTGATTTTCGGCACACAGTCAACAAGATCAAAACAAAATCACTAAGTACAAAAATTCCTAATTCAACCAAAACAATTAGCTTTATACATACATACATCCAATTGAATTCAACTGAATTGGTGAACTACAAACAAGTAACAACAATAGGATCAAATCAAGTATGAATAAAGATGAATTTGAAAGAATGAAAATTGGTGATGGAGTAAAACTGATCTCACATTAAGAATACAGGAGATGCCCTGCGACTTGAGAAGCTCGCAGCGGGCAGCATTGTCGAAGCTGCCTAAATATAGGAAGTCCGGCAGGATCTGGGAGGCGAAGGCGCTGACGTGGACAACGGATTTCTCGACGGTGGCGGGGATGCGGTGGCCGCAGATGCCGCAGACCTCGCCCTCCTCGTACTTGTGGTAGTGCCCGCAAATCCCGCAGGGATTCTCTCTCTCTCTCTTCCTCATACTTGGTAGTCAACCAACTGCTCGATTGAATTCCTGATTGTGGGATTTGTTGAATCCTTGATTGTGGGATTTGTTTTTATTTTGAAAATTCAGGGTTTTGGGAAAGGGGAATTGAGCAAGCGCTGAATTTTCTATCGCCGGTGATCGTTTTCACATTTCATTCGCGCACGCCATTATATAGTAACGGACTTTGGATTTTTCTCAGGCTTTAATTGTACTTGTGAATTCATCGTCATCCAAAAATATTAACTTAATCATCAAACATTAATTATGTTTCACCCTTTTTTAGCAACAAATGTCGCACTTTAACAACTCTAACTCAATAACATCTAATATGCACTTGACCTATTAAGGAAACTTGGACATGTGGAACACGACACGAATACGTTAACGGCACAATGTAATATGGGTTGAGACGACACGCTAAAAACCCTAACCTGATTTACATGATTAAAATATACCAATAATTTTACAATAAAAACTTGATTCGCGTGATTAGAATTTGATATTACATGATAAAAATATGATTCACACTATTTAAACCTGATTTACACGAATCTATAAAATAAAAATAAAAAATATTTGTTTAACAGATCAACTCATGAACTAGTAAAGGTTGACCCAAGTGTTAATTTCACGTGTATTCATGTCAAATATTATTAGCCTGTCTATATATACTCTAATTAAGAAATATCATTAACAAATACAGGGTGGTGAATCGTGTAGGTTGGATCGTTATCGGGTCAACATAATAGAAACTCAATTCAGTAAGATCTAATTTGCCCTTGACCTATTAAGGAAACTCTCAACGATAACACGAACACGACCTACTAACTTCAAACATTCTGGACCCGTGGTACACGACACGAATCTGTTAACGGCACAATGTAATATGGGTTGAGACGACAGCTAAAACCTCAACCTGATTTACATGATTAAAATATACCAATAATTCACAATAAAAACTTGATTTACATTATTAGAATCTGATATTACATGATAAAAATATGATCCACTCTAGTTAAACTTGATTTACACGAACCTATAGAATAAAAATAAAAAATACAGTATTTATTTAACAGATTCCTAATAGAATACGAACTAGTAAAGGCTTGCCCAAGTCCATTAATTTCACGTGTATTCGTGTCGAAAATTGTTAGCCTATCTATGTATACTCTAATTATCTTAATCTCTCATCATTAATCCATTCAATTACATTTTATTTCTTTATTAAAATATACTCCAATGTCTCCTAAAATATCATATTATTCAACAAGTGTGACATTTTCATGGGTGCAAAGTGAGTAAATTGTTAAAGAGAGTATTAGTATGACATATACATATGGATTATTAGCGCATAATATCACGAACTCTTTCCGTCTCAAAAATAGAAATTTTTGAAACGTCTCGAATTTTAATACAAAATTGGTAGAAAGTAATATAGAGATAGAAAAAAGTGTGCTAATAGAAAAAGCGTCTCATCTCACTGGAAAAAAAAAAAAGAATTTTTCTTAGCTATAAACGAACCAATTCATTATTGTTCTCATAAACTCTAAAATTAACAATAACGAACTTAGATTGGGGTGCCAATTTCACAATCAAGGTTTATTTGGAATAGTTGCAATTACCACTTGTCACTACTCTAGACATTAAAAGCATGTTAACATGCAATTAATTCATTATGAATTGAAAATATACCCTAATAGGAGAACATGAATTCTATAAATTGAATTACATTTTGATTCTCTAAATAATCAACGTGATTATCGACTTCTCTTATTGTGAATCATCTGACATGTGCTCTAACTCTAAATATAAACTTATGTATGGACAGTATCTGATTACACCACTAGTGTTCTACTATTACTTCCCTACAATCTTTCATTTACTTCACACAATGACGAGAATTTCATTCATTTTTATAATGTAAGCCGATTTTAATAAGTGTTTCCTAGATCTAGAATGTTTTTTACACCGTTCACATATTTCACATAATGACGATATTTTCCCTCATTTTTACAATGTAAGCCTAATTAAACCAAATGTGTTTTCTACATCTAGAATGTTTTTTCATGCACAATATAAATTAGTTGAGTTCACCCATGCATACCAAGCTTGTGAAACTAGTGTCAGAGTTCAACTTTTTGTTTTGTTCATTAATTATTAATTCAACTATTTATATAACCTAGCTCAAATTAAACCTCTATAATTAATGCTAGTGGCGGATCCCCGACGACCCGCTATCATGGACCCGACGTAAATTTTCCATAGACGCCCCCTTCAATAGCTTCCACGTTGCCCCTCCCCTCTCCTTTAGCTTCCTATAAATTTTATTTTGCCCCTTCCATCTTATGATCCTGGATCCATCACTGAATTTTAACGCTCTTATAAAATTTCATGCAATGGAGAATTATTTAATTTGTTTAAATAGAAACCACAACATTCGAGCATACTAATAAAATAGAAAAAAAAATATTTTTGAAAGGTATACTTTGAGTCATAAAAAAGGAAACTATGTAGTTTGACTCTTTTGAAATAATAGACAAATTGAGTAAAAACTAAAAATTGACCCAATATACGTTCAATTCTGGGCATAACTGATTTTAAACTGATGTACATGTAACCAAAAAAAAAGGAAAAATTCACTAGACTCCAACAATGAACGAAAATACCCAAACGCCTAATTCAATTCTTTCCTTCCACGAATCATCGCTCTTCACCGCGTCAACAAACGACGTCGTTCGAGCATCGGCGCCGCCATTTTCGGCTGGCTTTTGAATTTCTTGTTTGCATAATTGATTGCTTGTTTCAGCCCCTTCTTATCGCGATTGCATTGTTGTTCGCCGTCATTGATTTGCACTGGGTGAGTTGATTTTTAGCACTTTGTTGAATTCATCTGTTGATTGCTATTGTTTTCGATCAAACTTAGTGCTCGAATTTGATTTCCCCCAAATTTGATCATAGCCTTGATGGATGCTGTGTATAGCTTAATCCGCTGTTTGCGATTGATTTGAGACTGTGAATTTGATTGGAATGCTCCAATTTAGTTTAATTATGATTAATGTTATGCATGTGATCAGGGTTCTGAACTAGTACTTAATATTCTCAGCAATTAATTTAGTTATTGCTTGATGATGGCCAAGCAATTGATAGTAATCCTGTTAAATCTTTTTGTTATGCTTAAAGACTGTTTCCAGCATGTATTTATCAGTGCAAGATTGAATTTTTATCGCATTGGGTTATCCGAGTTAGGGGCTCGTGCCACCACCTGGATGGATCACATTCCACTCAATGTCTCAAATGAATGATCTCTGAAACAAAAAAAAGGCTTCACCGCCAAAATATGCGGGAAAAGCCACTGCTCCTATGCGATGTTTATATAACTTCATGTAGTCTAATGCTTCTATCATAACTTTTATTTGAAGTAAAAATTTTCCTAATTGATGACTTGATGTTATAAAGATTAAATAGTGTGGCCCTTGAAGTTAGTTACGTGAATTGGAAGTTGCATAGCAACTTAAGGAGTTAAAGATTAAGTTTGTGATGTTGCTATGAACTCTAACGAAACCAGACATAGCTCTCTGGAAAAGATGGGATTGCAATTGCATCATGTGTGCATGCTAAACTTTGTGATACTTTCTTTAATTCTCGGTTGTTTTTCTAGTTTAATGCCCATTCTTTTCATTTTACAGGAACTCTGATCAGATTTGGACCATTTGGTTATGTTGTCCCTATTTGCATCGGTGGAAGTTTCACTTTATATAGCTGCAATTGTCCAACTAGTTTTTAGTTGTTTCTACATGGAACTCTGACTACATATTTGTTGAGCCAAATAAAGTATGAATTTGCAAACGCACCATTCTGGGCAGTTCGCGGGGCAGGTACCAAACCAAGCTGGTACCATGATGACTGGGATACCACAGCAAAATGGAAATCCTATGCCTAACCAGATGCAAAATCCAAGTATGAATAGGAGTATGCAGAATATGGGTCCTGAATATGTGAAAACACGCAGATATATGCAAGAAAAGATGTAAGAATTTTCATTACTTATATCCATCCATCAGTGGTATACTTCACTGTTATGACTGCTATAGTGAACTAGTTTATGCTTTTTCCAAGTCAGATGTTATGATTTTTGATTCGTTAGAAATTGAAATAATACAAAGCAACTTTCTTGGAAATGTGTTATTAAGAATGCTGTGTTTGATTCCAGTAGTATTTTTTACAGTGGTGGTTGCTCTTTTCAAATTTACTTGAATTTATGATTTCTTGTTGCAGTAGAACACCTTCTCTTGATAATTGACAATAAATGAGCAATCGGATACATGTCTGGCTTAGCCTTACTCAAAACAAGGCATTGTAGGAAAGATTAGCCTGATTAACTTGTGCACTGTGCTAACTTGTCATGGAAGACAAGCTTGTTGGAAAGCTTCGATTTTTATGAATTAAGCGCTAGATATCACTCCATATACATGCTGCTTTAAATTGACGGAGGTGCTAAAGTTGATGCTTTTATCTGTTGCAGATGGGGATTTCTTATGCAGCGACGTCAACAGTCTCATGAGGTGTCACAGAAGAAAATGATCGATTTAGTTAAACGTTTAGAAGAGGCTTTATTCAAGAGTGCCAAAACAACGGTGTGTTGCATGTTATTCTTCTCTAACGACATCTGCTTATACTGCATCATTTCTTCTGAGTTCTGACAATATATTTCTTCTTGTAATTTGAAAAAAAATGATTTTTTATGGATAACATTTTTTTCCTTTTGATAAAACATGTGTGAGAGTGTTTTCAGGTGTATCTAAGCCTTATTTACGAGAATTAAGATTCATTTTCCTGTGGGTTGTGACAGGAAGAGTACTTGAACCAAGCAACTTTGGAAAGCCGTCTCCATGTTCTGATTAAGCGACTGCCCATGAGTAATCACAACCAACAATTCTCTCATGCTAATTCGTCTCCTTCTATTGGTACAATGATTCCAACTCCAGGATTGCAACAAAGTGGAAGTTCTAACATAAATGAGACCCAATCTGTAGATAGCTCACTTATGGTTAACAACAGCTCCAATACAATTGGACCCAACAGTGCCAATTCTGGGAACTACTTGATGCATGGAAATGGGTCTTCCAGCCATGTCCATGGTGGTGCTTTTGGTTCATCTGATGGTACTTTTGTATTCTGATCCAAAGCATTAATTTTGACTTGCTCATGCACTCCCATCTTATCTCACACATTATTTGTTTTAGGAGCTCTATCTGGTGGATATCAACAGTCATCTTCTGCTTTCTCTGTCAATTCTGGGGGAAATAGCATGGTGACATCCATGGGTTCTCAGAGGATGGCCAGCCAAATGATGCCTACTCCTGGATTTAATAATTCCAACAGTAGTGAAGTGAATAACAATGCTAATAACCAGTCATTCATGAAAATGGAGCCATCCAATAACGTTGGTGCATTTCAAGCTGGTGAATCATCTATGCTATCGCAGCCTATGCAGCAAAAGCAGCGTGCTATTGGCCAAAACAGTCGTATCCTTCATAATATTGGAGGCCACATGGGTGGTGAAATCAGATCTACGCTACAGCAGAAGTCTTATGGATTATCAAATGGTCCTTTAAATGGGGGGCTGGGCATGATGGGTAACAATATGTCCACGATGAATGGTCCTGGAATATCAGGAACAATGTATGGAAACTCCAATAAGCCCATGCATCAAAATTTTGACCAACAGCAGCGACCAGTAATGCAGGGTATGGTGCTCTCTCTTCTAGATACGCTTTTCCTTTTGTATGCGCTTGTGATATGTTGTGAAAAACATAACAAAATAGTGTTTACGAAGAAACTTTATCGCGGTTGAGCTCTTAAGTTTTGTTCTCACTGCAAGGTATTCTGTGTGATAGGTGATGGATATGGAATTAGTGCTTCTGAGGCCTCAGGGTCGGGAAACTTTTATTCATCAGTTGGATCAATGATTAATAATCAGAGCCTGAATGCTGTATCCATGCAGTCGGTGCCAAAAACAAACTCTCCTATAATGGTTAATAGTCACTATCATGTACACTTGCAACAAGCGACTACAACAGTGAAATCTCAACCAATTGATCAATTGGAGAAATCGAATAATCAGCCACAGTATTCAGTTAGAGAAAATCTTGCACAACCTACTCAACAATTACAACAGCAGTCTCATCAATTTCAGCGCCATCAAGTTGTCCATAATCAGGTCCAACAAAGGCCAACTCAAAACCAGTTTGCCATAAAGAATGAACCTTTTAGTCAATCTCACCTGTCGATAAATATGGTTTCTGAGACAAATCCAGGGCATGGGTCGGAGAATCGTGGTGAAGGTATGCAATCACAAGGCTCTGACCCCTTTCATTTCTCTGATACACACAGTCAGTTCCAACATAACTCTATGGAAGACCGATCTAGAGGGCAGATGCTGTCCCATCATTCTGGCACACCGGATGTGACCTCATCACTCGGTCAATCTTCTGATCAGATGCAACAGTTTTTCCATCCACGACAATTTTCCAACTCAGAAAGTGATTTTGGTGGAATTCAACCAGATGCGTCCTTGCATGGTCAATGGCATTCCAATTCTCAAGATGTGTCTCATGTATCAGGAAGACTCTCACAGGATCAAAATGTGCAAGACGAATTCCAGCATAGATTAGTAGGCCAAGATGTAGCTCAATTAAATAATTTATCATCTGAAGAATCAATAATTGGTCAATCTGATGCTTCTAGATCAGCAGAACCTCCCAGCGAGAGCAATGGTGCGAGCCGATCTAATTACCTTAATCGCGAACGACAGTTCAAGAACCAACAGCGGTGGCTCTTGTTTATGCGACATGCTCGGCGATGTCCTGCTCCAGAAGGCAAATGCCAAGAGTCTAACTGCTTGACAGTTCAAAAGCTATTGAAACATATGGAACATTGCAATGTATTTCAGTGTCCGTATCCACGTTGTTGCGCTACCAGAGTTTTACTCAATCATCATAGACGCTGTCGTGATGCAAGCTGTCCTGTCTGTGTTCCTGTGAAGAGTTATGTGCAACAGGCGCAAATGAAGGCATTTGCTTGTGAGCCTGACTCTATCAATGGTTCCAGTAAATCATTTGATACTGCTGAAACTGCTGGAAGGTCAATGCCTAAGATAAGCCCTGTGATGCCTGAAACTCCCGATGATCTAAAACCTTCCATTAAACGCATGAAAACTGAACAAGTCCCACAGCCTGTAGTCCCTGAAACAGAAACTCCCGTTGCACCGCCTTTTGCTGTAAATGAATCTCCCATTCAGGATGCACAGCATCCTGAACAGTATGATGTATCTCATATTCCTATGAAGCATGAAAGTACTCAAGTGAAAGTGGAAATTCCTAGAAATCTTGGACAGTTGAATTCCAAGAACATCGAAATGAAAAAGGATAACTTGGATGATAAGCACACCCAAAAGCCCCCCAAACCTGAAGGAGATACTATTTCATCGAAAAATCCTGTTGGATATGGTACACACGAGGTTGTTAAGAATGAAAAGGAAATGGGACTAGCTAAGATGGAAAATCCACCATTACCTTCTGAGAGTACATCCAAGTCTGGGAAGCCAAAAATTAAAGGAGTATCGATGACAGAGTTGTTCACCCCTGAACAAGTCCGGCAGCATATTGCAGGTCTTAGACGTTGGGTTGGGCAGGTCAGTATAGTACTCTTCTGTCATGTCTACTTTACCAAACTTGTGATTGCATCTTTTCTGATCAATAAGATTTCCACAGACATGCTACATGGATGCACTCCTTTATAAATCCCTGAATATCATTTACATGTGAAAGTATCATTTTCGTTAATTTGTGTGGTTGTTCGACAACTGATTCTTCTTTTGTTTCTGTTTGTATTCAGCCTATTATTTTGAATTTCCAATATTTTGGCATTGAAAAATAGATTCTACAAAATATATGGGTGTCTTTTAGCTGAACTCAGTACCTTTTGCCATTAATTCTTATGACACTTGATGTATTTTCATCTCCATGTTGAACTACGATGCACCTTTTGTTACACAGAGCAAAGCAAAAGCAGAGAAGAACCAGGCAATGGAGCATTCAATGAGTGAAAACTCTTGCCAGTTGTGTGCAGTTGAGAAGCTTTCCTTTGAACCGCCCCCTATCTATTGTACACCCTGTGGTGCCCGCATTAAAAGGAATCATATGTATTATACCATTGGAGCTGGTGAAACTCGGCATTTCTTTTGCATCCCATGTTATAATGAGTCCCGTGGGGACACAATTGTGGTTGATGGAAGTACTATTCCGAAGGCAAAGATGGAGAAAAAGAAAAATGATGAGGAAACTGAAGAATGGGTATGTCATATCTGTCCAACCTCATGTTCTGTTTTGGCCATGAGAAATTTCTCCTTGTGTTACTAAAAATGTACTCTATGCAGTGGGTTCAATGTGACAAGTGCGAAGCTTGGCAGCATCAGATCTGTGCATTATTCAATGGTAGAAGAAATGATGGCGGACAAGCTGAATATACTTGTCCAAATTGTTATATGGAAGAAGTCGAAAGAGGAGAACGCATGCCATTACCACAGAGCGCTGTTTTAGGTGCAAAAGATTTGCCTAGAACAATTTTGAGTGACCACATGGAGCAGCGGTTATTTACAAAGCTGAAACAAGAAAGGCAGGAGAGAGCAAGGGCTCAAGGAAAAAGTTATGATGAGGTGACCCAAAACCTCTTTTTTCTCTTTTTAAAAACACTGCCAATCAGAAGATTTTAATAGTAGGCCTTACTGATTAACAATTTCCTACAGTGGAAAATAAACTATATGACAAATTGAATCTAAATATCATACTTATTCCAGATTTTTCGTGTGCTTGCTGTTATTACTGTGCCAGGTCCCAGGAGCAGAATCACTTGTTGTTAGAGTGGTGTCATCAGTGGACAAGAAGTTGGAAGTTAAACCAAGATTTCTTGAAATTTTCCAGGACGAGAATTATCCAACGGAGTTCCCATATAAGTCTAAGGTGTGATATATACACAAATGTATTAGGAAAAGACACACAAAACACTGTCATTTTTAATTGAGAGAAAAATAAATATACATAAACTAAGCAGGTTGGTAGTATCGCTTAATATATTTGTCTTGCAGTGGCATATGGTACACTAAGTAACTGGAGTATAATGGAATCCTTATATACTTACTTAGATTAGTTTAGTATCTTACATGTAGCAAAAAAAGCTGATCTATCTGGTATTAGATTCATGTGTCATTATAATTATTAACACTTTCATTTCTATGTACCAGGTTGTATTATTATTTCAAAAAATTGAAGGTGTTGAAGTATGCCTGTTTGGCATGTATGTTCAAGAATTTGGATCAGAGTGTCAACAACCCAATCACCGCCGGGTCTACCTTTCTTACTTGGACTCTGTTAAGTATTTCAGGCCAGATGTCAGGGCAGTGAGTGGAGAGGCTCTTCGGACATATGTGTACCATGAGATTCTGGCAAGTTTCTGGATATTGTCATTTTTCAACCAGAATTGGCTGCAAAATTGTGGTTTGCATTCAGTTAACAATAATATATTCTTCTTTGTTCAGATTGGATACTTGGATTATTGTAAGAAGCGTGGTTTCACTAGCTGCTATATTTGGGCTTGCCCTCCGTTAAAGGGAGAAGACTACATTTTGTATTGCCATCCAGAAATTCAGAAGACACCAAAATCCGATAAACTTCGGGAATGGTAAGCTCTATACTTTTTACGGTTACGGGGAGAAACCTGTAGTCTTGGGTTGTCTGCTGCTAATAGCCTAATACACACCCTTGAATCGTATTTTTGAAGGTATCTGGCAATGTTGCGGAAAGCTGCAAAGGAAAACATTGTGGTCGAACTTACTAATATGTACGATCATTTCTTTGTCACCACTGCTGAATGTAGAGCAAAGGTAACTGCAGCTAGGTTGCCATACTTCGATGGGGATTATTGGCCTGGTGCTGCAGAGGACATAATCTTCCAATTGCAACAAGATGAGGATGGGAGAAAACAGCATAAGAAGGGACCTTTAAAGAAAAGTATTACCAAAAGAGCTCTCAAAGCATCTGGCCAAACAGATCTATCTGGCAATGCATCGAAGGATCTGATGTTGATGCATAAAGTAAATTCCTCTGTTTCATAATTCTTGATCTGCATATGCTATTGCCAAATTTTAGTATCTATATATTTTATGGATAGTTATTTTTGTAGTGTATAACACCTATCGAAGTAAAAGTCTTCTTGCTCGCTGCTTCTAATTTTTCTTTAATAACTTTACATCGTTTCCATAGCTGGGCGAGTCAATACTTCCAATGAAGGAAGACTTTATCATGGTTCACTTGCAACATGCATGCTCACATTGCTGCATTCTGATGTTCTCGGGTAAAAGTTGGTCTTGCAGACAGTGCAAGAATTTTCAGCTTTGTGACAGGTGAGGGCTTTACACCTCCATCTCGCTTTTCCCAAGGAGAAATTAATGATTTCTTGCTGATAGTCTACATACATTATCCTGCTATGAGGGATACTAATCCTGCAGCTTAATTATCGAACATATCCTTTTTCACTTCAGGTGCTATGATGCTGAGAGAAAACGTGAAGACAGGGAGAGACATCCTATCAATCTGAAGGACAAGCATTCATTATATCCGGCAAGTTCATATCCTTAAACTCGAGGGTGTTTCCTCTTCTGCAGTTGCTCTATTTATTTTGCCTTAGTATATAGCGTTTTGAGTAAGCAATTCATGAATTGGCAGGTTGAGATCAATGGTGTGCCCGATGATACCAAAGACAAAGATGAGATTCTGGAGAGTGAATTTTTTGACACCAGACAGGCTTTCCTTAGCCTTTGTCAAGGAAACCATTATCAGTATGATACCCTTCGCCGAGCAAAGCATTCCTCAATGATGGTCCTCTATCACCTCCACAATCCTACTGCTCCAGCTTTCGTGACAACATGTAATGTATGTCACCTTGATATTGAAACCGGGCAAGGTTGGCGCTGCGAGACATGCCCCGACTATGATGTATGCAATGGGTGTTACTCGAAGGATGGAGGAATCGATCATCCTCACGTATTAACAAATCATCCATCTAATGACCGCGATGCACAGAACAAAGAGGCTCGGCAGTTGAGAGTGACACAGGTACGCGTGCTAACAATGACAACGGCGTAAGTGAGATACACTACTAGAATTCAAGAGTGCTTGAACAATCACAAAAATCCAAGTGAATATACATCTCTTTTACACAGTGGTTTATGCGTATCATGATTTACGAGAGGTAACTCTTAATGTTTATACTTGCAGTTGAGGAAAATGCTTGATCTCTTGGTGCATGCCTCTCAATGCCGATCGCCACACTGCCAATATCCAAACTGCCGCAAGGTGAAGGGACTTTTCCGACACGGTATGGTCTGCAAGGTACGCGCTTCAGGAGGCTGTGTTTTGTGCAAGAAAATGTGGTATCTCCTTCAGCTTCACGCTCGGGCATGTAAAGAATCTGAATGCAGTGTGCCACGATGCAAGTAAGCTCTCGCCCAAGCTAATCTCTCATTCTCATAATTATCATCAAAGCCACATTCTCACACTCACCTACTGATGCAGGGACTTGAAGGAGCATATGAGAAGGTTGCAACAGCAGTCCGATTCTCGACGAAGGGCTGCTGTGATGGAAATGATGAGGCAACGGGCCGCAGAGGTGGCCGGCAGTTCTTGATGTCCAACAATGTACATAGAGTAGCGACAGCATTCAAGAGAAAAAAAAGCTCTTTCACATAGGTAATTTAATGTGGATATAACTGTTTTGTTCATGGAAGAAGAAGGAATCTGTGTTTCTGACGGTACGACCAGCCTCCGTTCCCTGATGATGACGAAGCTTATTTTTGTTCCATAACTTGTCCTGGTGAAGGATGGTTGCTAGGGAAGTTTATAAGTTAGGAGTGTAGATAAGTTATTCTTTGATTTTGCTGTATTTTCATCCCTTTTGATAGCAGAGTGTACTATAGCTGTTTTTTCTGTATAAGATTGAAAGAAACAAGAGAAATCCTCTCACTTTTTCTCCAATAGTTTATTATATATGTGACTTTCCACGCTAATTTTGGCAATTACTTCTGTCTAATGACCTACAACTTATTGACGAAGGATAAGATTTGTTTTGTATTATTGTGAAACAATGACACCAACATATTGGTTAATAATTATTTCCCCCATCAAGTAAAGTGGAGTCCGTTTTGTAATGTTGCAAGCTCACATGCATCAGCAATACTTTTGGAGGTTGAGATAATTTTATTGGGCCATAAATAGATAAACTTATGCATACATTTGAATTTGAGCAATCACGGGGTACACAAAATGTTAAGAAGTTGGAGGTGCAAAGCTTGAAATTTGGGGCCACTTGTGCTTATTATTGTCTAGTTGTGACTATTCAATCATGTCCAATATAGAGTTCCGTTAACGTAGTATTCTCTAGACCCTTTCTACAATTTTGATCAAGAGGTACTACCTACGTTCCATCCTTTAAAAAAATACTAGCATTAACTTTTGAAACGACACAAGTTTTTTGCTTCCCCTCTAGATAGACCTCACAAACTGTCGTTATACTACTCATGTAGCGTCTAGGCTTTGATAAACCAAAACAGTCTACTAGCAAGAGGGGAGGGGGGAGAGAAACTACACAAATTCAATAGCAACGGTCCATGATGAGACTGATAACAGAGCAAAAATGTGACATATATGCCTCAAGGAAGACCAACTCCCTAAATGTGTAGTCTTATGCGGCTTCGGATTGCGTAAGATCACATTCCGCATCATTAACCACACGCTTCATTTCATATTCCCTATTGTAGTATTCTTTGAAATCATGTGCTCCTCTCCAACACCTCTTCACTTGAGTCTTGAGTAGTGCAAACTTGGATTCAAAAATACCTTTTGGCTTCTCAAGATCCTTTCCTCCATTCTCTCGTCACTTCGATGTAATTGTCATCGCTTGATAAATGATTAATCGAAATATCTATTCAATTCCATTTAGGTTAATCGACCAAACAACACATAAATGCGAAGCTCATTAATGATTTTAATTTACGCGACGACTGCCAAAAAATGGAATTGGGCTTAGGCAGAATGTATTCATAAATCTTGCATACTAACACCAGTAAAATTTTGAGCAAAAGTAACTTCAGTTTGTTGACTAGAATTTCAAAAGTTTCAAATTACTAATATACCTTCGTAACAGACATGAGGTATCTTGTCCAATAAATTCGATTTAAAATGTATTGAAAGAATAAAATCATAAGTGTCGGCAATTGAAACTAGATATAAAATTATAATTATCTCACATCGGTGTTCACACAGACCTGAAACCACTATATAATTTTAATGGGTCACTCCTCCTATTATCAATTGGTTTTAGGATGTAACCCATGATCAGAGCGGGTCGCCGATTGTGGGTCAAATTTAACTGACCCAGCAGTATATCTGGGCTAAAACCGAAAACGACAGTATATCTGGGCTTAAAATTTGGGCCAATGGTTCAACCGACAGAAAAAATTGGGCCAGATGTCCAATCGATCAAAAAAAAAAGTCCAACCCCTTCAAGTTCACCTTGAAGGGTTTGATGGAGGGTGTTGGCAATTGAAACTGGATAGGAGTATAAAATTATAACTATCCTACATCGGTGTTCACATAGACCTGAAAGTACTATATAATTCTAATGGGTCACTCTTCCTATTACCAATTGGTTTTAGTATGGAACCCATGGATTTCTATCGATAAGTATTTTTTTGAACGATATCAAAATACTCATCTGGTCCAGAATATATATATATTTGTAGTCATTTGTTTGTGTTGAATATTTGTGGTCTACTTTTGGACCTTTAGTATTTAATTAAGTGTTGAGCCTGTCCCATGTTGATTAAATGCTCTGGCCCAATGTTTGAGTAATGTTGGCCCAACCCGACTTGATCCATTACTTACCCAAGCTGCACCGATGCTTGCCACGTGGTGCTCTCACCAGGATCCAGCTTTGTGGCCGTTGATTCTGTGTTGTGTTTGTTAAGTGAGAGGCCGACCTCTCACTTATCAATCAATAAAGAGGTCCTGGTAATTAGCGAATCCCGAGTGATCTGATCCCTACAGTTTGGATACGAAAGAAGTTGGGTATTTGAATATGAAAAGATCGAAAATACTTGTTTGGGAATAAAAATTCTATGATCTTGACATACCAAGTGGCAATCTGACTTGGTATGTCCAAATAATCACATTTTGACGACTAGAACTCTAAAAATGTTATATTTCATGTGATTAATTAATGTCTAGATTGCAGGACTGAATCTATTTATTAAAATTAATTTATTTAGTTGAAGAAAAAGTGCAACATATTTGAATGGGTGGTAACAATAGTTTGGTAGTGAAAACAAGATGTGATTGCGACCCCTTGATGGTCAAAATCCAGTTAGCTGTTGCTGCTAACTCCCAAGTGCCGTGTCAGATAAATTCCACTCTGTAAATCTCTTACACCAATTTATTTAATAAAGCCTGTCCATAGTCTATAATACTACACGCTCTCTCTCTCTCCTCAAATTGGCCCTGAATTGTATACTTTCCTCTCTTTCACCCCTATATTAACATGCAAATATTTGTCATTTGACATATCTTGGCATTGTCGAATAGTCTACCAACAACGGTACAAAATAATCTCCAATTAATTAAATTGAGTAACACTGCATAACATGGATGCCGAAATTAATAATAATAATTCCACGTCAGATCCAAAGCCACCCTCACTATCACCAAATGCAATCACACTCCTCACTGTCATATTAAAGCCCCCCTCCCTCTCCATTCACTCTCTACAACAATATGGCCAAAAATTGGGTGGTGCTTCCAATCCTCCCCCTCCTCCTCCTCTTCACACAGGGCAGCACGCAAATCCACCCTACCGACCTCGCCGCCCTCCGCCAAATCAAGAACTCCCTCACCGCCGCCCAATTCTTCTCCACCTGGGACTTCTCCTCCCCCGACCCCTGCTCCTCCTTCGCCGGCCTCACCTGCTCCGGCTCCCGCGTCACCATCCTCACCCTCGGCACCGGCCTCTCCGACTCCCCCGGCCTCGCCGGCTCCCTCTCCCCCGCCATCTCCCGCCTCTCCGCCCTCACCCAGCTCATCCTCTTCGCCGGCATTGTCACCGGCCCCATCCCGCCGGACCTCGCCTCCCTCCGCCGCCTCAGGGTCATCTCCCTCACCAACAACCGCCTCACCGGCCCCATCCCGCCGGACCTCCTCCGTCTCCCGGACCTCCACACCCTCGACCTCAGCCGGAACCGCCTCTCCGGCGCCGTTCCGGCGCCGGCGCCCCGCCTCAAGATCCTCGTCCTCGCCGGAAACCGCCTCTCCGGCGAATTTCCCGGCGACCTCCCGCCGGAGCTCATCCACCTCGACCTCAGCGGAAACTTACTCTTCGGCGAACTTCCGGCGACTTTGCCGCCGGCGCTCCGGTACCTGTCGGCGGCGAGCAATCGCCTGTGGGGGCCGCTCCGCGGGTCCCTGGACCCGCTGAGCGACCTCGCCTACGTGGACTTGAGCATGAACCAATTCAGTGGGCCCGTCCCGGGCTCGCTGCTCCGCCCTGGCGTGGCGACGCTCCTCCTCCAACGGAACAATCTCTCCGGCGGGATTCCGGCGTCGGCGCCGTGGCCGGCGGTGGAGGGGTCGACGGTGGACCTGAGCCACAACTTTTTGTCCGGGGAGGTGGGGGCGGCGCTGGCCGGGGTGGAGACGCTTTTCTTGAACAACAACCGGCTGAGCGGCGGCGTGGCGACGGAGTACGTGGAGAGCGTGGTGGTGGGGACCATGAAGACGCTCTACTTGCAGCATAACTACCTGACGGGATTCCCGTTGGAGGTGGGGTCCGCGCTGCCGGATGCGGCAGCGGTGTGCGTGTCGTATAATTGCATGGCAGCGCCGCCATTGGGGCTGGCGGCGTGCCCCGTCAGCGCCGGAGACCAGCTATCGAGGCCGGCCTATCAGTGCGCCGGATTTCATAATTCTTTGGATTGATATTTTTGATATAGCTCTTTTTTTTTTTTTTAATTATATCGGTTGATATTATTAACCGGCTATTCTATGCAACACAAGATGTAATAATTATAGATTTGATGAAATTAGAGAGATTGCAAAAGGATGGTATACAGAAAAAAAAAAAAAAAAAAGGTATTAAATCATGTGTTGCATAGAATTTCCATAATTCGCAATATTATAGTATATGAAGGAGTGGCAATATAGGTTAGTGTCTCTCTCTTTTTAATTTTATATTTTGTTGGTGTTGTTGGTAATTGTCTGTTATTACTTTCAAATATATTTTGTCTTTCATATCCTTATATTCATTAAATTAAATTTTGTCTTCGTCGCCTTTTTAAAGTTAATTATTAAAAGTTGTGTAGTTGAAACCGACTCAATATGTGTAGTTCTACAAAGTGTGCGTGTTGTTTTCAAATAAATCTGTACAACTTATTTGTACAGTCCAAATCATGTATTTATTGAAATTAATTAAATCGTCAAGAACATATGGCGGGACGTTCAAGTGTAGGTGAGATGTAGCATTTTAAAATAATAACCTTAGCATCACAATTACTATATGATTTGAATTAAGACATAGGAATCTAGGTCATGCAAATTGCATTTCTTAATAATTGCTCTAGATGTGTTATGTGTAGATACACCTAACATAATCCAAATAAAGTACATGCCTATCTTTTTATATATCTATATAAACATGTTCACAAGGTTTCTAAATATTAATCCTCCGAATATATGAATCATAAATTGTAATTATAATTTGTTTCTCTATTCCTCTCAAGAATCCCCAAAAGTATATTTATTTTTTAATTGGTGAGATTCTGACTACTTTCAAAGATCCAACATAAAAGTGCAACATGAGTAATCTTTTAGTGGAGTATAATTTACTGAAAAGCACTAATTTAAGAAGAAAAAAGTTATGGTGATGGAGTATATATTTACTTATTAAAGGAAGGAGTATATAGTATTTTAAAAAGAGAGAGTAAAAGGAAGGCGTTACAAAATTACAATCATTTATGGGCGCACGCAGAGCAGCGGGTGTTGCACATGCATCCCGGCGTCGGTGTTTGTGGGTCCCATTTGGGGATCTTTTCTCTCTCTAGGCTTATTTACTCTCTCCAGTCCCCTTCTATTTTCTCTCACTTTCAAGTGAAGATTTGTATGTTTGCTTGTGCTGTAAAAATACAGGTTAAATGATCACAGAGAAAGAGCTAGAAGCTAAATTAAAGTAACTTTCAATACTATAAAATATTGTTTGGAATATAGGTTATTTTATTTGTTTTGAAATAATGTGAGAGAGAAGGTTATCTATATTGTTTGAATATTTCAAGACTACCAAGTAGTACTGCCTACATTTTTAATTCATTACTCTCTTTTTTTCACCTAAGTAACATTGAATAAAACTTCAATGCTGGGGCTATGGCCAGACATTACTCAACAACAAGTCCAAGAGTAATGCAGTTGAAACTTTTCAGCTTTTAAGAGGTTACTTTATCTATTTTCGTAGATAATTCAATTAAGCAATGTATTTTCAATTGTTTATGTTTTATTTTAAGCATACAATACAGAGGAGGGAGTCCAATATTATTATTTCTGCAAAATCAAAGTTGAAATACTGTTTGCTCAAAACTTGTTCATGTGGCATTCAAAATGATTGACTATTGACAACTCAAATAGAGTAATGAGACATAAAAGGACCATCAAATATAGGGCCACACCATCAAAATGTTCCTAAAACATAAGGTCCAAGTAGGGTACACCAGATTATTGCAGATCCAATCTTGGTCCGAGTCAAAAGCACACACTTCTTTTCAAGCAAACTTACCAATACTATCTCTTTGTTACTTTTCATCATTTCTTCACTAAATCCAGAAGGGTTAGGAGATATCCCAACCACTGATATATGATAATAAACCTGATGCTACAAACAATGCTGCCAATGTCTCAGCAGAGTAGACCATTTTTGAGGGGGATAGTTAGTTCACCTGTCAGCAACTTGATCTTGAAACGAGGCACATAGCATGAGAAGCACCAACAGAAACAGAAAGCACTTTGTGGTCTCCTAACCCATCATCATCGGAGAGAAATTTAACCTCGATAGGAGACGATTGTAATTCTGGAAGTCCAGGAACGCCAAGTTGACTATCTGCAGCGTTCCCCCACATGTATAAGCTCCCTTTATCTGGTCAAGCAAAGAGCATTTTTCTCAGTAATCCCTTTATAATTTGTTCAATTATCTAACAAATTACATAAGCAAAAGAAACAGAAACAGAAAGAGAATGGAGTATGAAAAAGGAGAAACTGTATCAGTCTTGTTGATATCCATATGCCATATATCAAAATTTTGTAATTCTGAGAATTGTTTTGCATTAACTATAAAAATATTTGTGCAGATATAAGTAGTTTTAGTACCAGTTACAGCAGCTGATGATGAACCTCCACAAGCAATATAAGTGACCTTCTCATTAGCTAAGGCCACAACAGGTTCAGGAACTTTTCGACTATGAAGGGAAGAATGACCTAGTTGACCATGTCCTCCATGCCCCCATGAAAGAACTTCTCCCTTATCTGATTATGTATGCACGACAAGGAAATGTCAGATACATAAAAGCTTTAAGACTAATAAGATTTGCATATATCCGTACCAGTCAAAGCAAGAGAATGATATCCACCACTAGCTATTTGCACTAAGCGAACATCTTTGAGACTAGGAACAGGTTGGGGTTTCCAGCCACCAATTTTGTCACCTCTACCAAGCTCATAATTGGAGTTTGCTACAAAGGAAACATATAAAACTTCAACTATGCTGGAAAGTATAAATGGTTCTGGAAAACTGTAATATTTGGTATTGGTTACTTATTTTTGCAATTTCTTCAATCACATCAAAAACTAGGAAATGGAATACTTACCGCCCCAGTTCCAAAGCTGACCCCCTTCAGTTAATGCCATAGTGAAAAAGCCGCCACATGAAACAGCAGCCACTGGCTCAGGCATTGCTTTTACTTCAGTAGGCGTGCCGAGACCACCAGCAAAATCTGGGCCACGACCAGGACCAAGACCCAATCTACCATCCCCTTCATCTCGCCCCCAAATATAGAGTTTCCCTTTATCACAATATCATAGTAGGAGATTTAGATACAATAAACTACAGTATTTGAAAAATACAGCAGTATAAAACTTCAGGACTTCAGATTTGTAGTACCAGAATATAGACGTGACAAATCCGAGTAATGCAAGGGCACAGTATAAAAGTAACTCTCCCTCTATCCTCATGCCATACTTATGATGCATATAATTCTATTCAAGCTAATGGGATGAGATCACTACCATTGAGGCGAATAAACTTACACTCAGATGTGCAATGCTAACAGAATTAAGTCATCCAATATATGATGGTCGAGTGAGTTAAAAATAGCAACAACTCAACATATGATACAATAGGTTTAAGCTTTCAAGAATCCACAAAAGTTGAATCATCCAATAATCTAGAAAGGAAAGACTTGTCCGTTTAACAAAAAAAATACTTCAAGAGAACAAGTGTCTAACCAGATTTGGTGATGGCAGCTGTATGTGTTCCACTGGTTGCAATATGGAACATTTCTTCATCCCAAGATCCTTCGACCATTTTAGGCAACAGCTCTCTGTGATAGACCGAATGCCCAAGTGCACCAAATCCACCATAACCCCTGAAAACTTCATTTCGTAAAAAGAGGTATCAAGATTTGCAAACAGTATAGCCTGATTCAAATCGATGGAGGCCAGAACATGCAATGAAATCATAGTTTTTGAGTTTTGTCTGACAACGAAATTTAACTACAGTTAAGATGCAGAAGCGTTGTGATTACAAAGACAATTCTTCAAAATGCCTATTACTATTAATCTCCACAATAAACAACTCAGTGAACAGAACTAAGCCAAAAGTTGTCCCCAGATCACTAGCTACAAATCAATCAAAATTAAAACGAAACAGAGTACTAAATCATGCACTGACCAAGTAAATACGCGGCCAAGGACATCGAGCGCGACGGAATGGAGGCCGCCGAGAGCAATGCTTCTCACATCAGATTCCAAATTAGGGTTCCGTGCAGGAACAAAAACCGAGGTTTCCTGGCCGAATCCAAGCCTGCCGCCGTCACCTTTCCCCCAAATCCACAGCTTTCCGTCCACCAGCAGACCCGAATGGAATAACCCGCAAGAAATACCCACCTCCAACGGCGACTCGCCATCACTGAGTTGGGGGAGACGGCCGGGTACTGAGCGAGTTAGGGAGAAATTAGGTGGGGCAATGATGGTGCATACCGGCGCCGGGTATATCCTGGTTTCCTCGATTCCACCACCGAGCTGACCGGAGGCGCCGCGACCCCATGAGAGGAGCTGGAGGGTAACAGATTGATCGGCGGCGGCGGTGGATGAGGAATTTTTGGAGTAATCGTATATAAGAGGAGGCGAATTGGTGGCGGAAGAGGATATGCAGCGCGACCAATTGCAACTGAAGGTGGAAGACGAGATGGACGTAATGATACGGCGGCGGACGGCCATACCTGGCGGCGGCAGAATTTTGGGGTTGGGGTGGAGAGTTTTAAGCGGTAAACCACAGATATAAATAAAAACATCAAATTATTTATCTAGTAATTAAAATACTTCAAAGATATGCCTGGAATTAAATTAAAATTGGTAAAGTAAGAGTAGTAAGAGTGAGGAAGAGAATGGTAAATATTGTTCATGCCAGGCACGCAATGAGGTTTTAATAATACGAGATTTCATTGTCTAACACAATAAAAAATTACTGTAATTAAAAATGATAAAATTATTATCAATTATAAAATACTTGTATTTTTATTGAAATTATTTATTGGAAAACTTTTTTTTTAAAAAAAGACTCATCGTTCATATATTCAAATTAGAAAAATAAAATTTTAGAATAGAAATTAGAAATTATTGAAATTTATGTACTTGTAAGCTAATAACATGTCATAATAATTTATTACCTTTTGTCGCGTAGATGGTTATATGGTGTACTCCACATCAGCTTTTATCTAAAATCGGAATTGTTTATCAGGGAAAAAAAGAAAAAAAATCAAAGTTCATGTATTTATATTCATAAATAAAAATTTAATGATAAAAATAAGAAAATATTGAAAATTTATATAAGGCAAATAACTTTGGTTCAATTAGTGATGAAGTGAGAATTAATGCTAGGGACCTAAATTGGATTGTAGGACAAGTTGAAAATGTCGATAACACATCAAAAGAACAGGCACAACGGTGATGTTGTAATCATTATTCATAACAATCTTCTTTCATAACTAAACATCGTAATATAAAATAAATTATAATCGCTATAATAGTACTCCTATAACAAGTACTAAGGGCATCCGCATCGCGGCTCGATGCTGTCTCGGTCTCGTCTCGACGAGACGAGCTGGCATCGAGACGGCAATGCGGCATGCATCTCGTCTCGAAGAGACGAGCCAGCTCGTCGCGCGTCGCGTGTGGAAGAGGTCGGCCTCGAGCTGTCACGCCACGCGCGCAGGCCACGTGGCGCGCGCTGGCGGATAGCATTGACGCCCACTCGCCGGCCCGCGAGTGGGCGTCGAATTATGACGTCATAAATTATATTTTTTTTTAATTCAAAAATTCGAAAAAAAAATTTAAACGGTAAAATGACCATTGCAAACGGTAGAATTTTTCAATATTTTTTTATTTTTCTTTTATTATTCTATAAATACTTCATTCCTCTTCCATTCTCCATTTTACACACAAACATTAAACTCATCTATTTTTTTCTCTCCAATTGTTGAAAAAATGTCTGGCGATGGAAACTCCAGCGGCGGCTCGAGGCTCTCCGGCGGGTTCGACTTGAACTCGTTTGACGATTGGGTGAGCATGTACAACTTTTTGGGTACTTCCGGTTCGTCGTCGGGCACCCAAGGCTCAACGACTCCGCCGGCGTACCAAACACCACATTTTGATGTGGATGTATACTATCGTCCCTCCCCCCCAGAGGTGTGGGCAATCGCCGGGATTATCCCAAATTCCGGAGAATATCCGGCTGAACGCACTTTGGAATACCGGCCGATAGGTGGAGGCTCCGCCAGGATCGGCGTCAATGCGGAGGAGGAAGAGGGTGACCACGAGGTTGTGGGGGACGACACCCGTCGTCCATACAACCAAAAGGAGACGTTGGCTCTGTACGACGTTTGGATCAACGTCTCGTACGATCCTGTCGTCGGGAATCAACAAACCCACATGTGTTTCTGGAAAAAAGTCACCGAAGTTTACAACGCACGAAGGCCGAAGAAGACCTTTGCCCGCAACGTGAAGATGCTCCGCAGTCATTGTGACCGATGACAAAGATGTCAAAAAAATTTGCGCGATATACAGGGCGGAAGAGGCGAATTACCAAAGCGGAGCCAGTGGAGCCGACATTCTGAGAGCGACGTTGCGGGTCTTCAAAGACGACGTCGGTAAAGATTTCAAGCATGTTGATGTTTGGTCGCAAGTCCACCACCTTGAAAGGTGGGCTGGCGGTGTCGAGTCAGGCTCGAAACGCACGAAGCACACGGCGCGTGGCCACTACTCATCTAGTGATGGCGGCGAAGGCAACACCTCACAAGAGGGCACGCCAAACTATGATGCAGGGGGTCTTCCGGTTCACGACGTCGGCCCCAAGGGACCAAGGCGGCGAAGGCGGCTAGAGCGAGGGGGAAAGGGAGGGGGAGGGGCCGCGGCGAATCAAGCCAGGCGGGCTCGGGCTCCGGCACGGGCTCGAACACCCTAATGTCCATGTACCTGCTCGCCATGATGGCTGACACTTCAAAAATGAATCATCGCCAATTTGAAGCCCATATGGACGGAATTGAGCATATGAAAGCTCAACTTGGTATTCGGATCGATCTAACTTGGGTGCACCGCCGACTTCGGGGGATGATTCGCCGGCGGTGTAGTTTTTATAATTTAATTTAGAGTATTTTAATTATGTATTTTTAATTTTTTTTAGGATTTTAATTATGTATTTTTTAATTTTTTAGGCCTTTAAATTGTAATTTTTATTTTATTTAATGAAGTGTGTTTTTATTAATTGAATTTGTTGGAATTAAAAATAAAAAATAAAATTGAATGAATAGTTAAGGGATGAGATGGTTAAGAGATGGAGGGATGAGATGGTTAAGAGATGGAGGGATGCAGGTGCTGTCTCTTAGTTAAAAGATGGGTGAAAAGTACAGTGGGGTCCATGAATAGTGAAGAGATGAGACGGTTAAGAGACGGATAAGAAACTGGAATGCGGATGACCTAATACTTAAATATAGACGATAAAAACATGTACTAAAATTATAGAATTTTTTAAATTAAGAGTTTAAATTTTTAAATTAAATTTATAGATATTATATGATATATTTACATATTTTATGTAGTACCATTATTAAAGTTCATAAGCTTAGTATTACAATACATATATGATTTTTTTTTATTTTAAAAAAAAGAATATTACAAAGTGAACATACATGACTAATGATTAATTGAAAATAAATTAATTAGGGATTATAGTACTAAATTTGTATGAATAAATAAAAGAAAAATGAGAGAGTAGAAAGTAAAAGAAAATGACTACTACATTGGTCAATTGGTCCAAACCCTATAAATAACGGCTAGTCTTTTCCCAATTCCATTGCTCTGCTCTCTCTCCAGAAGTAAAAACCGCCTAATCACAAATTTTCATCTCCTCCTCCACCGCAAAATCCGTTGCCTGTGATCACCTGCGGCGGTGGTGGAGTATCTCGGATCCTCCAAGTCGAATGACCTCCTCCACAAGTTCTCCGACAACTCCGCCCAGAGCTCCATCTGGTCCCCCCGCTGCGGCGGCGTTTCAAGAAAGCTTACTTTTGAGGAAGAAGAACAAGTAGGCTTGCTTAGAAACACCAAGAAAATTGCTGGAAAAATCAAGAGGAAATTCACCGATTCTGTGCGAGCCACCAAGATGAAGAGGCGGGGGAGGAGCTCTCTCCGGCTAAACTGATGGTGATGGAGATGAAAAATTCCAATTTGGGTTTCGATTCTTCATAATTTCTTGATGGATTCTTGAATCAATTTTGATCGTGTGAAATTCGATTAGGGTTATTTGTCACAAATTTTCTCCATTTTCTGGTATCTCACAAAATTAGTTGTACATTAAAATAAAAAATTAGTGAGTACTTACTTATTTTAAATTTGGAGGGTGTATTTTTCATTGCGATCAATTGATTCGATTGGTACTTGAGCACCCAAATTAAAGCTGTATAGTAATTTTAGTGGAGTGGAGTCATTTTTTGTCGGAGTTAATTTTTATGTTAAGGCCTTCGTTTGGTAACAAAATTAGGATCAATTATGTTATTATTTAGTTTTGTGTGAATATAACATGAGTGTGTATTTGATGTTTAAGATAGTAATGAAAACAATTAATTAATTTTTTTGTTTAATCCAATGATTTATATTTAAAATTACATTATAAATGGATATAACTCACTAAAATATAGTACTCCTCGATACACCGGATGGAGTATTAAATGATAAATCTATTCTCTAATTAAATACAATTAAGGATAAACTTTTTTCGATATAATCATTTTTACAAAATTGATAATCATAATTAATTAATGTTTTTTCATAATCAATTAATAATAATTAAGAATGAAAATATTAAAGAAAACGAGAATAGAATGGCGTTGCGTTTCTGCGTTTCCTAATTCAAATTTGGAGTAGAAACGACACAATGTAATTCAAATTTAAAGTAGAAACGGCACAATGTAATTCAAATTTGAAGTATAATGAACCCTAAGCCACCGAGATGTAGAAACAACACAATGTAATTCAAATTTGAAGTGTAATGAATCCTACATTACGGAGATGTAGATCTGATTAAACACTAGAATTAAGTAACCCAGAAAGTATAACTTTTCTGTATGAGTAAACGCTATCATTAGATGACGACATGAATCCTAACAAGTGGATTATGTACCATTTGAGAATACTTGTTTACGATTCCTAAGTGTTGGTTAGGTTTCGTAGCCAAATCTATGGTTGTTGAGGCCATATATTGTTTCTTTTTAGTAAAATTATGTCCATGAATATAGACCATGCTAAACTGAGCCTCCAAACTTTTTCTTTAAATTTCTTTTTCTATGTATTTCCATAGTTATATAGCTATTTCCTTTGTATTTGTAGTTTAGTTCTTAGGTCTCTAATTTAATTTTATCTTAAATTAATTTTCTTATTGCATACAAATCAAATTAGTAATGAAACAAAGTCACCAAACCATAGAAATTAATCACCATAGACGAACTATTAAAAAATAAATAAAATAGTAGTAGTAAGAATAGTGGATCCAAATCACGAGACAATGCCATATTTTTGGGATCAAGTATTAATATTCTCAGAGAAAAACATTTGGTGTGGAAATATTTAATACGAATGTAATGTACATTTTCTGCCACAATAGTCCAAAACCTCTAACGGCTACTTCAACCGATTTACTTTTAAGACAACATTTCTCTGTTCTTTCTTGACAACTAACAAATTTCTCAGCGCAAAACTCCGATGCCTCTGATCTCCTGCGACGGCGCTCCGCCGCCACTCTTAATGGTGGTGGAGTATCTAGAATCTTCCATGTCGAATGACCTCCTCTACAAGTTCCCCGACAACTCTGCCTTGGATTTCAACTACGCCCAGAGCTCCATTTGGTCCCCTCTCCTCCCCCGCGCTGCGCTGCTCACTTATGAAGAAGTGGGCTTGCTTGAAAACACCAAGAAAATTGCTGGGAAAATTAAGAGGAAGTTCACCGATGCTGTGCTTAACAATGTGAGCAGGTGCATCAAGATGAAGAGGCGGAGGCGGAGGTCTTTCAGGTTTTCTCCGCGGCGCCACCCTTCACCTAGTCCCAAGGTACAACTTCTAAGTTTGTTTTTGTAATCTTATAGATTGGATGGTGATATTTTTTGTGTGTGTGTAGGGATTGGCTAAAGTGATGAAGGGTGCAGCTAATCAGTTTAAGAAGAGAATGAAGAAAAGTTCGAATTTGGATTTTGATCATTCTTGAATCTTGATTTTACTCAGATCATCATTTTTTCTCAGTTGTACTACTACTATTTTGGTACTATTACACTATTATTTTAAATTGAATTATGCTTTAAAAGTTTGTTAATTTCCTTTTAAATGAGCAAACTGTTGTTTACATGTTTATTGGAGATTCAATAAGATATTAACCGACACAGTCTGACAGTTTAACGGCATACAAACAAAGAATAATTATCTTGGACTCTTGTCACTAGTATGTAGTTGTAATTCAAAGTGACCGTTGCTATATTTATTGTTTACAGACAATGATTTAATAACACGCTATGTATGCAATATATTAATAAAAATTATTAGTGTGAATTATTTATCATGGAGTGTATGAATTTGAATTTTCGAATTTTCTCGTCCGTGCATGAATTGCCCCTCTTCTGTAGTAACTACTATGTTTATACCTCACACAATCACATTTAATTGTTCAACATTTATACAACAACGTGTGCAAAATTACATATTACTAGCATTCACATTTTATATATAAATATTTTCTAATAATTCTACACTATTATTAGACTTCCACAGCACACGAGAAACAAATGCGTCAAAAATAAAGAAACGTGGACAAGTGCTGGAAGTGCTGATCAAGACGTAGTTGTCATAAACCTAATGGCATGATAGAAATTGTTAACGACGTAATTTAATCTATTATAGTATTATCTGAAAATTATTTTTCCCAAAAAAAAGAAAAGAAAATGACAGTGGAGTTGGATATTAGAATGACTGTGTTGAAGGTGAATCTAGTTATGCTTACAAGAGATTGGTTGATGATATGATGATGAATGAGCAATGCCTCGGCCTTATGAATTAATTCATCAAGTGTTCCAATCATATATCTAAATTAACCAAACTGCAAAAGGCACTACTCATGGCTTCTCTCTCAGAAGAGCTACTCCACATTGTTTATCTAGCAGAATTTTCTAACAACTTTCTAAGAAAAAACACACTGAAAAGAAATGTAAGATGAAATATTGATCACAAATATCCAACTCACAGTTTTTTCCCTAATAACTTGCAACAAACATAAGCTGCGTTTGTTAGGAGGTTACTTGTGGAGATTGAGTTGCTAAATTATCTACATATTACAACATCAAGTTCAAAAAAGGAGAAACCTCGTCATATATGTAGAGCATTCTCAAGCATGTCTAGCCGTACCAGGCAGCTGTGCTGGTCTAATACTTTGCTCATCCTGAATACGCACGTTGCAAAAATCGAGTTATAAAATGTGAACCTATTTCGTGAAGTGATTAGTATGTTTTTCAGTATATCGTTGTTGCAAGTTACCTGCATGCCATAAGTGTACGTCGGTTGTCTAAAATCCAAGTGCCCCTGAAAAGAAACAGCACAAGATAAATACTCTTCTAAGTAGCTGTTGTTAAGAGGTTGTAAGACATGGCAATGAAAGCATATTACCATTGCAGGCATACTTTGTTGAGCACCATAGAAACTGTCATGGCTAGAAGCAAGGGAATGCAATTGTCCCTAAAATTGAATCACAAAATCGTATATGTTACATTGACTCACTCTGGGGCGTATATGTATAACGAGCAAGACAGTGAACCTACCAGTCCCTGCATAGTCTGTTGACCTACGTAGAATGTGTCATTTGGTGGCTCCATCAGATTTAACTGGAGTATAAGAAAGAGTCGTGTTTATAGATAAGACTGACATTCCACAAAAATCGTATATTTAGCACAATACTCCATCATAGAAACGAAACTTTCCACGTCAATTGCATAGAAGCGTACCAGTCCATGCACATGTTGTTGAGATCCATAGTATCCATTTAAAGGGATTCCCTCTGAGCTTAGAGGTTCCTATAATTTAAAACAAGAACATATGATATCATATAAAATAGTATATAATTACTCTCAAGGCATGTCGAAAATTCAACTAAATGTTATCACTTTGATACACTGCAAACTTTATAGCTCACCATTTGCTGCAAACCGTCTTGAGTATCAATCGCAACTGCTTCTGGCTCTGGCTGCGTCTGGGGTAAAAAGTTTCAACAGTGAAAGTCAAAGTCAGGTTTGGTAACAGTTATTCCAGAAAACCTCATACAAGCTTTTGTGCAATGCAAAGAGGCATTAAAAACGAAATGAAATTCAACGGATGTAACAATATTTACCTTTCTTTTCTTGCTTGTGTTATTTTTCCTAATGGTTTTGGCAGGTGGGAGCAGCAGGTCCTCTTCTTCAGTAAAACGAAGTCCACCTGTGTTACTACTGCAATCTACAGGGTTTTCGTTGTTTATATTTACGCAGTTTTTCAGAGCTTCAACTAGAGCGCGGCAAGCAATGTTGTAATTCTCCTCACTCAAGGAACCTTCTTCTCCCAATCCAATAGCACGCTTGCATAGATCGTTATACCTCTGTATCCTATTTCGGATTCTTTCAGTTCCTTCGACCAACATTTGCTTGTTTTTGGCGTCTTTCATCCACCTCTTTAGGATATATTGAGACGGGATACTGGAAAGACCACATATTTGGAGGACAATCATTGCATGCCGACAAAGAAAACCTTTGTATTCAAACATTAGGCAAGAGCAAGAAACCTCTACCTTTGCTTCATTCCATGTTACTACAAAATTCTCATTTTTCTCGCAATCATCAACTCTAAAAGTGGTGTTGCCTCCGTATTCCTTTTCCTTCTTAGGATGGCATCCTACAACACCCAGGACCTCTATCTGGAATCTCCGAAATATAGCATGGGTATAGATTGCCGACATCTGTTTTTCCCAAGGTGAAGGCGACTTTAGTGCCGGCTGTTTGTGCCAGGTATCGAAGTCTGCCATGTCTTCATCTTCGTACTGGTTCTGAATTATTGCCCCGTATTGTCTCACAAACTCTTTCAAATTGATCTTCTTATGAATGTATTTGTCAAAAAAGGAATTCACACTATCCGATCGCTGATGTGGGGACATCCCAGCCAGAAATGTATCCCTCATGAATGAAGGAACCCACTTTTTATGGTCCACATAGATTGAATGAATCCATTCATTTTCTTGTAGCTCAAATCGGCTGACCATCTTCCACCACCTCATGTCAAACTCTTCATCTGTCAATGACTTGAAAATGCACTTGTTGAACTTTTTCATGAAATTCTCGTGCTTTTTTAGCACGTGGGCAAGGGTTTCGGGGACTCTTTCCAAAATATGCCATAAAGCAAAGCAATGGCGTGAATATGGCATAACTTCTTCAATTGCTGATTTCAATTGTTTATCTTGATCGCTGATTATAACTTTCGGAGATTGGCCGCCCATCGCTCTGAGCCATGTCTTCATTAACCAAACAAATGTTGGTTTGGTTTCATCAGCTAGCAATGCACATCCAAGCATCATAGGCTGGAAATGATGGTTCACCCCAAGGAACAGAGCAATAGGCATCTTCTCGCTGCTTTTTGTGTAACTAGTATCGAAGAACACAACATCATTGAAGGTGGCATAGTCTTTCCTGCTTTTTGCATCGACCCAGAACAAGTTCCTCACTCGCTGATCTTCGTTCAAGTCGATTGCATAAAAGAAACAAGGATTCTCCTTCTGGATTTGCACAAAATATTCTAAGACAATTTGAGCATCCCCCTCTTCTAGGGCCAAGAACCTACCTCTGTCAAACTGGTGATCAAACTCATTCTTGGTGAGGCAACAATTTTGACTCACTATAGCTTGTCTCGACATCTCAACATACATCTTCCTCGTCCTCTCACTAACCGCATACAGAATGTCTATGTTACTCTTCTCAGCTAACTTCACATTCCTATGGATACGAAAATGATATGCTAAGGCAGGCAAAAGCTCATGATTGTGTTCCTTTACAAACTCATGAATATACCACTTACCATCCCGTTTCTTCTTCACATGCATACTGGCTTTACAATCCGTCTTCTTAACACTCGGCCTTCTGCTGACACCACTCTCTGATTCTGGTGTGACTCCATATCTTGAACATGCAAATTTAGCATCAATGAATTCTTTTGTTTTCTTTGAGCGGCGGCTGTTTTTGATCGAGGTGGTGAAACCCATAGACTTTGCATATTCCTGATAAAACGAATAGGCAGCCTCATGGGAGTCGAACTCAATGCCATCATGTGGTTCAAAGGTGTCTCCTTCAATCTCCACAGCATCTCTTCTAGACGAACTGCTTACCTGGCCCTCCCGACTCTTTGCAGCATCTACAATATCCACTACATTTGACGCAATGCTTTGTTCACCACCTCCCACATTGTCCTCAAAATCCACCATAGCATCCACAGTTTCTCCAAACTACTGCTTCTAGCATTGATTAAACTGTGAGCACGAGAAACTCAATTATAAGCTGCAAAATACAGAACATGAAAAACTCAAAGAAAGCAAAACACCGGATCTTCCTCACTGCTCATGGAAAATTACACAAAAACAGAAGCTAATTAGAACATCATAGCCATAAACACGATGAAATTCGGAATTCTGCAAAAAAATGGCCTCTAAATTTCTTATTGCTACCGACAAAAATCATCAAAGATTACCCTCATGGATTCCAGTCTATCAATCGGCACAGCCCTAGAGATTCTCATTTTTCGAGTACTCGAAGATAAATGAGGCAAAAATGAAAACAACATATGTGAAAAATTCCAGAAAATCAGCAAAAATTACAAACAGAAATGAAGTGTTAATAATTAAATCACAAACATTGTCTTACCGAAATACTTCGAGAATTCACAATCGTCTCTAGCAGCGCCTTGGATCCGTCATCGTAGTTGATCAGGGTTTTTCAGCTGGCTAATTGGATTCAGATAGAAAAGGGGGTTCTACGATAATTGTATACCGAAATTTGGGAAATTTACTTTCATTTTCCCATCTACACACTTGCTCTCTCCTCATACAATAATAATAATAATATAATAATAATAAATAAATTTATTTATTATCACACCCTTTGTCAATGAAAAATAGTCCAATTGTGTCATTTCAAACGGACACGAATTCAATTACTCCCTCCGTCCCAAGATAAACAACTCATATTCCTTTTCGGAATGTCCCAAGATAAGTGAGTCATTTTCTTTTTTGACATTCTCTCTCCTACTTTTCTCTGCACTTTATTAATTCTCTTACTTTATTCATTTTCCACTTTACTAACAAAACCCCATTTTCTTAAATTCCGTGCCGAAAAATTTTGTGGCTCACTTATCATAGGACGGAGGGAGTACAAATTATAGGACATATACAGAAAATAAATTTTAGAAGGTAGGGTTCCCCTATAAACCATTCGAGCGAAAAAATAGATCATTGTTATTATACAGTTCAAACCATCTATGGAGTCTTGAGCATCAAAATTTGGATTTTTATAGACAAGAAAGATGAATAAGAAAACTTTCATCGTTTTTTGCTTCTATTATGCACAAAAAATAGTCTCTCAGTTCTAAATAAATAAATAAAAATTCTTTTATATTTTATCTATTTTTTTTTCTCAATATCTCATACTTTATCTATTTTTTCTCCTTTTCTCTTATTTTACCAAATTCTTATTGAAATTTGTACCATCCACACATGATGAGACTATTCTCTATGAAAGGATTGAAGATTACACTCCTTCTGTCTGAAGTACGAACTAAGTATTTCTTTATTAGTCTGTCCTTAAAAAGTACTATACTTTCTAATTTTGAAATAGTTAACAAACATAATACCCCAACACTTTCATTTTGTCATTTCGGGATGTCCGTGATTTAAAAACCCATTTGTTTTATTTTCGATTTTAGGTTAAATGGACTCGCCATTCAACTAAATCATTATCTTCATATTTTATTATAAAATCATAATAAAAAAGTGGGACTCACATTCCACTAACTCATTTTCACATTTCTTAAAACTCGTGTCAAATCAAAATGAGACTATAAATGACGGACAAGAGGAATAGAATTTAAGCGCATGCATTTAGGGATGAAATTCTATTTTTTCATAAAATTTTATTCCTAGATGAGTTACACTGCCAAAGTATATTTGTATATTGAAATGACATTTTTTTCATAAAAATTTATTCCTATGTTATCAATCCTACCAGAGGGTATTTGCCTATTGAAGTTACCGGTAGAATCTAAGATACAAGGAGTAATTTGTTAGTAATCCATATCAATGCAGGCATTTAAAATCAATTTGATTTTTTTTCTAAATTTTTATATATAATTTTGATTAAGTGAGATTCGACCAAATTTGCATGCAAATGCGGTTGCTAAAATAATACTAAAAACTGACGAATTCGTTAAATGTCAATTTTTCACAGTTTTAGATTTTTTAGTTTCTAAGCGAAACATAAAGTGACTAAATTTTTCACCGTTTACTAAATTTATAAGCATGAATTTCATCACCCTCTCATAGTACTACTAATGTCTATTACGAAATCTTAATTTGTTTTCATACATGATTTCTATGATTTTAAATATATAGTCCGATTTTGTATCCGAAGAGTAGATTTATACATGCTGATTAATTTGACACGTAGAAAGTTAACCGATCACCACATCCCTTATTAGAACACATCTTGTATTCTTGTTTTATTCACTATAAAATTATTTACACATTGACATTTATCGTAAGATTCCCTATAACAATAATAAAAAAAAGAGTGAACTACACAATTAATCCCTGATCTTGTCATAAAATATACCAATGGTCCCTGTAAAAATTTTATAGCATTTTTGGTCCCTAAAAATTACATTTTTGGTACCTGTCGGTCTTTTATACCCTTATGCATTTGAAAAATCGCCAAAATGCCATGGAGGGCATTATAGGGCTTTAAGAGGAGTTACTTTTCAGTTTTGCAGACTGAGTTGAGGCGATGTGATGGGAGAGTATATTTATTTTGTTTTTTGTTTATTATTTTATTTTTTGAACTTGTTCCTTGTTTTGAGACAAAATATATTCAACTAAGAAGTATTCAACTTATCTCACTCCAAAATTCCCTCCATTCCCTCCATCCAATTCTTCGTCTCCCTCACTCTCCCTCACTCCATCAAATCCTCCATTCGTCGGAATGCCTCCAAAGAAAGGAGGCCGAAAATCCGGCTCGTCTTCGGGGGGGAGAGGGTCTGCATCCGGCTCCGGCACTCGATACGACTCGCCGATGCTCGTCGACATACCACCAGAGACATGGAATCTATGTCCTCCAAGTAGAACCAACTTCAACCCGAGGCATGAATACGGTAATTTTGTTTCCTTGCATTGTCCGATTTTGTACTATATAGGCCAAAGACTTGATTTTTAGGGTTTACTCAGTACTTAGGCTTGAATATGGAAAATTTTGGTAAAGTATAGGGTTTAGACATTGTTGATGTTTCTGTGTTGGATGATTTTTAACAATAATGTTGATTTGAATTTCATACAGCTAATAGGCCAGATAGGTTCAGTTTGGCCATTCACCATGGTGGTCTTTTTTCGAAGGATGAGTATGTTGATGGACGATTGAACTATGTGGATGAATGTAGTATCTTGCATTTCGATCAGATGGAATTGGCATCAGTAATGGTGAGATTAAAGTATCGTAGAGAGATGATTTGTGAATTCTATTACTGTCATCCGGCCCACAACCATGCATGCCATGGCAGTGAAGTTGGTCATCCACTTTCGCCTCTCCTCGACGAGGAACACTTCACACGATTTTTGTGTTTGGCTACCAAGTTTGAGAAACTGATACATGTGTATGTTATTGAGACCACGGTGGCAGAAGCAAAAGCACGACATAAGAGGGACCAAATGGAATATTTGAAGGATTATATCAATCCTAAGTCCAAGGTTGTGATTGAAGAAATTGACGAGCCTCCAATGGTTATACCAAAACAGAAGCCGAAAAAGAAGATGAAGGTGAATGGAGACATACCTTTGCTTGGATGGTATGAACGGGACATTGAGTTTGAACAGTATCTTGAAGACAGTTTGGTTAAAGAACGTGAGAAGTGGAGAATGGAAGATGCTGAGAAAGAAGGATCAGTTGTGAAAAACTTGATGGATGAATTTGGAAATGTTGATCAGGTACTAAAAGTGAAATTTCAATGTCTTTTTTGACTGACTATGCAATTTATATTAACTGTCACTTTGGTTTTGTAGGTTGAAGTAGGCCAGCATGATGTGTTGGCACAAACACACTCTGTTTCTAAAGCTGCAGTACATGTTGAAGTCGAATTGGAAAGAGCCCCACCACAAGTAGTACCTGAGGTATCATATCTGTAAATTTTTTGCTAGCTTGAATAATGTAGTGAATTAGATATTTCTTTTGCAGCATGAAGTGGCATCATCAGGAACATCTATAAATGTTGAAGTTGAACAATCTTCAGAAGTTCACATTTGTGACCCAACCACAATTGAATCTGGCCAAACACAACATGATGTTGTTGACCCAACCACAATTCAGTTTGCCCAAACACAACTGGAAGCTATACACAGTGATGAAATTGTTAATGAGGTATTCTTTTTGATGAAACTATATTTTAATTATAGGGTGAGGATTGAAATTATTATCCATAAGAATAAGGTGTTATCATATGATTAAATGGTTGAAGTAGCTACAAATATATGTTATAGGATGTGAATGGATATAAATTGCTTTAATTATTGTTTGAAAGTAAAAATTTGGATTTGAAAATTGTGTTGGCCGAATTATGTGAATTTTAATTGAAATACTTGAGGTTGAATATATATTCTAGAATTGATTTAGTGCTTGTCATGACTTTTTATTGGGTTTTATTTTTTGTTTGCTATAACTTATAAATTTAATTGGAATGTTGAAGTTGAATGAGAAAAGAAATTAGTATAGCAAATTAATCTATTTAGACTATTGCCGAATGCCGAAATAAATTATGGAAAATTTAGTGAAAGATAAGAGAAATTGTTTTTATTTGAATAATCGTGATATCAAATGGTGACATCATTTATTTGGTGGATTTCCCTATCGAGTAAGAGGTGTTACATATATATTGGACGGGTACTTGCATATTTGTCTAACTACTGAAAATTGGATTTCCAAATATTGTGTAGGTTGCTGATGGTGGTGGTGACTCGGCACAGCCGAAGCATACAGATGTGGATGTTGAGTTTGATATACAAAGTGTATATGAGATGGGAAGTGAGATAGGGAGCGATGTGTATCGTCCTAATTTGGACATTTTTGAAGAAGCAGAAGCAACGGGTCAGTTTGTTGAGAAGTTGGCAGATATAGAAGCTCATTATTCCAGCTTGTTTGGCGATGAAGAAGACCCGTTCAGCTCAAACTGGGGTAGAGATGGATCAGAAACCTACCATGAGGAAGCCGTGGCCGGAGCAACTGGCCCATATGTGGATAACATGGCTGGAGCAGAAGCCCCCTCTATGGAAAACATATCTGGAGCAGAAGCCCCATCTGGGGACAACATGGCTGGAGCACCTGCCCAATCTATGGATAACATGGCTGGAGCAGAAACCCCATCTATGGAAAACATAGCTGGAGTAGAAGCCCCATCTGGGGACAACATGGCTGGAGCACCTGCCCCATCTGTGGATAACATTGCTGAAGCAGAAGCCTCCTCTATGGAAAACATAGCTGGAGTGGAAGTCCCATCTGGGAATAACATGGCTGGAGCAGGAGACCCGTTATTTGAGGATGATTGCCCTCTACATAATGAGGGTAGCGACGGCGAGGATGAAGATGAGGTGGATGTGTGCCGTTTCATATCTCTAGCACACATGTGCCGGGACGAGCAACTATTTGTTTCATACTTCGAGGAGCTGAACCAGCAACAAGAGACACCGAACGTTGAAAATGAACACAGAGATGTCGGTTCTATTCATCCTAGCTCGAGCACATCTGCTTCAGGTGTAAGCAAGTCCACCAAACGGCGCAAATTCTCACCGGTAGTTGAGAACCCCAACACAATGGACGCGCGGCGAGCTGCAGAAGAAGCAGACATGCTACATGATGTGGCCAATGGGGGTGTACTTGATATGGTTGACAGCGATGAAGTACAAGGTCGACGAAGGAACATTATTCATTGCCAACCGTTCATCCTCACAACTGAGTTGCCGTACTGGAATGTTGGGGATGTATTCGGCAGCAGAGATTACCTTAAGGAGGTGCTCCGGCTGTACGCGGTGATGTCGAAAAGGGATATTCACATCAAGGTAAATGATGCCAAAAGGTTTCGCGCCATTTGTCGTGGAGTTGGTTGTTCATGGTTTGTATACCTGCGAAAGAATCCAACACACAACACGACTGACTATGTTGTACAGACGTTAAATAGACATCATGCTCTTACGTGTACAACGGTACAGGAAAACAGATGGATCACTTCCCGCCCCGGAAAGCGTTCTATTTTGTTTGGCCCCAAGGTGGGTTGGGCGCCCCATCATTTTCCCCGGGCGTGTTTCTTGCGGGGGATGTATGGGGCGGATTCCGGCCCCCGGATCGATCCGAACAATGGGGGTGGCCCTTGCGGGGGGCCTTTAAACAAGGCTACAACAATGGAAAGGGTTTTTGAATTCCCGGCGTGTTTTGGATATATGGGCAAACCCTCCCGATATGTATTTATGTCGATCGCCAAAAGGACAAAATTACATGGCCCGCCCTACTTTAATAAAAAATGTTTATATTTTTTTAAAAATTAACAATACTTTTATTTGGGTTTGGGGATGATCTTTTGGTGAAATATCCCAAGGAACAGGGTTTTTTGGGGGCATATGTATAATAATTTAAAAAAGAGATTTTGGAACATATGAAAAAGGATGTGGGGGTTTCTTCCGGCCAAAACGGGGGAATAAAAGGAATTTTGGAGGGTTGCGAGTGTTCCCACCCCAAATCATCGCTGTACCCCAAGGGAAAAAAGGGTTAAAAATTTTTCTCGAGCAAAAAAATCGCCCGGTACATTATACAATATTATGTATTTTAAACTACTTTTTTATTAGCACTATAATATTAGTTTTACAAAAATTTTCAAATATGTACAGTTAAACAATTTATGTTTTTTCCCTTATCTTGAAAATTTGGAGGCAAATGTGGGGGATTATATATATAGGAGGAGGTGTTTGATAAAATTTGAAAATTGGTAAACAACATTTTGAGACATTTAACTCTAAGATGTTTACTCTAAAAAAGGCCATAATAAAAACGGGGCCGAAAGGGCAAATGGAGGCATCATTGAGGGCAAGGGTGAAGTAGACTTTCGTCCCCCGTGATAAAGGAAATCAGGGGTGACTTGATTTACATTTTGGAGATCGTTTTTAATGGTGATACGATTTCCCAGGTTCCGGCCAAAGGGTCAATTTGTGGTCAATTTGGGTGGGGGCGGGCCGGGGTGGGGCGGTGGTGGTACCCCTTTCAGCGCCGGCCCCCTTTATTCAAAATCGACAACTTTTCGATTATGGGGAAATATTACTCTGGATCGCGCCCGGCCTTGGGCATGTTTGATCCTTTCAACGGGATGGAATCTTGGCCTAAAATTTGGAAGGGGCCGAGACCCCCCCCAACCGCGCGGGGGGCCCCCAGGAAGATTAGAAGAAAATCAATGATCGGTAATTTTTAAAAAAGAACAAAATTGCTAAATATAATCATGTTTGAGATGATGACGGGAGTTTCCGAGGGTGTAAAAAAACCTACGGCCCGTGATAACATGCACGATTGCCACGGGAAATGGGGAGAACTTCAAAACGACCCCGGGTCCCACTCCAAAGGGGAAAAGTTTTTCCTGGTCCCAATAGGGGGTGTGCCACCCCCGGGGAACCCACCATTCTGGCGGGGGCCCCAACCCTCGAGGGAACCCCGCGGCCCCCCGGGTCCCAGCCCCATAACAAGAGCATTAAATGTATGGGAAGGTTTCTTTTGGTTGAATTATGGAAAACTGATTACTTGAACAATGTAGGTTTTGAACTTTATGGGCTTCTTTGGAAGCTTAACATTTGATGTAGATTTTTTCTGTTTTTGGCCATGAAATATGGATGGCAAACTGTTGATGATTTTTTGTAGTATGTGGTGGGCAAGATGTAGCCACTTATTTGTCCTTTTTTGGATTGTAATGTTATGGTACTTTTGATTTGGTACTGGAAACGTTATTATATTAGGTACTGTGTTTGATATTTGAATGAATTTTGAGTTCCACATGTGATATTATTTTCAGGGACTATTTACAAAATTTATTTGTGAGTATCAGTTTCGATATTAATATTTGTGTAGCTAAAATGATAATTTTGAGTGCATTCAGAATGCTATCCTTATATATAGTCCCTTGCCCCCCTCCCAGATCTGAAATAGAAGCTCACCAAGAGCTCAAACCCTCAACACCTCACCAAGAACTCAACCGCTGTTCAATGGTTTAATTTCAAGCCAGGTTGTTGCGCCAATGTCTTCTTCCTCCCAATCAAGTTTGAATGTGAGTTGGCCGAGTTGGCCTCGTGAAGAATATGTTAATTGTGATCATGGACTTGAAGCTGAGATTGCGACGACGGATGCTAATCCTGGACGACGTTACTATCGATGCCGAATTTGGAAGGTAGAGTACAATCATATCACGCTTTGGCTTTGACTTTGTAGTAAGAATTTAATTGTCATTATTAATTATGTAGGAAGATGATTGCAATTTTTTCCGTTGGGTTGTCGCTGGGGTTTCCACAAGCGAAGACAACTACTTTGAAAGACTTAGGCTTGAACGAGATCACTTCAAAGAACAATTGAGATGCAAAACAAGGGTGGATGGTGTGCTCGAAGAAGAATTGCGACTGAAGACTGAGGAGTGTGAAGCACTTAAGTCGATCATTGATCAAATACGAAAAATGACACGAAAGATGAAGATTGCAATATTCTTGCTATGTGTTGTAATTTTTCTTCTTATGTAGAATGTTGAATATTGTAATCTTTCTTCTTATGTAGTATGTTGTGTATTGTTGTTGATTTGGATTTTGCTATTTCATAACTTTTGGAGAATTGAACTAAAAAAACTCATTACATATGTACATTCAGCACAGAATATGCAAACTTGACAAAAATATTTACTTGAACAAAGCTAAAATATTTACACTAAAAGATAACCATTATTTACACCATCAAAACTAATAAGTAATTACACCATCGAATCACAACATAAATATTTACACTATCTATACATAAATATTTACGCCAATAGACCAAATTTTTCAAAACTGGAACAGAACAATATCGCAACCAAAATTAAGTTTCCATAGCAACAGAATCCAAAAATTACAACCAAAATTACGTTCTAACAACAAGTTTAAACCTAACCTACCAAACTAACTAGAATAGCTAAAATTGCAATAACTAACGAACAACAAGCCACCGATACAACAAAGAAATCTTTCCACTTCCATCCGACTGCTCCGCCACAATTTCGAATTACATGTTCCGAATCAACTTCTTCTCCCTCAACCTCAACATCTTCTCGTCGAATCTGCCCAACTCAATCCACGCCCGTGGACTTGGGATAACACCAACGAAAATAATTACAGCCACAGACCTTACCTTTGTTCTGGCAAACAAAATACAACATTCCGTAGCTTTCACGTCTTGCATCGGCAACAATTTTCAGATCAGCTCTTTCACGACACCAACATTTTTCGTACTCGAATCGGAGCCATCGACACCCGTTTCTTCCTTCGCCAGAAAGATTACCGGAAACACTAGACATTTCCAAGTTTTTGATATACTATAGAGAGAGAAGTTACAAAGAGAAAAAAAGAAAAAAAAAAGGCATTTATCGTTAGATTCATCATTTATTATAGCAACCATTAAGAATTGATGTGACCGGTGAGATTGAGAATAATGCCATTCATAAGTACAATTATAAGCATAACATTAGAAAATGAAAATATACACTTAATATTTCCCTTGATTTTTTGAGGTAATTCCCATCAAAAATATTAAAAACTCAAAATAATAGTAGTAGTACTAATAAATTATGGTGGGGCCTAACCAACAAGACAACATTAAAATCTCATTTCCTTTATATCAAGAATGTATGTAAGGAAAATGTTTTAATTGCACTTTACCAACTCCAAAAAACACACACAACACATAGTCACCGGGCCTTCAACTTCTCCCCGCCGTCCCTTTGTCTGTTTCTACTTCAATTTTTCTTGCAGCAACTCACTGGAAACGGACAAAGCTTTAACCAATTCCGGTGGTTTTGTAACTTTTGTCTTGTACTGTTGTGCAATTCCTGTGTAGAATATTTTGATTGGGAGAAAAGGGGAAAAGGGTTTCTCTCTGGGCCTTCTTTTTTTGCTGCATTTTTTTCCTCTTCCTAGATTTGGGTGTTTTAGCTGAACCCATTTGGGTAAAGTTGATTTTCAGGGTGTGGGGAGAGGTAAAGTAGGAAGCTTGACACACAGTTGACCCTGGAGACTGGAGTGCGTGCAATTTGGGGGTCGAAGGAAAAAGGAGAGCAGCAGCGGCTTAGGTGAAATGAGAGGGTAATTTGGGGGTTTTCTTTGGGATTTTTTTTTGTTTTTGCTGCATTTGTTTCCCGCTTCTTGAGTTTAGCTGTTTAGGTGTTTTAGCTGACCCCATTTGAGTAAAGTTGATTTTCAGGGTGTGGGGAGGGGTAAAGTTGGAACCTTGACACACAGTTGACGCTGGAGTGCGTGCAATTTGGGGGTTGAGGTGAAAGGGTGAGAGCAGCTATTGTGGTGAGGTGAGGAAGTGATGGTGAGAAAACATGGGTGGCAGTTGCCGGCACACACCTTTCAGGTTTTTGTTCTAGCTCATTTTCCTGTTTTCACGTTTTTTTTTTTTGGATTCTTTAATCTTATGTGCTTATGCTTGGATGCTGATTTGTATGGTATTGGCCAATTTTACAACTAATTTAATGGTGGTGTTATGAACTGGAATTTTTTGGGGTTGGGGTTTGTTATGATCTATGTACTTATATTTCTTGAATTGGTTTAAGCTGTATAATAAATTGGCAAGTTTGTGTACATCATTTTAGTTTGTAAGAGAGCAAGGTCACTAACTTCAAAGTTTAGTGGCCCGTGCAATCACATTTCGTGGATTTGGTTGTGTTCGATGAGAATGGTGATGCTTTAGCATTGGCTTGTGTGTTTTGCTAGAGAGTAATTTCTAAGTGTGGTTGAAGGAATGATCATTAGTATCTCACTATTTTGTAGCAACGAGTGGTCTGTTTTATTAAATTGTGAGGAATCTGAGCAACATTTGGATTATTCGCTACTTTAAGCCTGCCATCTCATCATTTATCATTATAGGTTATGCGATTGGATCTCATCATAATAGGATATGACTTTAACTTTCTGTATTAATGTTGCTTTTCAAATATTCTCATAACTTATTCCAGATGTGAGCCCATTGACCGTGCCTTTAATATCTGTCTTTTCGCAGGTTGTTGCTATTACAGTATTTTGCTTGTTAGTGGTGGCATTTTATGCTTTCTTTGCTCCATTTCTTGGAGGCCGAATATGGGAGTACGTTCTAATGGGTGTCTATTCCCCAGTGGTATGTGCTTTATCTGCAGACACACATATACATATGTTTTTACACCAACCTTTACAATCTATGGGCACTGATTAGACAGCAGTAATATTGATCCACACAAATTTAAAAGTTAAAAAGCTCGGCATGGAGTATGTCTCAAATATGGAATTCATGATTTTAAAAGAATGAGCAAAATGAAGTAGCTAATTGTAGGTAGCATATTTTCAATTAGTACAATAGAGATCCCTTCACTTAGTGACTTTAGCCATTAAAAGGGGTTCATTTTTTTAAAGGGAGTGGCAAAAGAACATGAGTGGTGCTATTTGAGCCTCTTCCGATGGAAATATGTAAGAAGTGTGTTATTTCAAAGTTGAACTTAAAGTAGGCTTTGCTTAAATATCAAGGTCAATACAGTGAAGGTTTCTTGTTTAACTATCATAATGTGAAGGAAACTCTTGGCTTTTGCGTGAGCATCGTTGGGTTGTAGGCAGCCATTATTCATGAAAATAAAATAAAGATTCCGATTTCAAGAAGTTGTATATTCTGAAGTGGAAAAGACAATTTTCAACCTATAATAATAAAGCATTTTTTTACTGAAAAAGGACTGATTGTATCAAGGTTTTCTTCATGTGCAGGCAATATTGGTGTTTATTCTTTATGTTCGATCTACTGCAATAAACCCGGCAGACCCCGGCATCATGTATAAATTCGACCCTGAGCTAATGAATGAGGCAAGGGAAAAGCGTGAATCGATTGCACATGGTCTGAGAAGGAAATATGATGAAGGTAGTAATGGAACTCATTCATGTGCATCTTCTCCCTCAAGAAGTTCCTTTGCTGGAGCTAACTCTAGTAAGAAAGGTTCGGTTGAGTCTGTGAAATCCAACACTCAAGCGGTACCTCCAAGAAGGAGTTCGTTCTGCCATTTTTTCGGCGGATTTCTCTGCGCAATCTTTGTTCTTGAAGATTGCCGCAAACAGGATGAAACAGCTGAGCTGGAAGGTACAGGGGAAGATGCTTTGTTTTGCACGCTGTGCAACGCTGAGGTAGATTATTTGTTTCTGAGATTTCTATCTGTTATTAGTATTATTTCTCACTGACCGCATACTTCTTTATAGGTTCGGAAATTCAGCAAGCACTGTCGAAGTTGTGACAAGTGTGTGGATGGATTCGATCATCATTGTCGGGTAGATCCACTGATTTCGTGCATTGTCCCTTTCTGATTAGGAAGATTGAAATAAATTTGTGTGTTTAGTAGCTGACATCATTGTGTAATGCTTTGCAGTGGCTCAATAACTGCGTAGGGCGGAAGAACTACGCCACATTTATCTCACTTATGGGCATCAGTTTAGTTTGGGTAAGGCTCTAGGAATTATAGAGTTAGTGACTCTAAACGTTCGGGGCGACTGATCTCTTGTCCTGTCTCTTTCCCCAGCTTGTTGTTGAAGCTGGAGTGGGCATTGGCGTTCTAGTTCGTTGCTTCACCAATAAGCATTATATGGAGGCTCAAATAGTTGATCGGCTAGGAAATGGTTTCTCCCGTGCCCCATTTGCAACTGTTGTGGTAACACCTTCATGAATATATTGTTTGAATAATTGAATACGTGATTATAAAGTGGAGTCTTTCTTATCATTTCGTGTTTTATTCGTTTACAGGCTTTATGTTCGGCCGTGTCCTTGCTGGCATGTGTGCCCTTGGGCGAACTTTTCTTTTTCCACATGATCCTAATACGAAAGGTTGACTCTCACCTCTATGCAGTCTCCGTTTTCTTCCTCCATATATCTCCTTTGGATACGTCTAGTGATTAATCGGTTTCTTTATTGCGACAGGGCATTACAACTTACGAATATGTCGTGGCAATGAGGGCCATGAGCGAAGTGCCTCCAGGAGCATCAGTCGACGAGGAGGTCCCGGATATTTTATATTCTCCATCTGGTTCTGCAACGACTGGTTTCAGTGGCGGAAGTTCATTGGGGCTGCAATATAAGGGTGCTTGGTGCACGCCTCCTCGGGTTTTTGTTGACTATCAGGTACACTTCTACGTTAATTGAGTGACTTTCTTGATTATAAGGGTCGTCCTCGTCTTCTTCTACCCATGCCGTGTTTGAAGACTATTTCTGATTCCGAATTATGCATCTCAGGAAGAAGTTGCACCGCAGTTAGGACCTGGTATGATCCCGTCTACAGTTGATCCGGATGCTAACGGATCGGGTGAGAAGGGAAATAAGGGGCCGAAAAAGGGAGTTCGGATCAGTGCGTGGAAGCTTGCTAAACTAGACTCGAGTGACGCAATGAAAGCAGCTGCAAAAGCAAGGGCATCGTCGTCTGTATTGCGTCCTCTTGATGGTCGTCGTTTGCCTGATTCTGAGATAAGTTCGAGCGAGAACGGTAGTATCAAAAGTAGCATGAGCACCGACACCGGAGGAAACAAAGATGCCCGGAACGATCTCAGGCTGTCGCCTCGGAGGCACTCGTTCGCCCCGAGTCAAGGCAGCCGGGATGAGTATGAGACCGGGACTCAAAGCATGAGCAGTTTCAGCAGTCCGGGTCATGTTCACGAATCCGTCTCGTTGAGCCCTCTTCCACAACCTCGCGGTCTGAACCCTCTCGTCTCAGATCAGCCGCTGGCCTCTAGAGCAGCGGCTGTTCCGGCTAGAAACAACCCGGTCTTCCCTAACTCCTCAGGTTTCGACGAAAAGATTATGCAGAGGCATAGCGGTCCCGACACCCTCCTGCTCTCTGCTCCGACTGCTCTGACTGCTGCTCCGGCAGTTTCCTTCATTCGAGACGTGAAAAGAACGTCCGTTGTTTGGGATCAGGAAGCTGGGAGGTACGTCTCCGTTCCGTTATCAACAGCTGAAGCCCGAAAAAGGCCATCTTTACCGTCTGCTCTACCAAACACTACTGCAGCGACAAGCAATCAAGATAAGAGACTGGCTGCCCCCGTTCGAGAGCCTCCACCGCCCCTAGCTAAGCCCGCGGTCCACCAGTCGGATAAGCTGACGTACACGGGAGAATCCATCTTCTTTGGCGGCCCCCTTCTCAGTGCTCCGATCAGAGACGGGCTGAGAGGTGAAGGAGGCTCGAGCTCAAAAGACGGACAGGATAAGCTGCCCATCAACTTGCCTCGAGATTCGAGATTCAAGAGGGATGCCGTCTCGAACCAGCTCCCGATTTTCATTCCTGGGGATTTTGAGCTCAACCCTCCATCGGGATCGAGTTTCTAATATCTCGTTCGACCAAAGAAACCCTACTGCGGCCATTCGTTCCCACATATGCCTACGAGCTGCAGACTAGAAGAAACCCCTCGACGGGGGCCGTTTTCGTGCCCCCATCGGAACCTCTTCCTCACACGAAAGATAAGCTGCGGCTAGGTTCCAGTGGTTTCTTCTCACCGCATGCTTCGGTTATTTAACATTTTTGTTGCTTCGTTGTATCAATACACTCGACTAAGACCCGGCTGTGGCTGGTGCGGTTTGGTCGGTTCGACTGGCTCACCCGCGTAGGTTTACATTCATTCCTAGCTGTTGATGATGCTTTAGATTTGTGTGTATTGTTTGATTTAATCATCAGATTTCAACCACCAGTGGTATTTAGGATTAAGGGATGAATATTGACACAAGGAGCTGTTACTCTATTAATTGAGGTTATTAACGAACCAAAAATAATATATTTGCGCTGGAATCCTCGAAATTTGAAACGTCAATACAAGGGCTTGAATTTCATGTACTATTAATAAGCCACTATAGTCTGTTAAGAGTTTTCAGTTCTCAATTTTATTATTTTTAAAATGAACCAATTGAAGTATACTCATCAACCAATGATATGTGTAAATAATTATGAGCTTCCACATTATAAAAAGCTACTATAAAATTTTAGGTTGTGGGCATATAAAGTTAAACATTTATGGGGTACTTTTTACATATATTATTTCTTATTTTTGCATTCAAAATTAAAATGAATCTTGCTTTAGCTTTCTGGGTTTTTCAAAATAATATTACTCCCTACTGAATAGATGTATCAATTTGTTTAGTCGAAAATGTATAGAAATGTAAAGGAACGAGGAAGAAAGTTAGTAGAAAACTATTACTAATAGTATTTTATTTTTGTGAAAAAATATGAGTGGTATGAGCTAGTAGTATTAAATTCATTTATTAACAAGTAAGTTAAATAAAATATTTAATGATAAACATCTTTAAATGACAGTATGAGATGAAGTATTTAGCATAACAAAAAAAAGACAACTTTGCATATATATGTCTATGGTGTAGTACTACTTAGTAAGTACATTAATTAATTTTAAAAATTGACTTGATTGGCTATAGTAAAAAATACTTTCCTTTATGATCAATTATTTATTTTGAAATAATAATTACTACTTTATAAAATTGATTAAAGTAGTAACGATATTTTCTTTATAATTAATTTTATAGTATTTACTAAAGTTGATCATACTGATTTAACTAAAAATTATAGAACTCCATAAGATAATATGTTAGCGTAATGAACTTACAACATTAAGTTACTCATTAGTACTATAATATTCATAATCCCAATCATTCGATCTCACCCACGAATATCACGAGTGCTGACAATAAGTCATGATTTAAGGGGAAGTCATGATTCTTGTTAACATATAGTAATAATACAGCAATACTTTAATCCCAAATCATGATATGAAAAGTGGAACATAAATAAAATAAACACACGTGAATAAATGAAAGATGAAACGACCATGTTTTTCTCCAAACTGCATAATGCTCAGAAACAAGCATCCAACAAACAGCAGCAACACAAACCAGCACAACTGCAATCAGGAGAGGAGAGAAGAGAAGAGAATTAATTAAAACCAATGTTTTTATTTAAATGCACAAAAATAAGAGTGTTAAAAAAGAGTAGAGAATGAAGAAAAGTAACCATCCTCTCCAGAATCCGTCGCCCCTGGACTGAGTGTCTGCGGGCGGATCATTCACCGCAAAACCAGCTTGTGGCGGAGGCGCCATGTAGCCTCCCGGTGGCTCCACCGGGTAGGCTGCGGCCGTGCCTGGTGGTGGATAAGCTGCTACAATTACAATAAACACGAATCACATCAAAATCATATATGTATATTAGTAGGATATGTATTTATACTTATTAATTAATATCTGTGCACCTTGAGGTTGGTTGTAATTGCTCATGGCGTCTAAGCTAATTGTATGAGAAATATGATTGATGAGAATATATATAGACGCAGAAGCTAGGAACCATTCAAGTTTGAATATACCACTAAATACTCCTATACTAATTCCTATACAAATTTAAAATATTTGTCTTATTATCATAAATAATACTACTCCACTATTAATTCTTCATAACCAGTCTCAATTCTTTATAATATTTGTAAAACTATTGATAGCGCGCGATAGAGAGAGTGCAACGTAACCTTAAGACAATAATTACTACTAACTTACATTTACAAATTTCTTCCTTTAAAAATATTTCATATGTCCAAGATTTAAAGCCCACTTTGACTCATTCAAGATTTAAAAATGTGAAGTATATGGAATAACATTTTTGACGATTAATCAAAAGGGGCAGGTGGGGGTGGAGTAGTTGGCGGAAATTGCTTAAGAAGGTGGCGCCACCACCTTTAAGAGGCTGTGGAACAAGAATCCACCTGCACTAGGCCAAAAAATTTAATATAAGAAATTAATAAATAATTATACTCCATGTCTCACATCAATATTCACTTTTTGAAATTTTTGTTGTACATAAAGGTTCTTTTTCAACACATGCAAATGTCATGCTCTTATCTAGAGCATTAGTATCTATTAGATGATTCGAAGATTCGCATCACTTGGTGTATTTAAGTAATATAATCTCCTGAAATAAAAGATTCATTAGATATATATGCATTCAATGGAAAAGTATAATTATGAAATTATATAGCCCACAAAAAATCCTTATTCTAATTCTCTAATATTAATGAGATTGCATCTACTCAGATTGGACTTTGCATCTATCTTTGTTCAAATTCAAATATTAATGATAACGGGTCTGGTTGAGGATTTGGTTATTAATGTATTTTTTCTACATTGTATTAGGTCAATTTCTTGATTCATTGTTTAGAGATTTACTATAGCAAGGAAAAAGTATTGTACATTTGTTCTTGTCATTTCTAATCCCATTTGGAAAGCATATTTTGAATTATTAATCATAACATATTCTAATAAGCTTATACATCCATTTCCACTGAAGTATGGAGTATTTTTTTGTTAAAAAATAATTCTTGTTGAACTCGAACAAGTCAATATATTACTCCACTACCATATGCTGTTTTCCTTTCATCTCAATGCGAAATTACGATATTTCGTCCACGTTTAGGGCATCCGTAATGGTGCGGACGATGCGCGGAGGATACCCCATCGTCCGTCGCATCGTCCGCCACTGTGGACGACGCGGACGATGGGTCGAACGATGCTCACGCGTTTTATTATTTTTTTCCAAATTTTTTCTTATTTAAACACTACAATTCTCTACCATTTCACACACTCAAATTTCACATCTCTTCAATTTTTCTTCAATTATTCTCTTTCATCGTCTCAAAAATGAATCCCGACAACTACGATTTGAGTACATCGGATGGCTGCAGACGGACCTTGACTCGAGTCTTATTCGATGTCGTTAATGAAGCCAAGGCGGAATGTTTGGCACAAATGCAGCGGGAGCAAGCGGCGGCGGTGGCGCGGGTCCCTCGCCCTATACGACGTCGGACGTATGTCCCCCGTGAGCACGACGTAGCGCACGAACGTCTGTTCGCAGATTATTTTGCCGAGAATCCAAGGTGGGGCCCGAATGTTTTTCACCGATGTTTTAGAATGACCCGAGATCTTTTTCTCCGCATTGTGCACACGTTGGAGGGACGTGATGAGTACTTCCAGTATCGGGAAGACGGGATCGGCAGACCCGGACTTACGCCGTTGCAGAAGTGCACGGTTGCGATCCGCCAGTTGGCCCTTTTTGTAAGTTAGTTGTGGAGGCTTTTGGCGACACATATTTGCGACGCCCGACTGCTGATGATTGCCAGAGTCTGATGCGGATGCACGAGACGGTGCACGGCCTCCCTGGGATGCTAGGGAGCATCAACTGTATGCACTGGCAATGGAAGAACTGTCCGACGAGGTCGAGCAGTGGCGGATCCAAAACTTTTAATTTGGGGGTGCGATAAATTTTTACATGAAGTAATACTGTTACTCAGAAATCATCTTTTACATTATTTGGGGAAAGTTTCGGTGAAAACGTAAACAATATTCGTCATCATTTAGATTACCTAAACATTCTATTTTATTTTTCTAAACCTTACTAATATTTAATAAAAAAATTTCATTTTCTTATAATAATTATTAAATATAATAAAAAATTAACAATTGTTACAGCAAGAAGTACACAATTATAAAATATTATTGAATATATTTCCAATGGTTACAGTTTTAGACACCAATTTGTTTTAACAAAATAAGAAAATTAAATTGTGGTCAAACAGAATCAAACACGTGACCTTAGCAATGAGAAAGAAGTGCAATACCACTAGACCATTATGATAATTTTGATATTAGTTACTCTTAAATAGTAGTAATAAGCATAAAATTTTGGCCCCCCTTGTCCTTAATTAGCTCCGCCAGTGGGGTGGAGAGGCCAATTTACCAGTGGCTACAAGGGCAGCCACCCTATGATGATTCTGGAAGCCGTCGCTAACCATCGCATCTGGATCTGGAATGCCTACTTCGGTGTAGCCAGGTCGAACAACGACATCAACGTCCTCAACTCATCCACCCTATTCGCCGATCAGTGCAGGGGTCGTGGCCCGGCCATCGAGTTCACTGCCAACGGCCGCAGACATCATATGTGGTACTACTTGGCCGATGGCATATACCCAAGGTGGCCTTTTTTTTTAAGACGATCAACTGCCCAATTGGTGAGAGGAGAGCAGGAGTCCGCGCGGAAGGATGTGGAGCGGGCTTTTGGGGTGCTCCAATCGCGGTGGGCAATCGTGAAAGGTCCGGCGCGTTTCTGGTACAAGGAAGTCATCGCCGACGTCATGTATACGTGCATCATCATGCATAACATGATAGTCGAACAAGAACGTGGACATGTCACCGATTGGGTGGATGATGAAGCCGGATCTAGCTCCAGCACGGCGACCTCGTCTGTCACTCGAGGATTACCGATGAGCTTCGGTGAGGTTCTACAGCGACAGGCCTCAATGCGCAACCAACAAGACCATACTCAACTCATGACCGACATGATTGAAGAAGTTTGGAACCGCAACCACCGCCGTTGAGAATTTGTAGTTTTTTTATTTCGTATTGTAATGTTTTAATTTTAATGAAATGAAGTTTTTTTTTTCCAAATTTTTAAATATTTAAATATTCAAATAATAAATAAAATGCTTAGGGCGTCGCTTAGGACGGACTATAGTCCGCCCCACTGCAGGTAGAATGGGAGGAGGATAAAATGCTGATGTGGCGATACAAAGAGCGTTGCTTAGGGTGTCCCACTGTGGATGCCCTTACTAATACATGTCATTTATGTTTTCCAATTTGTAAGTTCTTAAGATCTAAACTAATTAAAATTCATTTATATTTTCCAATTTATAAGTTCTTAAGATCTAAACTAATTAAAATTTAAACTATTTATTTAACTAATGGACGTGTAAACAATGCAATCAATACCGAAATATACTACACAAAGAAGGCTCTTTTGTAGTGAAATGGTAAGTTGGTAGTGACAAATAGACAAATTAATATACTAATTGGGGCCAACTGATCGAGTGAAACTTACAGATGAATAAAATTAAATGTTTTTAAATAAGATCGTTAGATCCTCTATTTCATTTTGTATTTGATTGAAATTGTGTTTTATTTCCACCCATATTTCACTACTTTAATAATACTATCATTAATTGATAATATAGCGTACAACAATAATTGCATAGTGGGTATGATCATATTAATTATATTAATAAGCATAGATAAAATAAAGTGTAGATGAATATGCATCCAGCTCTCACATTGATATACTTCAGTTATTCGAATAATTTTCGTAATTTATGTAATTAATCCAAATTGCTGGGACTTAGTTGGCACTCTTTACTCTTAATGTAAGTTTTTCTTGATTTAATTGTTTTTTTTTAACCATAGGTGTTCCGAATCGACTTTTAGCGGAATTAGATTAATCTTCGATCGAGTTTACAGATTAAAGCCAAAGTCTCCAAGCAGGTGGCAAGATTTGCATCCCGTAACCTCAATATCACCACAGTCCCATGCTATCTTGTTTGGTAGTAGCCAGGAGCATGGTTAAGGCTTTTTATCTATGTTTTTCTCTTCGTTTGGTAGCAAATTATGAAACCCATAACGGACTCAGATAGAGCTCCGTTCCGTCAAAAAACCACTGTTTCACCCCAATTGTTAACAGCTCGATCTGCTACGGATAAATTTCATGCCTCGAAATCTACAACAAGACAACCAGTTATTTGACTAAAATAGCCCTTCATTTACTCTATTTGTGATAAATTGAATTATTTTCTACCGACAATTGAACACCAATTTGAAATAACAAACCCTCGTCTCCTCAACTATACAAAATTCTGATATTTCTTCATCGCTGAAGACGACGGAGAGTCCCACACATCGCTGGAATTGTAGGTAATTCTCCGAACTTTGCAATTTTCTTTCCCAAGTTATAATATTTCGTGTATTTTCTGGCGATTTGAGCTCTGTTTTGAGTTATGGATTTTAATTTCATGGGTTGTTCTTCGGTTTTGAATTCTGTTTTCTTCTTTGGGGATTCGCCTGCTAGTACGAAGGTCGTGTGTTATGGATTTGGTTGTTTTGTTGAATTGCCGAATTTTTGCCCAAATTGTAAATACTTTCTGCACTCTGTTATTTATTCACCCAAAACCCCTCGCATTTCCCAGTATTTGGAGATGTTGCCTGCGAGGCCTGGTAGTCATGAACGTGATGATGTGTCGCTGCTTGTGGAGGAGTATCACGAGGTCAATCGTGTGAATAGGCTGTTGTTTACAGCTATTCTGGAATGTATGCGCGACAGCCGATCACTTCGTCAACGACGATTAAATGTTCGGCCTTACCAGATAATAGAACGTGTTCCGGCACAAGTCGCTCACCTAACGCGTCTTGTAGGCCTTACTGATGTTGATTGCATAAACAATCTTAGAATGGATCGTAATACATTTGGTCGATTATGCATTCTACTCCGCGAGCGGACTGGGCTGATTGACGGAAGGTGGGTTAAAGTCGAAGAGCAAGTTGCAATGTTCCTCGGTGTTTTGGCACATCATAGCAAAAATCGCATTGTGGGCTTCAATTTTCGTCGCTCATTGCAAACGATATCACACTACATTCACTCAATTTTGAGTTCAATATTGCAACTTCATGGAGATCTTCTAGTTACACCTGAACCCGTAAATGATGGTTGTACAGATCCACGGTGGAAGTGTTTTCCGGTACAGTTTATTCGGTTGTAAAGCCCGTTCATTTCAGTCCTTACTTTATTAAATTTGAACACTTCTTTTCATATTTTAGGGCTGCTTGGGTGCTTTAGATGGCACGTACATAAACGTGACAGTGAGCAACGCAGACAAAGCAAGATACCGAACTCGGAAGGGCCAAATATCGACGAATGTACTGGCTGTTTGCGACAGAAAGCTTCGTTTTGTTTATGTTTTATCTGGCTGGGAGGGCTCAGCCGGTGATTCTCGAATCCTAAGAGATGCAATCAATAGACCAAATGGACTTAAAGTCCCTAAAGGTTATATACTGCCTTGGAATCCCCTTGCCTACTCTTGCTTCTACATACTAACCCTCATACACCATTCTGTTGTTTGACACACTACTGCCTCTCTTAGGAAGCTACTACTTGTGTGATAATGGGTATGCGAACAGCGACGGATTTCTCACACCGTACAAAGGTGTGAGGTATCATCTCAAAGAATGGGGCCCCAATGCTATTCGTCCACAGAATCCAACTGAATTATTCAATATGAGGCACACGAAAGCGCGGAATGTTATCGAACGAGCATTTGGTGTGATGAAAATGCGATGGGGAATTCTCCGTTCCCCATCTTACTATCCGATTGAAATACAAAATAGACTTATAATGACTTGTTTCTTGCTCCATAACTTCATCAGAGGTCAAATGGACTCTGATCCATTTGAAATGCAGCTTGAGCCAGAGAACTTATCTGTGGAAGATGTGCTTGAAAATGCAGAAGTAGATTTCGTTGAGTCAATAGATCCTACAGCAGAATGGAATCAGAAAAGAGACAATCTTGCCATATCCATGTGGAATCAAGTTAACCAATTATACATTTGTTTGTTGTTTATTTAATCGATATGTGTTGTTGAGTCAACTATACTATAGTAGTTGATATTTGTTTTTAACATCCAAATTGATTAAGTTGTTCGGTTCCATTTTTGTCTGTAGAAACATGGAGTTGAAGCATGACACCGCCGCGGAGGGGCCACCCTGTGCGTGTGGGGCTGGTAACATGTTGGCGCTACGCGCGGGGGAAGCTGCAATGAATCCTGGCCGTTATTACTACAAATGCCCCAATTATGAAAACCATGTGAAATCTTTTATTTGGTGTGATGAATACCAGAACAGGAAAAGAAGTCCTACGGAGCGGGTTACATCGGGGGCTGGGCAAGTGCATGCTGATCGCCTACTCCATATCCAAGCCCTCTTCATGTTTATGGCTATTGTAATATTTTTATTTGGGATTGTAATTGGCCGC